>NC_074708.1:9745974-10099770 GCF_024334085.1 Lutzomyia longipalpis | reverse complement strand
AAGACAGCTATGTTGTCTACAACATAAACTGCAGCTGCGGTAGGAAATACATTGGGAAGACCACACAACGTCTTGAGGTCCGTATTCGTCAACATAAGGACAGCATAAGAAACAACGAGAGAAAGACTGCACTTTCCACCCACGCCATCGAGAATGAATGCTCTTTTGACTTTGGCGGCACGACAGTGTTGGATAGAGAAGCACAACATCACAAACTTCTCATTTTGGAGATGATCTACATTCAAACAAACAGAGAGAGAGCAATCAATCTGCAGAGCGACACATCCAAACTGGGCACTGTGTATGCGGCCATCATACAGAGTATGAGACTGGATGAGGAAAGGAGAATGAGAAGGAGAGAGGGAGAGAGAATGTTGGAGAGAGCTCAGCGGGAGATGGAACGCTCTGATGGGGTGCAAGAAGGAGATGCGCGCGCAGTACAGATTGGCCACCAATGAGAGGAGCTAAAGAAAATTGTGTTGTAGATGTAGTGATTTTTGATCGATTCGTGACGTGGTTAATTTTGTCCATTGACTGTAAGAAAAATAATGTCATGTAGATCTTTTTGAGTCTTATGTGTTCTTTTATATTGTTGTAGGCCCTGAGGAAGGACTAAAATAGTCCGAAACGTTGGCCGGAAATAAAAGTTAATTAGCCGAGAACAAGACCGAAAATCCGTCTTTTAAAATATCCTATTCATCACCCACGGTCGTCCCTTTGCAAAGTGCACAGAACTGTCGAAAACTCTGAAAATAGTGTTTGAAATTTTCTCTTGATTTCAAAACCAACACAGATTGATTACACTAACTTGAATAATTCAGTTTTATAAAAGAAATTTCATGTTAACGTAGTTTCTAAACTTCAGCGTCTTCTTAAGGCACTGAAGAGCCGAAATCTTGAAATTATTGACTTTTGAAGTCAAATAATTTTTTGGAGTCTTAAAAACAGAATCTTTTCAAGCATAAAACGTTTAATCACGAAAAATTCTAAACTTTCAACTTTAAGAAAAGTTTTTCAAAACTTTCAAAACAAAAAAATAATTTTAAAAAGAAAAAAAATCTCTAATCTACACCCCTCTCAACTTGTTCAGGATAGCCACATGCGAATGCCCAAAAGAATCCCATTTTTCTACCCCGCGGGGAGATTTTAGCAGTCGGGAATGCCCTAATAAAGTCTAATTAAGACTGACTGAAGGGGAGAGCCAAGCGAATCGTCCCTTATTTTTGAATGCTCGCTTTTTTCGGGAATTAATTTCAAAAACACCCAACCGATGCACTAGTGTGATAATATTTGCGTGCCATACAACTCAATTCTAGCTGAAAGACTTTTTTTTGTTCTTTTTTTTTTTGGTTGATTCGCACGCACTTCACCCCTCGGTCTGACCACTCACCCCGCTGCTGTGGGGGGTGCACAAAAGGGGGTTGTGAAATGCGTTGTGACAGGTACACATAATGGCATTCGGAGGGGTCTCATCTGTAAACAAGAAGCATCGCTGCGTCACACCACCCACCCACCCCCACCCGCTACAGAGGAAGTTCGTTGTTTATTTTAGCAAAGAATCTCTTACCGCGAAGAAATTTCTCTGCACGCGGGAAAAGGCTAAATTTTCGTGTGGAAATTCCACGTGTTCGACCTTCATGTGCAATACAATTTCCTTTTTTTTTCTTCTCCCTCCCCCCAATGTTTGTTTACTAATTTTCCACCCACTCCTTACAAAGGATGGGTGGGTGGTGGTGGACGGAAAAATCACGAGCGCCACCCTCTTTTCACATTAACTTTTCCACCCACATGCAAATTGTCTTTGACTTGAGGAAGAAAATTGTGTAGGGAAAACTTTTCAGAGCGCCTATTTCATCCCACCTCACTCAGTCAACGCGCATATTTAATTTATCACACAGAAGACTTCCTCGATCGGATTAACTGATAAAATCGATTACATTTTAAATACGTTCGTCCCTTTCTTAGAAAGTTTAATCTCCTAAAAAGAATTGAATTTAAATGAATAATATAAAAAAGAAGAAAAGAACTTTGGCAGTTCAACATGTGGGTAAAGAGAAGTTTTCACACAATTTCACCCTCCTTGTGCGGAGATGTTAAAATGCCTGATAAAATTTCTCCTCTTGAGTGCTTCTTCGGTAAAACCATCTCTAATTGGACGTGAAAATTGCTGGACGTTGTGAAATGTCCTTCCCTATTTGATATTCGATATGAAAATACCATGGCGAATGGGAAAATTCTCACTCGATTTTCTTTTTGCCGGCAACTCGCTCTCTCTTCCTCTGGTTAAAACAATTAACCCAGTTCTTGCTTTTCAGGAAAATTGTGTGCAATTTTCCATCCAAGCTGTGGAAGAGCTGTTGTGGTGGGTATGTACTGGAAAATGGGCGGCAATCAATTGAGAGTCGTCGCCTTATTTCGCAAAGATGAAGAGAGGCTCCTCTAAGACCAACAACACCACGTCATGCATGACAATGTTTTATTAATCTTCTCTTATTGTTCTCATAGCTACTTGCTAATTTTTTTTTCTTTTATTTATATTATTTATACCATTATATTTGCTAAGGAAAAAAAAAGAGGAAAATCATTTAACGCCACGAGGAAAAGTCTCTCTGCAGCGATTGCGGGTTTTCTTCTTTAATTCAGGTCAAAGGGGATGCGTCCAAAATATGCAGCATTTACGAAAGAATCAAGAGAAATGGTTCATGACACTCTCTAGAAGTTTTAATTATTCATTTTCAGCAAAAATATAATTTCTTTTAAGGTAAAAGTTTCTCAAGGGAGGGACATTTTCCTTCGTTGTGGTGTACATTTACTGTGAAAAAATATTTAATATCTTCTGTAGTTCTATCGTTAAAAAATCTATTAATTTAATGTTAGAAGTTAGTGCAGTTTAACCCGCTAGAAAATACTGTAGTCTTAAGAGTCTTAAGCGTCGCACTGCAGTTCTCAAACATATTTGAATTTTCTGCAATTCAAAATCTCAAAATTTCTAAATGTTTTAAATTCTTGCAATTTCAACAACAAAAAATCTAGATCTAAAGACATTTACTTGTAAGACATTCTTGCATTAAAATTCTATTTGAACAAACAAAAGAAACTCAAAAGCTTTAATCATTTATCTTGGACTTCAAACATTAGAAATTCCAGTAGATCAATAAGAAGAAATTCAAGAACTGCAATCGTTAGAAATTCTAGTAATACAAATGGTCTGAATTCCTGCAAATAGTAAAAAAAAAGCTCTAGCTGATCAAACATAAGATTTTTTAAGAACTTTATTAATTGTTGGAAATTTCAGCAGTTTGAGAAACACAGCTTAGTAATTAAAATCTTGATGCATAGTATAAAAAAATTATTTTTGCTGCATATTTAGCCACACCCGTTTGATCGTAAAACAGGTAGGTTAGGTACCAAAGAAAATATAATCCACTTGGGACACAAAATATAACATTTTTAAAAATTATTTTTTAACCATTTTGTAAATATTTTATATAACTTTGTGTTTTTTTCCCTTAAAATCTACAATATACTTTTGCATAATAGGAATAATAAATAAATTATAGGATTACACATTTCTGCTTTCCTTCACGACAGTACAGTGCAAGAGAATTGCGACAGACGACAATTTTCAATGGAAATTGAGCTTTTTTGTTTTTTCTTTTCTGTCAATTTTCTTTTTTTAGACACACCATTTTCTAATTAAATAAAAGATTGTTTTTTTAAAGCATTTTCCCACAAAACTACATTTTTTTTTCACTAACAATTTTACACGATTTATCTCATTTTTTTATTTTAAAGTTAGGTCTCTTTTTGAGATTCTTTTTACAATTTTTAATTTTTTTTTTATTAAAATATGGCTCATTAGTCACAAAAACTCCATGATTTATTTTTATAATTTAGACACAATTTTAAGAATCAAAAATAAAAACATTCTTTGTGCTTTCAATTAGTTTGCACTGTACTGTAAAATAAAATTGAATTTTCTTATCATTTTTTCTGTGGTTTTTTCATAGGGAGATAAAATTAAATTTGCATATAATTTAGAAAAAAAGATAAAAGCTTGTTTTTTTGGAGCTTTAGCTCCATTTCATTTAAAAGCTCTTGCTCTGAAGGATAAAATAAAAAAAAATCACGTCTTATTTACAATTCTTGGGCAATTGAGAAACTTTTCAGACACAAGAATGGAAAAATCTTTTTTTTTTGCATAAAAATTCTGTAACCTTTGCACCGCGCCAGGAAGTTCATTGTTCGTGTTTCTCAAAGCAAGAAAGGATGTTAAATAAATATATTTCGTGAGACTTGTATTGTCTCCATCGTCTCACTGAAGCTATTTAAGCTTATTTTTATTATTTTTTTTTCAAATTTTACTTCTTCCGTGTAAAGTTTTTTTTTTGCTTTTATTCAGTTTGTGGGGGTGGTATGTTTGTGAGGGATTAAAAAAAAGAAATTGAAAAATCATCTAAATAAATCAATTTCCATGAATTTTCTTCACATTATTCAGTTCAAAATGAAAAAAAAAAATCTTGATTAAATAATGTGTAGTTTTTTGCTATTTTAGCTGTGTTTCTTTCAGACACAGCTTTTGTGTACCGAGCAAAATCGAAAGTCGTCAGATCGGGCTCAAACTTGGGATGAGCACGAATTAGGGTCCCCACATTCCAAAAAACGTATGCGCCAAAAAATTTTTTTCCGGCCGGCCGTCCGGCCGTCCGTCCGTCCGGAGTATAACGCTAAATTGCAAGAGAACGGTAATAGATAGAGACTTGCGGTAAACGGCAAAGTTTAAATATCGAGTGGAAGACATCCGATTATGATGTCAAATTTTACCCCCCACCCCCGCGTCCGCCATTTTGGATAACCCCAAAATTTTGTTTTCGCTATATCTCAGCCCCAGTAATAGCTAAAAATCTGAAATTTCGATATGTTGTAGGGGCCATCAAGAGCTTTCCAACGATACCTCATTTTCGAAAATCGGTCAAGCCGTTTAGTCAATATGGCCGCCACAATTTTTCATCGAAAATCGACCATAACTCGAAAACGGCTTGACCGATTTTGATCAACCCGGGCTCAAATGAAAGCTCTCAACAAACCCTACAACTCTCTAGAACATCCGAAGTTTCAAAAGTGGCCGCTAGGGGGCTAAAAATCAAAAACAAAAATTTCGATGAGTTTTCGATGAATATCTCGAAAACGCCATTATCGATTTGCTTCATTTTTTGATATGTTGTAGCTGACTATATTATCTAGCTCCATGCCAAAAATGAAGAAAATCTATGGATCCGTTCTCGAGATATAGCCTTTCAAAGTTGGCATGTCATATCTCGGGTTCTACAAGTCCGATTTCGATCAACTCAAGCGCAAATGAAAGGTTTCGTGAAACCCTACAAATGTCTAGAACATTGCAACTTCGAGAAATGACCGCAAGAGACGCTAAAATCAAAAACAAAGTTTTCGAAAATTTCGAACTCGAATTTTTCGAAAATGGCGACATAAATTTTTCTCATTTTTCGATATGTTATAGCTGACTTCAAGACCTTTCAAACAAAAAAAAATTTATGAAAATCTATGGATCCGTTCTCGAGATATAGCCTTCTAAAGATTTATTAGGGTATGACTGTTCTAATTTTCCCGACTTTGCGCGTATTTGAATTAATTCGCGTTCTAGTTTGCTCTCACAAAATTGGTGCTCTGCAAGAAACACAGCTCTCGTAAGCTTGGTCAGCTTACCAGTACATTTTTTGTTCTCTATCTCCATCTTCTTCTCATTTATATATTTTAATAATTGGAAATGCTCTTGTGCTAAATAATTAATATTCTCACCTTTTGGACGCCCATCTTGATCCTTTGTTAATTATTTTTATGTAATTATTTTATTTCTTATTCCGGCGACAGATCATTCGAGTCAACAATCTCGAAATCTTTACCCGTTGAGGATCTCTGGCTGCTCTCAGATTCACTCTCAGACGGAGTCAGGGAGCTTTAAAGAGAAAAAAAGGATTTTTTTTTTAAAGTGTCTCTTTGTCACTTCAATTGCCCCACTCAGTGCTTACCTTTTCCTTTTCTCGCCCTCATCCGTCCCTTGTGTTGGCGCTTGAGCTTCCTTTGGCGCCTCAGCTGCCGGTTGTGTGTCCTCCACCTCCTTTTCTGGCTTCTTCGGCTTCACATGCGGACACCCTCCGTCGTCCTCGTCATCGCTGTGTTTCTCCTTGTGCTTCTTGCACTTTTTGCACTTCTCCTCCTCAATGCCTTTGTACTCGTGCTGTGGGAAATTTCAAGAATAAAATGCAAAGAATTTAAAGAAAGGATTCCTCATTACCTTGTAGATGGGCCAGAAGGATGCGAGGAATCCCACGTCTTCCGTGAGATTGGGGAAGAGCCAGAAGTGATGCTTTGATCCCGTAGCCACCCACACGAGGCAGAAGACAATGAAACGCAGCACTGCAAGACCCAGGATGAAGACAAGGAAGCCAGCAGCAGCGATACTCAAGTAGTAGACACTGAGACGTAGCGGAGTGGGCCAGAGCGGGAAGAGACACATCACAATAACAAAGACAACCATAAGGGCACCAAAGAGCCAGTAGTGCAGTGGAATGGGGTCATAAATCCACACGTATGCCTCTGAGCCGTCCACAAAGACCTGTTCCGGATGCATGTCCAGGCGAATTTTGCGTTTCTTCTTCTCCTTATCCACACGTTCAGGCTTTGCACCTTCCACATGACTACTTTCAGCGTCTGTACCCTTTTCCGCCTCCTTCGTGGCTTCACGACGTTCCTTCTTCTCCCCATCTGCGAGTGGTTTCTTCTTGTCGTCACCCTTCTTGCGTCCACGGAGCTCCTCATCTGTGACAGGAAGCTTCTTGGCACGATGGAAAAACTTGTGCACCAACATACTGTCCAACAGCTCAATGGCAGCCTCACGTGTGGGCATTAGGGGGCTGCTACCCTTGGCGAACTTGGACTCCATGAGGGCATCCAGGGCTTTTGATGCCGTAAAGTACTCAACATTGTGATTGAGACACTTTGTCTTCTTCGTGGGCACATTCCGACGTAGCCACTTTGCCACTGAATACTCCTCACTTGGGGGCTTATCGATGACCTCCTCCACGCCACCCGGGCCCGTGTATTCCTTTTCAAAGAGCGCCAGGATGACGTCCGGGAAGCAAACAAAAAGACACACAAAAAACAATCAAAATCAAACACTTGACGCCAGCTGATGCGGATTACAGATGAACACGACAGCCGATGGGGAAATAAAAGTGGAGCACACTGGCTATGGTTATGCTAATGAGAAGACCTAGAAACCCAAACTCCCGTTACGGAATCACAGAAGAAAACATTCCACGTCATGTGGAAGAATTCTCCAGTAAATTGCTGGATTTCATCATTTAAATGCAATTCCCCAAAAGAAAATTTATTAAATCTCTATGCCCAAAGCTTCCCTGTTTTCCCACTTGTGCCTGTCCAGGCAATTAAGCTGGGGCAGCCTGGGAAAAAGTCTCCTAGAATTCTCATTTTCAGCTGTGAGAAATTCCTTCCGGACGTCATTGGTGGGCAAGAAAAACAACCCTAAATGCACCCCAAGGAAGGGATTCAGGGAGAAATCCTCTGACAGTGAACTTCCTGAACATATTGGGGATCGTTTAAGCATGGAACATTGCTTGATTTACTTACATCTTTGCGTCTTTTAGTTTTTACACGCTTTTTGTCCATTTGAGAGAACTTTTCTTCTTCCTCTTTTTCGTTGACGTTCCTCCACATACATTAGATTGTCCCCGATTTAACCCTAATTTTTGTGCAAATTGGGGAAATGTTAATCTTACTCTCAGCTAGAGTTACGTAGAGCTGAATTAATTAATTTTTTTCCGGGAAAAACTCATTTTTGGGGCTCCAAAGGTTGCTGGGGGGCTTAAGGGGCCCCCGGGGAGCTTCAGTGAAAATTTAGGGGCGCAACTCGCCGGCTGAAAAGTCAGAAAATGTCTGGTCAAAATAATAAAATTTGAACTTTAACGAACTTTTCTTATTGCTTTTCCAAAAATACGGTTTTTCTTCTTTTACCGCCAATTTTTTTTTCACAAAACACATTTTTGGGGCTCCTGGAGCACTTACGGGTGCTCTGGAGCCCCCGGGGAGCTCCTCCGTGCGGAATTTGGGGCCCGCGGAAATTTTGACGGTTGGATTACAAATTTGAAAATTTTGACGGTTGGGGATTTTACACGCACTTTTTTCCCGGAAATGGATTTTCGCGAACTTTTCAAACCGGCGATGCCAATCGACGTGGCGTCGCTTCCTGGTCACAAAAAACTCAATTTCCCCGGAAAATTCAGCAGAAAACGCGAGAAAATTGCGAAAAACTGAATGTGTGAGGGAGACGGATAGCGGTGATATGCATCTGTTTCATTTTCTCTACAGCAAACAGTATACCAAAAAATACAGGGGTGCATTTTGGAGGTACATTTAGGGCGCCAAATTAGGGGGCTACCTGAAGGGGGTCTCTGGGGGGGGGAATGCAAAAAATTCAATAAATTGTACAAAAAATATATTTAAAAAAAATCCAGGAAAACTTAGAATTTCTCCTGACTCTCCAATTCTTTGAGTTTATGAGTTAATGAATAAATTTTCTCAATGAGATCCTTACGCTGGGATTTAATTTCTCCACCAATATCGGATCTTGATGGGAAGGACGAGAGATCGCCTGTAAAGCGATTTCTTTCAGCTCCATCGCCAGCTTCAAAATTCATTAATCCCCGTCTTCGGGCCATTTTAGTCAATTCCTGGTCAAACAGGCAATCCACAATGTCCTTGCACCTCCGCAAATTGGTGTATTCGTCACTCTCGAGGAGTCTTTCGGAGGAGGGTCGACCTTTAACAGAATTCTTTTCAACTGAATCTTCCTGGAGATTCTTCAATTCCTCCTGGAGGATTTTCTGCTCATCCTGAATTTTCTCCAGCTCTGCATTTGCTGCTCCACGAACCTCAAAGATCTTATCGAAGGCTCTGGAGAGAAGTATCGTCCTTGCGGAGGATGGTCTGCTACTTGAACTCTCAGATCGTGCCTGATGCTTTGATCCTGCTTCACTGAATGTCTCCAGAACTTGCTCAATTTTCTCCTGAATCTCATCAAACTTCCTCTCCTGCTCCGTTTCAGCCAAAATACATTTCCCAATGAGTTCTCTGTGGGTCTTCCGGCGCTCCCTCTTTGCTTCGAGCTCCGAATCGCTGTCCAGGAGCGGAGTTGTTTCTTCACGATACTTCTTGGATTTATCCTTCCACGAATGAATTTTATTTCTTTCGCCCCCCTGGCTTGATCTCTGCACAATTTCTCCGTTCATTGCGCGTGGGAGGTTTTATTTTTAATAAAGTTTTGAGAATAAAAATTGTAGAAAAGAGAAAATCTCGGAGATAATTCGTCCTGGACAAAATTATTTGATGGAACTCTTCGATTTAGGGGGAAAAATTCAAGAAAGGTCAGTTATTTGATTCTTTTGAAAAAATTCTTTTAAGAAAAAATTCTCCTGAACGAAACAAAAAATTAAAAGACTGATTTAAATAAAATGGAAAAAAATATTTTATTGAAAATGAAAATTATAATGGTTCGACAATATAAAAAAGATTAACTTATCATGTTTTCTACAAGAAATTCATCCCAATTGAACAAATATAATGTTTGCATTACACAATTTTGCTAATATAAATTAATGGTCGAAGCTCTTGCGATGATAAATTTTCTAATTAAACTTATATAAAAAAAATCAATGAAGATTAAACTTCCTCATAGCTCTAATCACCAACTTTGAGGCCTTTTCCTCTTGAAAATTTCTCCTCAGGCTTTAGTTTATTTATTTTTTGCTCATCTTTGGTCTTTTTTGCGCTTTTGAGTTTTTAAGAAAAAGTTCCTTAAAAAATTCTTTATAAAAATTTAGAGAAAAGTTTTGCTGGTCCTTCAAAAAAAAGTAAGAAAAAATCATTATTTAGTTGAAGGAAAATCATAAAGCTCTCTCGGTTTGGTGATTTCTGCTCGTTTACTTTTCTTTTTTTATTGTTGTCCTTAAAAATTAATGCATTTTCTCTATAAATTATCATTAAATGGTAGTGAGTGTGTCTTTAGGAAATATCTTTTTGACTTTATTTCATTACAAAAGCTCTATCAATGTTTCTATTGCATTAAAAAAGAAAATTATCGTAGAAAAAATTCTTTTGATTTTTCTAAAGGAATTTATTCATCTTTGCAGCTCTCACGATTTAATTTTATAAGATACAAAAAAAAATATAAGAAAATATTTCAAAAGCTTGTTTCTCAAAACGTTTTTCTTCTTGGTTTATTTTTGAGTATTTTTCTTATTTTTTACAATATTTTCCCTGTCTTGTTTGTATCTTCTAATGCCACCGTGAGAGCCTGAAAATACATAGACTCCTTTTCTTTAATTTTGAGAAGAGAAAAATCTTCTCAAAAGGATAAAAAATGTGCGATAGTTTGATGATTCTTTTGATAGAAAATATATATTTTTTAATAAATTTCTTCAGCCAATTTCTTCACCCAAAATGTTGACTTAATTTTGTTTAGTTATAAAGGAAAATCACTGGAAATTTTCACAGAAAATTTTACCAGAAGTTCATTTCTCATGTGTAAGAAATAACGCTCCCAATACAAATCCTCCTTTTTTTGTTTTCTTCGGGGTTGTCTATGAAATTCTTTTTTTGACAATATTCGTGTAAATATTTAAATATTTTTCATTTTTTTTCACAATTTAATAGTTAAAAATTACATTTATATATTGTTTCCGGAATATCACACATTCTTAAATTTTATAATAGTTTCTTTTTATAAGTATATTTCCCTTAACTTTCATGTTTAATAACATTAAATTATATTTAATATTTTATTATGCTCTTACAGTTTCTGGGTTTTAATTCATATTAATTTTATATTTTTGATGGGATTTCGCTTTAAGCAATTTTTTCTGGTTAATTTTGTGCATTAATTTTGAAATTTATTATTGAAACTTTTGGAAAGTCTTGCTCTTTTGAAGGAAAAACTGAATATTTCATAAAGAAAAGAAATTTAAAATTTAATGACAGATGCGGTAATTTTATGTCAAATTCAAATTTGAATTTTTAACAGATACGAAGAACTATTCTTTTTACCTTTTTAATTTTTTATTTTTGATTCTCCAAAATTGAGTGAAAAATCAAAAGAGCCTAGAACTTTCCTTTGAAAAGAGATAAAGAAAACCTTTTTATCGGTGGATTCTATGGTAAACTGTAGCGCTATTAGGATCTTTTGACAAATTAATTATTTTATCAAAAAAAAAAAATATGACTCTTCAGTTATAAAAAATGCAACAAAAAAACTTAAGTTGATCCCCCCCTCATGAAATGGGAGGAATACAAAGCCCTGCATTTGCCCCACCTGCACCACATGCACATCCACTAAAAAATAAAAACTAAATGTCCAGAATTGAGCATTTTGGCGCCACAGTCTTGTAGATTTTTTCACTTTTTCCCCATTTTCTCATTCACAAAATTTCTTTTCATTTACAAAAAAATCTTCTTTCTTCACTCATAAGATTAATTTTTCCTTCTCCGTGAAAACCACATTTAGGGATACTTTTTGGGACGTTAAAAAAATGGAACTCCCCAAAGTACATCCCCCTCAGAAGATTTCTCCGGAGTTTTTATGACAAAAAGATTGTGTACAAGATTTGAGAGAAAATGACTACAATTGATTTTTTTTCATTTACTTACAAATTTCTTTTATCAAAATGAAAAAAAGAACTATATAATATAAGAAACACAAAGTACTTGCGGAGGAGAACCTCTGAGCGGCTGGCTCGTTGGTGGGGCACACTCGGGCCCCTTAAGCGCAGTTCTCAGAGAGTGCCGGACACAGAGATTGTCTGCGTGGGCAAATCACGTCTGCGTTGAGAGCTTTTCGAGACGAGCACAGAGCTCCTGGGCAAGGAATTGATTCCGCGTGGCACCACATGTGGGTGGAACGGCTGCGGGGGCCACAATTGTGGGCAGCACCAGGGAAGGTGGATAGCTGATCGGATGCGATGGGCACGATCCCTGCCACCTCGCCTTACCGGAAGCATGGGACTGCACATAAAACGAAGGAAAGTCGTTAAAAATTGAATTTATGACATTTGACAAAATTTCTTGTCAAAATTCAAATTCAAATTTTAACCGTTTGGTCAAAGCTCTCAACTTACCATTGTAAAATCCCTCTTCCATGTGCTGCCACAGTTCCCATCGCAGAGTGGACACGGCCGCTCTAGACCATAGCCGCCACACTCACTGCAATCCAGGGAGACGTGATCCTCAGCCCAGGAGACACCACATGTGAAGCATGAGCCCATTTGCATGCGCAAATCCTCAATGGTGAGTACATTGTCGGCAGAAATCTCAAAGGGGCTCCCCACGAGGTCCGACACTGACGATGAGACACTCAAGCTTGAGCGCCTATCATTAAACAAAAACAGAAACACATCCCAATTAGCATTCGGGGAGTTCTCTTGCAAAACATTTGGGTCCGTGAGTCACCCAAACAAAATTTTTGAATGGAAACTCACCCGATAGATGAGCAAAGCTCAGCTAAATGAGGTGCCTGCACACTCGCAACGGACATTGTTGAAGGCACTGCAATGAAAAAAAAAGAGAACATCCAAGATTAGATCTTCTTGACCCACAAATTTATATCGCACGAAAAGAGCTTTTGATCACACAAAATTTATGCCATTTTGAGCTGATTAGGAGGTAAATTAAAACTTCACCTGATTGCGCTTTATTAAGGAAAATCAACCATTTAATAGCCAATTAATTGTGCCGGAAAATGCTTCAACTAAATGTGTGGAAGCAGCAATTTGCACTTCTAAATCACGCTACATTCACATGGCATACAAATAAATGAACTTGAGAGAGAGAGCTTTTCAATGTGCCTTGATAACACGCTCGCAGTGCTTCTCAAATGTTCTTTGCAGAATTCCACAATTCGTCATGACGCCAATTTGAAGATTAGTAATATTTTTTAGGCCATTGATTAGCAGGTTCTATTGGGTGTGATGGTCTCGTGAGATTTCGCGGAAATTTCTGAAGACACTTAATACGCCTTTTGCGACATTTTTTTTTTGGCATTTATGACGATGAAGATTTTGCGGAAATTGCAAAATAAAAAACTCCAGGAAGCAAAATTTGTAACTAAAGTTTTCAAATTGTTGAAAATTTCATTAAAATAAATCATTTGAAGGTTTTTGGCCTTAATTTCATTTCCACACAGGTAAAGGACGCGCAATGGCGTCCATTTGCATTCCACACGTTCCACACTATGTGGAAACTTATGCTAGAGGACTCTTTGATCTCTACAAGATCAATTTCACTATTTTAGCTACCAAGAAATTCAAAAATATGCTTTCAGAAAGCAGAACCGCTAACTCTTGTAATAATTCTCAAAAGCAACACAATAAAATCGCCATCATTGCCGAAGATAGAAAGGCAGCATGATGAGGAAATTGGATCTCGTGTGCAAATTCATTGACGGAGGCGAATTGTATTAGAATTAAATTTTCTTGTTATGCGGGGGCGCGCACATGAATGAAACGCCCACGAATAATTAAATTGCCATCCTGTGTGAAGCTGTGTGAAAACGCCATCTCGAGAAAATAACCCGGAATTTGTTGGTGCCTTTGAAAGGTACATAGCATTTACTTTTGCGCAACCTTCAAATTAAATTGCAAGAAACACTGCAATAGACAATAAATTGCGCGACATATCAAAAATAACAAAATGTTCTCAATGTTAAAGATGGGGTGAAAGTTCTCTAGAAGGGTGGAAAATCCCCTTGAAAGAAAATCCTCAAGGGCAGATGGAAAACTTTTGGGGTGACAAACTTTCTTATTGGGGCGCCAATTTCAAATGTCAAACCATTTCATGTGGAATTTTCCATTCTCTTTTATTGATTTTACTCATCCGCAACCATCCCTCCACCAACAACCCTTCGCGAAGGGAAAACCTTGCATCTGTATGGAAAATTTTTGCCAGTGATTTTTAGGTGGGTACACGCTATAAGGCGACATTTCCCCCAACGATTCTCTTGCACACGATTAGGCAATTTATTAATCAGATATAAAATATTTGCGAAATGGGAAAGCGACAATTTTTCATGCTTTTCCGCATAAAGCTGAGAAAATCAGTCAAGTAAGAATTTGTTTTGATGGAGCAAATGTCGTGTGAATTGAGGGATGAAATTAAAAAAAAAACTACGTGTTAAAGAGGTCAGTAGTGCGACATTTCTATTTGATTTAAAAATCCCACTAGATGGCATTAGTTTGCCAATTATGAAAAATACTGGGTTTGAAGAATTTTATTGACATTCCATGGGGAATTTTATTATTTGCAAAATCATTTAGATTAGAAACTTCCTCGTGGTCTCAAGCAAATCTCCCCTTCAACATTTCCCATCTACTTAACAAGTGTACCCAGCTTAATTTAAACTTGGAATGTCATCGCCACCAACGCACTCACTAGAAGTGAAAAAACCCCCCGGAAAATTGCATCATGCTCTCCAGACGTCTATGGGTAATAAACACGAGCAATATCTCCTCCATATATTCTCTGTCCGTATATTCACAGACCCACTATAAATATACCCAATGTGTCGACAACTCTTCAATTTTCTCTTAATTGCACTTACACTGCCCGACAATAGCTTATTTAATCGTCTATGTGTTACCCGCCATAAAATTGCCCCTACTGTGCTGCCTATTTTTGCCGTGATTCGCCCCCTCTTGCCAATATCCGCCCAGCATAGAATTCTAAGAACTCACCGCGCATAAAATTGCTTCCCAATGCAATCTACAAATTGACTTTCAATTGAGTGAGAGTAAGGAGAGCGCTCATTATATAGCACCTCAAGTTGCAATTAAATTGCAAAAAAATGCAGGCTATATCAAATGGGAGAAAAAAAATTAATATTTATAACAAAGACTTAATAATATATGCACCTCATTGGCACCTGCGCTAATAATTCTGTTGTCAAGTGTAGCCCGTATGTAAGGTAGGTATATATTTGAATTGCGAATTATTAAATCAAACACACGCATATACCTACATCTTGGATGGAAAAAAAAAGAGAGTGTTTTATGTCAAGGCGAGAAAAAAGAGCATTTCAACACTTTTTTTTCGAGTGTGTGCATACTTTTAACTTAAAATATTGCCGAAGTGTATTAGATAATGCAAGAGATGGGAGTTTAAACGGTTAAGATAAATTTAATTTATTGATAAATTACTTAATTGACTAAAGGGGGCAAACTGTTGGAAGGAATATTAATTAGAATTCAATTTAGATAAATACAAAAAAATCAAATTGAAAACGTGCTCAGTTGCATAACTGACCTTTTATTAAGAAATTTTAATTTTTAAGGGTAAAAAAGGACTTTTGAATGACTTTGCATTAAAATTTCCATTTAATCTTTGTGAATTAATTAAAATGATTTTTCATTTTTTTTTGCATTCTGATCCTGCATATGCACGACAGAAATTTTGAAGCATCAAATTAGTTTTACGTATTTTTTTAGTCATATTTAGAACTTGAAAATTACAAAATATCTTTCTAAAAAATTTGCTCCGAATTAAAAAACATTTTCTTGAAACGCATTTTCTGTTTTTTATCGTCTTTTATGAGAAAACCTTATAAGAAATCTCCAAGTGTATTTGACACAAAATAAGCATACGGTGCATATGCTTCATCAAGCTTAAATGTTTAAATGCTTATCCGTGCTTTTTTTCTTATTCATAAATATGAGAATAATATTTTATCTATAATAAAAAATTAAATTGGTAAAACAAAGCAGAAATATTCTTCTTTTTATTTCCTCAAACATTGAGCAATACATTGAGACACAAAAAGCTCAATATTTGTTCTTTTACCATCCAATAAACCTCGTATTCTCTGGATTTTATTGAAGTCTTGATCTATATTTTGCAATATTTAATTTCACAATATTTGAACAGATGCTTGCAATTTTTCTAGCGCGCAATTTATAGAAGTTTTATTTTTGTTGCAATCTCCGCCGCGATGGCTCACATTTCTTTCTAACGAAATTCACTGCATAAAATGAACTTTTTATATCAAACACGCGTGCCATCCATGTATATAAATAATAGTATATAGCGAAATTGGTAAGAGAGAAATAATTTCACGAATCAACCGAAAAAACATGTTCAAAAATTGCAAGAAATCAGGTGGGAGAAGAAAAAAAGAAGAATGTACTGGTAAGCTGACCAAGCTTACGAGAGCTGTGTTTCTTTCAGTGTACCAATTTTGTGAGAGCAAACTAGAACGCGAATTAATTTAAATACGCGCAAAGTCGGGAAAAGTTGAAAAGTCATATCCTAAGAAATGTTTGGAAGGCCATATCTCGAGAACGGATCCATAGATTTTCATAAATTTTTTTTTGTTTGAAAGGTCTTGAAGTCAGCTATAACATATCGAAAAGTGAAAAAAAAATTATGTCGCCATTTTCGAAAAATTCGAGTTCGAAATTTTCGAAAACTTTGTTTTCGATTTTATCGCCTCTTGCGGTCATTTCTCGAAGTTGCAATGTTCTAGACATTTGTAGGGTTTCTCGAAACCTTTCATTTGCGCTTGAGTTGATCAAGATCGGACTTGTAGAACCCGAGATATGACATGCCAACTTTGGAAGGCTATATCTCGAGAACGGATCCATAGATTTTCTTCATTTTTGGCATGAAGCTAGATAATATGGTCAGCTACAACATATAAAAAAATGAAAAAAATGTATGTCGCCGTTTTCGAGATATTAATCGAAAACTCATCGAAAATTTTGTTTTTGATTTTTGGCTCCCTAGCGGCCACTTTTGAAACTTCGGATGTTCTAGAGAGTTGTAGGGTTTGTTGAGATCTTTCATTTGACCCCGGGTTGATCAAAATCGGTCAAGCCGTTTTCGAGTTATGGTCGATTTTCGATGAAAAATTGTGGCGGCCATATTGGCTAAACGGCTTGACCGATTTTCGAAAATGAGGTATCGTTGGAAAGCTCTTGATGGTCCCTACAACATATCAAAATTTCAGATTTTTATCTATTACAGGGGCTGAGATATAGCGAAAACAAAATTTTGAGGTTATTCAAAATGGCGGACGGGGGAGTGGGGGGTAAAATTTGACGTCATAATCGGACGTCTTCCAGTCGACTTTTAAACTTTGCCGTTTACCGCAAGTCTCTATCTATCACCGTTCTCTTGCAAATTAGCTCTGAACTCCGGACGGACGGACGGACGGCCGGCCGGCCGGAAAAATTTTTTTTTGGCGCATACGTTTTTTGGAATGTGGGGACCCTAATTCGTGCTCATACCAAGTTTGAGCCCGATCTGACGACTTTCGATTTTGCTCGGTACACAAAAGCTGTGTCTGAAAGAAACACAGCTAAAACATTTGCAAAAGAGCTTGAAGAGGAGGTATTTGTGTTAAGTATAGGAAAAAAAATCTTATGTAAATTACATGTAGTGAATTTCACATGAAAAGATGATTTTTGTTGGGATTTTTCTGCCGTGCGTGTGTTGGAATTCCATTGATTGACAAATCAAGAAAACCAATAGCCAATATTCTCGAGAATTGACTCAATGGGTTTATCTTGCGGTAAGGTATTTACGATGAAATCCCCACGCTGTAAAATGTTTACGGCAGCAATTTTTATTAATATTTTATGCAAATATTGGGGGGTTTTATGGAGCTTTTTTTTCCACAGCGCGAGCTCAAGAAACTTTTAAAAGCTCTCGCGTTCCTTTTTGTGATTGTTGTTTATGCATTGAAGACAATGTGAAGAAAAATGGCATGAACCTTGTGGGAATTTGCTATGAATTTTTGACTACATAATACTACTATGTATGGTACAAGCGCCAATTAACCTCCCCTGAGTTTGTTGAACCACCAATCCTCACGCCAAAAAACTGGAGAAATTTGACATTTTTAAATTCCTTCACGAATTCACAGCGGTGTGAAGGCAAAAAAAAGAGAAACAGCGTGCAATCTGTTGTGATCTTTTTATATTATTTGGGATGAATTATCACCCACCTTTATACCATTCTTTTTTTTGCCCCTTCTCTCGTGAATCATCATCTCTCTCTTAGAGTCATGCGAGGTGCGTTTGTAAAAATTTTAAAACTGAAACTCTACAATCATTTCCTGACCACCAGAAGCATCACTTTCTCTGACCACATTGACCACCCAAGCACTTCATCTCTTCGTTTTTTTCTTCTTCTCTCATCTTATTTGTCTTTCACAAGAGCAAAAATTACTTTTTCCAGAGTGCACTTCCCACACTACCCATTTGGAAATGTTGTGTGTATGTAGTATTCAGGAAGGTGCATTTGTGGAGATTTTTCATCTCTCATTTAATGGGTTGACATAGAAAATATGCCTTACGGTGTAGCTGCACCCAAGAAAGGCGCGTTAGAAATTAAAATTGCCATTTTAATTCTCAATAGTTACGCGGTATGTGAATGTAATCTTTCACTCGAGTTTTGCATGTTTCAGCGCGCAAGTGTTTGCCGAAGCTTAAACACCTCCGAGCAATGTCAGTCTGTGAGAGATGACGATTTATTGTGTCTTTAACATGCAGACCGATAAGAGTTTTGCGGAGGCTGCAAATTAATGTTGAAAGTACTTTGCAAAAGCTCTTATTGCTATTTGTTGGCTGTTGAATTGTTTTCTTGTTTGAAATTTTGAATATCACAAGTTTTTTTTAATGCTGTCCAATCTTACATTGATTCCTGTTTTTTAGCATATGTATTCTTTTCCGTTTTTAACAGTCAAGTTTAAAATTTCAAATTACTGTCAAAGTTTGATAGTTGTCAAAATTTAGCCTAATTACCAAAACCTCTGAACGCCTTGAATTAATTAATGAATGTCAGTTCAAACTACATTATTCCACCCGGCAAATAGCAAATACAAACAAAATATTTTCTAAACAACCAATTAAGCTTATTATTATTTTGTCTTCTTATCAAAATTGCATAACCTTCATTTAAATGTCAGAAGGTTTGCCTTCTGTACAGTTGGCGCCATGCAAGTATTTTTTTCTTTTAAATTTATAAACCGCATAAAGTTATCTTATACTGCTATGTTGAAAACCACAAACTAATATGGATGGAGAATTCTTTGACCCGTAGAGACTTTTAAAATTCTGCACTGGTTGTGGTTGACCTCTTGCTGTATTTCCTCAGACTGAGCTGGCCAATAAAGTATTGCACCAATGTTGAGTGGGTTAAAAATAAAAGAACTTTGCTGCATTTATCTCACTTTATCATTTGACACAACTCCCTCTCCCCCCCTCGCGTGTATGCCCGCAAATTGGTAAAGGCCCAACCACAAACTTCTGGCCAAGAATGGATTTTACTGCCGTAAACTGGACACGACCAGCATCATTTTGCGCATTCCAAAAGGAGTTTTAATTTGACTTGGAGACACATTCATCAATAGCTCTAAATTGGCATTAAAGGCATGCGAAAAAAATGTTCTTAGAGGGGAGAAGGGGGGCGCCTTCGCACTTCCTAATGGACAATTTGCACAAGAAGCCTCGCGTGCACACAGCATTTGAGATTTTTTTCTATGTAGAATATCCCCATAAGTGAAACTAAGAATAGATGTGCGCCATGAGAGATGAGAAATCTTTTCTTTTCAGATGTAATTCTTGCGCCACTTAAAAAGCATTTTATGTAACAATTCTCGTGGTCAATTATATAAAATTACTTTTAACTCCCCAGACTCAACTATATTTGCACACACACAATACCATTAATAAGTTCTTCTAGCCGTCATCAAGTTTCTTTTTTAGTTTTGGGGGATTTTTTATTATTAATTTATTACAACAAAAAGTTTAAATACGCCGAGATAACTTTTTGAGGCGCATTTTCAACTATTTGCGCATAAACAAATTTAATTTGATTTCTGGGAAGGAAAAAGCTTTATATTTCATGCAGAAAAAGCAAAAAAAAGTGGCATCATTAATGGCACCTGACTTGTGTCTGTCTCGCGCGTTTAGTTTGCAATTAACAAGCTTGAGATGCGAAATTAAAATACAAGCTTTGAGGAATTCGAATGTAAGATGTTTCATGCTCGACTAATCACCATGTACTTTTGCTACTGGCGCCAATATTGAATAGAGAGACTGTGAGAGAAAAAAAGTAACGTGAGATGTCGCCGGCAAGACGGATCGCTAGGACCTTGATGGGCATTTCCTCCTAGTTCATTCTCTCTCTCTAATTTCACAACATCTTGCATGAAAGATTATTATATTTTGACTGCCAAAATGTTCACACAAAAAAAGCCCCCTCTGGCTATCCACCAAAACTTGATCTCAAAACAAACCATTCACTCATTGAATAAATTATTATTATACAAAAAAAGCTTTCTAAACTTACATATTATGTGTATTTTGGGTCTTGTTGAAAAAAAGCTGCAAAAATGTTGTATTTTCGCACTCTAAGCTCGTTCAAATTGGAAAATCCAATTACTCTGTGCACAAAAGTTTCACAATGAGAGATTTGAGTTTTGTCTTCCAGAGAACACCGGATGTCAAGATAAAACCCAAAAACTTGCGCTTAAAGATTCGGAAAATCTTTAATTTCTAACGTGAGTTCTTGCAAGTTTCGTGTGATTTGCAAAACTGTGCGCAATTTTCACAATGTTAATTTTTTGAAAAATTTTCACCACTTTTTTGAATAATCTCAAATCTCCACCGAAACGTTGAAATAACTCAACAAAATCTTAAACTTCACGCAAAGTCACAAAAGAGACTCAAAAGGTAGGAGTGGAATTCACCAACCGAGAGGAAAGCTCGATATTCATCGACTGAGCATGAATCGTGCAAAGCTTCGAGTATTTATAAACTCTTTCACACACATTGTGGGGAAGTTCGTTTTCGTGGCGCCGACGAATGGTGGGATCGTCTTTGGCATGACGTAGCCTCATATACAAAAGCTGGGGAAATATTCTCATGAAATGTATGTATTAGTTGGTATACCACAATCGTGGCATACCAAGTAATGTAATCATCGGAAAAACCGACCACCTCAGATCGGGCTCAAACTTGGTATGAGCACGTTTTAGACATCCCACATTACGAAAATGGTGGTGGAAAATTTTTGATCCGGCCGGCCTGCCGGTTATCCTGCCGGTTATCCTGCCGGTGGTCGTCATTTTGCCTTATAGCTCGAGAACGGTAACCGATAGAGACTTCGGGTTTGAAGTTTTCTATAGAAATGTGGGTGTAAAATTTCATTTTTTCGCATTTTCAAAATCCAAGATGGCCGCCGTCCGCCATTTTGAACTACTGTCAATCACTTCCCTTATAGCTAGAGGTCTGAAATTTTAGTATGTTGTAGAGCTTACTGAGACGTTTTCATCGACAATTCATACTTGAAAATCGGTCAAGCGGTTTAGCAAATATGGCGGCCTAAAGCAAAAAATGTTTTTTCGATATAACTTGAGAACGGCTTGACCGATTTTGACCATCTTGGTACCAAATGAAAGGTATTGAGAAGCCCTACAACTGTCTAGAACATTCCAAGTTCCAAAAACATCCGCAAGAGGCGCTAAAATCAAAAACAAAAATTGCCTAACTTTAAGGGGCAATATCTCTGAATCCCCATTAGGCAAATCTTTTAAATTTTGATATGTTATAGCCTGACTCAATATCTATCATCAGTCCGAAAATGAAGAAAATCTATGTCGCCGTTTAGAAGATATGGCCATTTGAAAAATTCTTGAATTTGAAAAGTTCTAAGAGTCATATCTCCTGTTCTGCTTGTCCGATTTTGCTCAACTTAGTATCAAATTAAAGGTTTTGCAATTCTCTACAACTTTCTAGAACATCAGAAATCTCTAGAACCATTTCTTGAGGACAAAAAGTGCAAAAAACTGTTTTGGTAGAACAAAAATCCGCCATTTTGTGTTCTGGAGGTGACCTTGAAATGTATCGAAATATATATCAGATTATAGCTTATTTCAATACCTTTCCAAAACTAGTCAAGAAATTTCTGAAGGTCTAATAAAACAAGCATTTAAATCTATCAAATTGATGAATTTCACAAAAAAATCAACTTTGCCTACTAATACTGCTCACAAATTAAATTACAACGCATAGACTGACCCATCCGCGTTGTGGTATACCAACTCTAATAACTGGACGCGTTATGATTGACTTTATGTTGGTTTTGTGGTGTAGAGAGCGAAAACTGTAGGCGTCTGTGTCGTTATCAAAACCCACCACCCCCTTGTCTCCTCCACACCGTCGCGACAGTACTTTTGCCCCCTAAAATCAGCTTGAACATAGATGAAAAAAAAGGCCCGTCAGTTGATGAATTAAATTTGTCAATTTGCAAACGAAGGTCAGTACTTCCCCACAGCCAGATGAAAAGTTTATGGTGCGTATGGAGCTTTACGCAAGTTCAAAGGGCCTTCAACGCGCACAACTGGGTCATTAGGACTTGTTAGTGGATCAAACATCTCACTATGAAGCTCTTGACAAAACTTTTAGCGATAAACACATTTTATAGTTCAGTGATCTTCTACCGAGACGTAATTTAAAAGATTAAATAAAAAACAAAAGTTTAAAATGAATTCATTGTGTATTAGCTTGTTTTACTCTTTAGAGAGCCTTTAAGTATTAAGAATATGTCTCCAGAATTTACTAAAAAAAACCTTTAAAAAAAGGTTCTCGAGTATCTGTTTTCTGTAAGATTTAAAGATTTTCAAGGTTTAGAAATATATATAAAAATATGAAATATAAAAAAAAGATTCTAAAAAAAACCTTTTGTTGTATAATTTTAAAATTCTTTTCATTTCACAAAATAAATTTATTAAATGCTTTCAAGTCTTTAAAAGACTGTAAAACTTTTTTTAGGAGACAGTTTGTTCTTAAAAATGCTTTATATCGTTTATATCTTTTGTGTTGTAAAAATTTATTTCTTCCTTAAGAGCTTACTTTTAGTATTTTTGGGAACTTTAGTAATAATCTAATTTTAAGACATTTTCTTTAATAGCTTAAAAATGCTTTAAGGTTTTTTTTAAAAAAAAGTTTTTATACATTATGTATAAAAAACTTTTTATATAATCCTGAAAAAAAATAATTCACGTTGTAAAGAGACTCAAAACAAATTCTTAACTTTCTCAAAAATTATATTATTAAAATAAATTTATTTTCTCTCTCTCTCTCTCAAAACTTAAGGAACTTCCAACTGAACATTTTTAATAATTTTAATACGTCCTAAGGTACTAATTATATAGTTTTAAAGTCCTCATATAGACTTGTTATTTTTATAAAATAATATTTTTTGTTGATATGTGAAATTACATTAAAAATATCTTTTAATGCAGAGGATGTTTTTCCAGAATTTCATTTTTAAAATAATTACCTAACCTTGAACGGCGTTTAATCTTAATGAAAAGCATCTATTTTACTATTATACACTATCCCCTATCCTTACGCTGCTCTATAAATAAAACAAATTAACGCAAAACATTTTATAGTTGTTCTATGTTGAATTAAATTATTTAAATTTCGTTAAACTATTTTAAAGTCAAAACAACTTTTACGGTTTCCATTTATTACCTATTGTTTTTCTTCTTTTATTTCATCGGATATGATTAAATTTCGCACAATATACTTCAAAGAAACTGATATAGCTTCTTAGAAAGATTTGATAAACATGGAGTTTATTTAGAAAACTTTTTGCTATCTCCAATGTATGATTTTTTGGCCACACGCGTTGTTTTTGTAGGGAAAAACCATAAAATATAAAAAAGTTGAACTTTATATGATGTTTGGACTGAATAAATATAAGAATAAATAAAACAAATTAATCAAAATTCTAATGCGCAAAATCACTGAATGCTTTTTTTTTGCTTACGCCAAATTCATTGACTAAAAATTTTATAAGAATTACGACGTAATTTTTTTTCAACAGAGACCTCCTTTCTCCTGTCCACTAATATTTTACCAAACTTATGCCATTTCTTGTGTACAGTATGGATCTTAAATAATCTCACGTCATACACGACAATATGCGAGAGAAATATCAAAAGAAGCGATTGGCAAATTTCGTGGTCACACACCCATAAAAACGCCATTCACATAACATCGTCAATGGGATAACAACAATTGACTGATGGAAGAATAGGGCGGGGGGAATAAATTGAAAATGAAGCATTAAAAAAGAAGACAAATCAATTGCATAAAAAAAAGTCAAAGATGCAATGAGTTCATTGAAGCAGGAAGAGAAGATTGAGAATTGTTTGGTGTACATGTCAAGGTGCCTCAACTGCCATAATTTTCTTTGTTTTGATTTGTTTTGCATCCCATTTCTGTACTCATAGTTTATTATATTTTATTATACAAAGGAAATTTCCTTGGGTATGGTAATAAGAAGATTTTAGGCTATCACCGATACGTCAATTTTGCTGTTAGAAAACGGTCAAACTGTCAAAACTGTCAAAAATCTATCAAATTTGTCAAATTTAAATAAACGGACATATCCCGGTATTGCTTTTCAAAAACAACAAAAGCACCGAAGACGCCACAATGTTGTCTCATTGTGGGAAAATGGAAGCAAATTTCACGCTATCGCATCATCTTGTTTCACAGAATGGAAGAGACTACGATGCATTTTATTGATTACTATCTCATTAATAAGCCATCATGTTAAATTTATTTGCATCCAAACATCAATTGAGATAGACGTGCGAAAAAGAATCCAAAGTACTGGCGCACTTGGGGGGCTGCTATTTGTATGTGATGGAGATAAATAAGGAAATATGATGACACGACGTCATTTGTACACAATTGTCAAGTTTTCGCGAAAACATTGGCGAATGTGTAAAAATAAATTTATATTGAAATCAACAAATCCAACGCACTTTGTCAGAAGCTTTGCAATATGGTGGCGCGTCTTTTCCTGCGCGGTATAATGTCTTCATGGACATGACACAAGGACGCAAATTATGGGGGAGGAAGTAAGAAGAAAATATAAAAAAAAATCTAATTAACAAATTTGCTAAACTTTTATTTTTTAATCACATAAGTTTTATAACTTTCAACTGCGCCCACTGACGCTCTATTCCTCCCCATAGATCTTAATTATAGAAAATTATCACATGGGGGAAATTTTTTTCAACTTGTAGTAATAGAGCAGAAGTCTCTGCGTGCACAAGAAATCAAGAAAAACAAACGTAATGCTGTTTTGTGGATTTTCTTTAACATGCACACACATCAAAAACTTTATGACAATTTCTCAGTTCTATTTTGAGCATGCAGATAATTGTTTTCAATTTATTTTATTTATTCTGTGTAAAATTTTCACTGTCACGGACAGCATTTTGCGAAAACTGCCGTGCGGACGATACCCTCCCACGATTTGGCCCAAAAAGATTCATTTTAGCCACAACAAAGTTTTAATGTTTTTTTTTTCCACGAACAATGATCGATAATTACTGTTTATTAGTTGGTATATTACATTTTTTTTTTCAACTCCAAATGGAAATTAAAAAATTAAAAAGTTTCCATCGCGACTCATTTTTTTCTCATCCCATTTGACACATCTTGGGAAAATTTCTCAAGTGGATAAACAAAAAAAACGTTAAGTTGTTTTTGCAGTCTTTGAAATGTTCGGACAGAAGATATTGGAGGCAAGAATAGCTTTTCAATTAATATCTTTATGAGTGACTCATTGTCACAGTTGAGACACTTTTCACCATATTTAGACGTTTGTTAGATGGGTAACAAATCTTCTGACAAAGATGGGAAAATGTGTGAATGAGAAGAATCAATAGAATATACATAATACATATAATTCAATCATTCAACAAGGTGATGCACCCGAAATAAACTCACATTGCCACTTGAAGGAAGGTGAAGGAGATGACAAAAAGAGCTCAAAGGATGTTGATGGAGGTAGGAGAAAAGTAGAGCACCTGATTCATGAGATGATGGAGGTTGGATGAAAAATAATTGGAATAAAATGAAAACCTTGCCTAAGATTGTTGCGAAAAAACACTGCAAGTGGCATTTATTGATGCGCAATGAAAGATTTTTAAAGGGAATTTTCGTTGAATCCGTTAAATTCAATTTCATAATCGTCAAATTTTTGACAGTAAATTTGACAGATAGATTAGAATTTGAATTTTCAAAAAAAGTAAACTGTCAACTGTTATTTAAGCAGACTTGTGAACTCTTAGGTTTAGAGAAATATTTCAAGCAGTGTGTAGAAGAGAAAAGAAAAGCTTTTAAGAAGAAAATCTCTCAATTTTGAAAAATTGAATAGGCAATTTTCAGAGCAAAAGACCATATTTATATAAATTGCAATTAACTTTCCCCACCATGGTACCACCCAATGGATTAAATGGGGCGCTTGTAAAAGCACCACAATTTTCATTTCCATTTTCCTTCTGCATCACCTTCATTACTAGAAGTCTTCAGCAATTCTACGGTATTGTAGATAATTATATTTCATGACTTTGTGAGCTACTTTTTTTCTGCAACAATGTTCATCTTGCGTCTTTATTATTCCTAATCTCTTCCACCCCTCGTCGTCGTGCCTTTATGTTTACCAAGTGTCCCATAGAGATATGATTTAGCAATTTAATATACAGAACAAGCAAAAGAATCACTTCTCATGATTACATTTCCACTGATTTTTTTTAAACAAGAGCCACAGAAGAGAAGAAGAAAAAAAAAGAGAAGAAGCATTATCTTTTGCACTTCAGAAGAAGTTAAGAAGACACTGCCAATATCAATATACTAAGAAGAAAAATAAACGATGCAAGATATCGCAGAGATAGTTAAAACTTCACTCATATAAAAGTGATGTGAGAAGTATGGAATTGGATGGAGATAAAAGTCCAAAATGAAATTGTAAACTTTGCACACATTCAACACATGAGGCGGAGATTGTCTGCAAAATTTTCTGCCATGCTTAGCACTTAAGGTACGCGTGCCACAATTAAAACAATTCCTATATAAGCTTAGCGTGTACCCGCGCACAAGCACATCTGTGGTGTTGTTGGATAAATAAACATTCATTTCTAATGACACAGAGATAATCAAGTGATAGCCTCCGCGTGGCACAATAAGCAGACAATAAAGTTATGGAGTCTTTAATCTCATAAAAGAATAATTGAGAGATTTTAAATGAGAAAAAAATTAGAGGTTGAAGCATTTGAAATAACCTTGCGTTCTCTGGAAGATATGTCATATATTTAATTTTGATAAGAATTTCTTTGCAATTTCCACCCAAATTGAGGTTTATTTTACTTTTCTTGTAAATACACAAAGCTTCTGCGTAATTTATGAAATGGATGGTGTAAAAAAATAATCAAAGATTCCATGAAATAACCTGAATAAAAAGTTAAAACAAAGTATTACATTTTAATACCGGAAACATTGAAAATGTAACAAATTTTCAATAAATAAAAAAATCCAAATATGTAAGGAAAAATATTTAATGACATTGGAAATATCTCTAAAATTTTACGAGATATGTTTTGTAATGCAAATCAAAGAAATAAAAAGATTACTATTATGAAAGAAACTATAATTAATAAAATATTAAAGTCTTTCATAAAATATTTCAATAAAAAAGGAATGATAGGTATTTATTAAATTTATGGATTTCACGCGTGGCATTGAAATTGATAGAAATATTCAATTAATGTTTGGAAAGTTTTGAGAGCATCACGTTAATTTTTCAATTAAAATTTTGAGATCGAATTAAATTGAATTACTCAGAATTAATTATCAAGGAAAAAAATTATGAAAGAAGCAAAAATCAAAAATAGAATTTAACAGATTTTAGCAGAATTTTCCGGAAGTTTGATTGATGCCGTCCCGGAAAAATTTAAAATGTGTTAGAATTTTTAAAAATTCTTAAAGTTTCTTTTTAAAATGACAACGTAGAGTTTTTTTCGGAGCTTAGCTTCAAAATTTTTAATCTAAAATATTTTTTAAAAATATCTTCAAAGCTCAAGAAATAAACCTAAAAAAATATAAAACATTGCTGAATCATAAAAATTCAAATAATAAATTCTTGGGAAAAATATAATAAATAGGTTGATGAATTAAACGTCTCAATAAATCAATCAATTTTTTTTTTATGATTTACCTAATAATTCTTATAAAACCTCTTCTTCTTCTTTATTGCAAGTATTTCTTCATTTAGCATTCAGTGAGCAACAAATAAAAGAATTTATCAACCACCTCTCACACATCCCAAATTGCTTTTGTTCCGGAAATACTTCCCCCCAAAGACAATGCGCCATTCGTGGTTGTAAAAAGTATATTGTTGAGGCCTTTAAAAATGCACTCGTTGCCACTAAATTGCCTATTTGTTCTCGCTAATTGATACCTGTCGCTGTTGGGGCTTTTACGATCGCACCTTTTTGCCGCAAGAAATTCCGTGAAGTCGGTCATGTGGTGTTCATCAACCTCGCGCGCTTCTTAGACCTCCAAAAACGTGATTCTTCTTTGCATTGTGTCAGAATTTTATCTCACACAAGAGCCCTAAAAATTTATTATCACCTCTTCGTCACATAGAAGCTTCTTTTGCGCAAATAAACCACAAATATTTTCTTCTCATAAAATAATTTATATACGCACTTTTGATGCTCTCTGTGGCATTTTTTTTTCTACAAAATTTAGGATTCTGACTCACTGCAGCACCGAAAAAAACTACGTGTGGAAATTTGTTTCATTTCCTGCATTCTTGAAAAATTTTTTTTATAAATTTTCTCATCAATTCTACGGACAATCAATGAATTTTTTAATTTACTTAATGCTCCGCGTTTGCCGATTTTCAGTTTATTTTTGGGACTTTCTTGGCGCGTAATCATCAATCACATGTTGCCCGCAAGTGGAGACGAGAATAAAAAACACCCAAAAGTGGCAGGAAATAAGAATGAGAGGGCCAATTCATCAGGTGTGGGGGGCACATAGCTATCAGTATGCGAAGTTTCTTTTCGGGCAAACGTGACTACTGATTCATACACCCTTACCGTCGACCCTCACATGTTTTCAATGGCAATAAATAGCTCAGATTGATTAGATCGTCGCCCCTGATTATTGTAAGAGAGAGTTTTTTCTTTTTGCAAAAAGAAAAGTCACATTGTTCAATTTTTCTCTGTAAAAATTTTCCTTGAATTCTCCTTGAAGGAGAAAAAAAACCAAAGTCCAAACAAATTCCGTTTTGCAAAAGAAAATTCGCAGAATCTTCAAAGACCCACGTGTGCTCTCATCTGGGACACGCGCGCTCTTCAGAGAAATGTATCGGGAAAGGCGAACAAATTAATTTTCTTTCCCAGAAGAAAAATATCCTCCTGAGGGATTAAATGGACATTAATGTTTTGCAGAAGTTGCGTGAAGATTTTGAGGTTGAATTTCACGACATCACGTCGCGAGAATGGTCTATTCATGCGGGAAAATCACATGATTTGCTCTGATGCTTAACTCATGAATGGCCACGTGCCAAAGCGAAGAAAAAAACACTCAAAAATCTCATCAACTGCATGAGATCTTTCGCTGTTTTTTTCCGGCCAAGGGGTCAGCAATAATTCATATTTTTGTACCATTTTCCATGAAAGAAATTCGCCAGAAAGATTATTAATTAAAACCAAGGAAAGAAAGTGAGATTTCTTTGGTATATAAAAAGAGCGCAATAACATATTTTAAGAAGTTAATAAAATTATGGATTTATCACTTTTTGACTCTGAAACTTACAAAATAATTTCAACTGTTTATTTGGTAGATAAAAGCTTAATTAATCCATTCTCAGTTTTATTGAGAAGATAATCTTATAGTTAAGCAGAGTGAAAGGGTAATTTTTATTCACCTTTGCATAATTTCTGGCTTGAAAAGAGTTTTAATTTCAAGATTAAAAAAAGAATTAGTTTCTTTCTGGATAAACGTCTCAGGTTAAGGATTTTCTTGAATTCTGAAAATTTTATTCCTTACTAACTAGATAACAAAAAAAATCTAGCTTTTTTTTAAATTCTAGAAAATATATCAAACTTCAGACATTTTTCTAGAAAAACGAAGTTCTAGCTTCAAGAACTAGAATTAATTTGCCTGGTTATAGACCTATTGAACTTAAAATTTTCTTAAAAGCTTCTTTTTGCCTTTTTAAAAATAAAAACCTTAAAGCTCTCAACTTTTCCAAGAATCCCCCAGAAAAATTTAAAAAAAACTTAAGTTATGTATCACATTTTCATTTAATGACCAAACAGTGAGAAACTCGCACCACTTGACCGGACGATGATCATTGTTTTGTTTTATTGACATGCAAAACAAACTCATACACATTGCGCTTTTTTTTGCTTTTGCATGAACATTAATCCACGCTGGCTGTTGTGTGGTGTATATTTAGTGTTATTTGTGATAAGAAGTGAAGAAAAACGAAGAATTTCTTAATGACTTCCTCACCTCGACTTGGGTCATTTACATAATTTGTATTTTTACTTTCATTTCAAACCACCAGAAAATATCACGTCTCTTTTATTCTTCTCCTCACATTGGCTTTTGCAAATAGACAAAACAGGTGTCCACTTGAGTGCTTTTTCCCCCACAGCTTCAACTTCTCTTCTTCTCATGCCAAAAATATACACACCAAAAGATCTTTCAGAGTCTCCACCGAAAAAAAAGTCAACATTTTGCCATAAATGGATTGTGTGGGAATTCACTCTGTGCGAATGGAAAGTTCCTTTCTTGACAAGAATGTTTTCTCATGTTTCATTCAGCAGCTGCCCCCCTGCTTCCATTTTTCCCCAATTGGTGGTTTACTTTGGGTGGTGAAGTTCATGAATATTATGCCACATACCACCGACTTTTATACGTCTAACTGTGTCCCCTAGTCACCCTTGTCACCTTTACCCTTTCGTTGCCCCCCAATGATTGAAAAGAAATAAAAAAAAGAATCCATTTTTGGAATATTTGTTCCGGAAATCAACCCGTGTATTCATATTTTCTGTTTGTAAATTCACATCGTGTGGCCTCATTTATTAGTAAAAAAAAAATATTGTAATTATTTTAATGATATATCTTCCCGCGCGTGGAGAATTTTTGGCACGTTCAATGTCCAAAACCAACGCATAAAAAACGTGTGTTTGCTTTTTTCGGGGAATTTAATTAAACGGCTACGCGAAAAATCAATTGTAGACGCTAAACGAGGCAAAAGAATTATTTAAAAATTCTCCCATTTGAAAGAAAATATTTACCAAAAGCAATGAAGATTGTCTCTTTTTTTTTCTTATTCTTTTTTTTAGCACACACCATTCACAAAAAAAATCTTTCTGCAAATTGTATGGACAAAAAAATATGGCTGAAAGGTCTTCCTCTCACAGATTTTATTTGCATCTCGGAGAATAAATAGCAAAAGCTACATACATATTTTTTGCTCAAATAGATTATTAATGGAGGAAAACTAGTTTAAAATTAGGCACAAAATATTCTATTTTTAACCTTCTCGCACGCTTGCAAAACTCTAAACATTTCGGGTTACGATTTTTTTCTTCTTGGTCAATTTGGCGCTTCGGTGAAGTATTTTGAAATGCAAAATTCCTTGAATAAATTCTATTTATTTCTTCGTTTGTTCCGCAATAGAGGAGTCAGCAACAAAAAAATTCTCTTTCGCGCTAAAAGACATTGCGGATAATTTTCCTCCGCACAAAATGAGTGGGACACGGTAAAATATATAAGGTGATAGATTAGAGGAAATAATCTGCGTTTTAGAAACAATTGCTCAGCATTTTCTCTCATGTTATGTATATAATAAACCACGTGTGACGTGAGCGAATGATCTACTCAAAATAGAACAAACGCTCGCTTTGAGAGGGTGTGCAGCTGATAATAAAATTGATTAAAATTCAATTACTCTGTAAACTACCTAACGATTTTCCACCTCCGATACTTCGGATCACCTATAAATAATATTTTCATGTTGGGGATTTTCCCGTCTCAAAATACTCTCACATGTCACACGGGTTAAACACATAGGCTGGACGGTTGGACGGACAGACTGAAGACCTTTCGTCACACATTGAGGGGTAATACTATTCAGTGACGTAATAACTTTAAATACTGTAAAATAAATACAGTGACGCTTCGAAATGGTGACGAAAATAGTTCTAAAGACGTTCTTAGTGGAATACATAAACAACAAGTCTTATTTTCTCGGGAAAACCACGCAAGGAGTTCTAGAAAATAAAAATTTCCAGTAAGACAACGATTTATTTTTTTCACTTTAAAACGATTAGAAAAATCTTAACTTTACATTAAGACTTATGCGGTTAACCTTGAGGTTAATGTAAAGTAGCTTTAAAATGAAACAAATGTTAAAACAGTTAAGCGACAGATGGGAGACTTTTGACTAAAATTTCCGAGTTTAGAGGCAATGAAAAATAAACTAAATTATTAATGAGGTACTTTCTATTCTAAATGTAAATAATAAAATTTAATATTATAAACAGCATTAAACCTTTTATAAGTTTAGTAATGTTTATTAGAAAAAAAATTGAATTTAATATGAAAAATGAGTTCTTAAGTTGTTAATTTTTAAATCTTTTTTTTTAGATTAAAGATTATTTAACCTAAAAGTTTATTGGTTTACTTAAGTTTCCTATAATCTTGATGTTATATAAGTAATATAACCTAACTTTAAAAATAGAAGATTTTATTTAAAGTCTTAATTTTAAATTTTATAGTATCATAAGTAGCTTTCCTGTTTGTGTTTAACAAGTAGATTAGAGTATTAAAAGTTTAGATTTAAGCATAGTTAACCTTGTGGCTAAAGTACAATTTAGTGAAATTTTATAATAGTAGCTTGCAGTCATTCAATTGTCATTTCATTCAATCATAATCTGAGCAACTTTCAACACATTCAGCTGCAAGGTTAAATTCCAAATCGAGTTTAGAGACTCCACCAGAGAGTCTTATTAAATGTAATGGCTTTAAGACATTTCTATTTGAAAAATCAGAAAAAAATTATAATGAAGAAAGTAAAATTTTGAAAAATTTAACCTCAAATTCCTAGGCTTGCTTACACATCGCATACGAAAAGCCTTAAGCGACTGGAGATTCACTACGCAATGCATTGCCTGCCGGGTACGCCTCAAGTGGATTTCAACTAATAAATATAACGAACATAAATTATTGGTTTTGGGATTAACCTTGATACTGAAAATGGAAAAATGCGTTTCCATTTCACCTCGATTATTTTTCCCGCATGTGGCTTCCTCCGTATAATCAATAAATAGACGCTTCTAATTTATTTGAGGGGATTTAATGAAAAATTCAAAACTATACTATATAAATTGATTAAATGCTATTTGTGGGAGAAGTGATAAATTATCACGATCAATGTGACCCTTCGTCGGAACGTAACCTTCTTCGGCACGCGTGATAAACCTTCTGGAGAAGAGTTGCGCATTTTGTGTCACGGTGAAGCTGAATGAGATGAAAATTGTGCGACAATTTCTGCATTTAATCATCATATCCCAAGGGCGCCTCATAGTGAGGAATTTAATATTAAGAAAAATAAAATGTTGTTAATTCATTTTTTCTCTCTTTCTCAATATTTAATAAGCTGTTGCTAATTTTTCACGCAGTAGGTATATATGGATGAAAATTTGTGTGTGCTTAAATAAAATTTCCTTGTCGCATCTGTCGTTGATAAAATAAAAATAAAATTTCAGACCCAGACCCACATTTTTGTACACATGTCAGTGTTAAAGAGAGTAATTTATTACGCGCTCGACAACCTTTATGGAAGTGTCGGGGGAAAAGAAAATTTTCTTCTTTCCTCCGTTTTATCAACCGAATGCTATTGACCCCATGATTTTCCCTCTTCGCCACGACAGACCGTACATTCACCCAAAAAACTCTCGCGCAATGTGAATGTAAAATTTTTGCATGAAAGATCCCCATCCAACATAATTTATAATAAACTGTCGTAGATTGTTTTTTTTTTGCTCTTGTTCGCACAATATTTTTCCTGATGCTAAGTGGATTGGAAAGTTATGTAAATAAACATTTTGAATTGAAGAAGGAATTTATTGCTTGCTTCCTTTAGTAATTTATAATAATTTTTCAAATTATATTAAGTGTGACATTGACAGCTGCTTTTTGACATTTCTTGTTGTTTGACATTGACAGTACCTTTTTTGACACTTCTTTATGATTTTCATTAATTAATGCAACGAAAACGAATTATATTAAAAAAAAAAAACTCTCAAAAGCAAAAATGAAAGCTTTAAAGCCAGTCACACTGTTTATCAAGCAGCTATCAATTTTCACTGATTTTCGCATTTTATTGCTCCACATCACCCAATGACGTTTTGACTGCAAAAAATGTGGCACAAGCCGTTTTTTTTTAGGTCCGTTTTCTTATGAATATTTTTTCGCCCGATCAGGGAATATTTGTCCGTCTAGGTCACGATAGGTCAAGAAAGTGCTAATTTCCATTCTTCCGTGGAATTTTATATATTGATTGATTTTTTCCTTTTATTCTTCACACAATGAAAATTCAATGGTACGCAGAATTTGTTTTGATGAAAATTCCAATCATTTGGCATTGATGTTCAATGAGAAGAGGGGTATGGATGTGTGTGAGAAAGTGCGGCAATTAATTGAGATTTCCCCTCCCTACCTTTCTCATCTCATTCAATCAATGTTTCATTCATAATTCACGGAGCAATTGATAAATTGCGCTCAACTTGCGAGAAATAGAAAGAAAAGAGAGATAGAGGCTACTTGCCCGAAAACATGAAGATTTTTTTTTATCAGCAAATTCACGCGCGCGTCAGATGTTTTGTAGCAGCATTCGTTGCAGAATCATCTCGAATGGGAAAATAGGCGTGCAAATACAAAATAGAGGCTCGTCCGCGAGATAATTTAATAAAGACACTCAAAATGTTGATCGAAGAGGAGCAAATATTGCGCCAATGTACACAAAAAAAGAAGAAATAACGTCCCCACTATGGAAATAAATGTACAGTGGTGATAAAAATTTTGCAAACAAATGACGGTGGAAATGAAAGCAGACGCAGGATGAAATATTTACAACAGAATTGACGCTTTTTGGCGTTTCTTTACCTTTCTATCAATTGAAGGCTTTTCATTGTGATTTCTTTACAAAAAGAATTATAAAATGCAAATTTCCTGTGTGGAAAATCTTCTCAAGATCGGAGCAGAGTTTTTGAATGAATTTTTTTTAGGATTTTATTCTTTAAATTATTTACATTTTGTGAAAAATTGATTAGGTAAGGATTTAGATATTTACAATAGAGCACGCAAGCAGCATATGCTTCAAAACTTATCTCATCTATTGCAACTTTTTCCATGGGTTTCTTTTATTTAGAATTAATAAAAAAACAACAATTTTAGATCAGTCGATTTAGTGTTTTTTATCAAGCACGTAAGCAGCATGTGACATGTGAAGCATATGTTCCAAACTTTGTTTTATAGACAAGTGAAAACGTTATTTTTTTCATTTTAAATAAATTTAAATAAAAACGATGTAAGTTGAATAATAAATATAAATAAAATCCTCCTTAATTGAGTGTTTGTGATTTTTTGCACCTCAGTGTATTCCACCATTAGTGCCAATTAAATTAATTTGCGAATTTCCTATAATTGAGGCACAAAAACTCTCTACATGCCACATAGCGCTAAAAATAATGAACGATGAAACATGATGGTTGTTTTTCGCGATAAACTGATAAAGAATCGTGCAAGTCTAATTCGAAGAAGCAATACAACTTATTTTTTTCCCCAATCACCCACCCCCATTTATTTTTGAGGCATTTTCAACCATAATCTCAGGACTTATGAGGCTCTGTAATCCGCCCCGTCGACTCCATCGAGTGAAATTATGATGAAATACTCCCAAAATGACTGAACTGAGAGTTTGGTTTGATAAATAATTTCCCGTGTCTTTTTTTTTGTGTGCTATCAATTGAAAACACAAACACATATTCGCCGAAAAAATCTCATCAGAGACTCCGCGGGCGAGGTGTTAAAGGTCTCGGATGAGGTGACATCGCCCGTTGCCATTTCAACAACGAGATTTTCTATAAATAGACTCCTTTTTTGGATGACTTTCGCAACCACAGAGATTATCGGTTGTCTCTTTGCGACGAGATAAAGCTTCCTGTCGCTTCTCATCTTTATAAACATTTTCATCTTGGCTTAGTCATCCATCCAGAAAAGGCCCAGAAATATACCAACTTTTTGCATACATGCTTTACAAATTACCACGCTCATGGGAGGGAAGGCTTTTTCTTTAAAAAGTTAAGTGTATTAGTGCGAAAAGCCCTGGCGTTCCATGTGGGCGAACTGCAAAATCACCACTTTCGGACTTTTTGAAAGAAATATTTAAGTTAAAGTTAAACAACCGAGAAAACTAGTTTCTCACTTTCGCCTCTCAAATGATTTGCCAAACTAAATTCCCTTGCAACAGCCATCAGAGGTGATGAATGAGTCAAAGTTCTACTATTCTAGATAAGGCTAATGATTGCCTTTCTTCAGATGATTTGTCTGGATGTCTGAATGAAATTCTCAGAAAATATATTTCGGGAATTTTGAGTGTTCTCTCTCAAGAATTTGGAACATTAAAATGCGATTTTTCGTTTGAAAATTAGCAGACTATTTAGCCTGAATAGGAAATTAAGTTGCGTAACAATTTAAAGTGTGTTTTGAGAATAAATTCTTCCATTGATGGACAGAAATGACTCACTAAATCATTTTTGAATGTTTATTTTTCCTGATTTTCCTCCTTTACTGACTTTTCTTTTTATTAATAATTTTTTTTAATCATTTTGGGAATAAGATAAAAAATCATTTTGTTTAAAAAAAAAAGCATTTCTTTGATTGCAGTATAGCAATTTTTCTGCATTAGTTGTATGTTTTAAATTATTTGTTAGCAAATAAGGAATTTAGATTAAACTATCTTGCATTGTGCAGTTTGCTTTGTAATTTATAAGTTTCATACTAATCTTTCTATTCAAAACTATTACAAAGAATTAAGTTATTATTTTCTCAGAGCTTTCGATACTCTATTCGACAGAATTATTTACATATTTTTTTTATCTACAAAGAATATCAACTCAGATTGTGATTCAATCCACATATTTTGGTTGTTGTATTTTTGGGCTGTTTGTTCTATTTTCAGTGCAATTCTCTGAGCAATAAATTTTACTTATTCATCACCTCTGTCCCTCGAAAGGTTATCCCTCATCTACGTCTTGCTATGTCTCGCCTCAGAGCCACAGCAAAGGGCGTCTGTGGAGTTTTTCTTTACACTATCTGTGTGTGTAGGTTTTTAAGCAGAAGACCGACGCCAAGACTTCACCTTTGGGAAAATTGAACACAATCCACCACACGGAAAATGGTGGTGGGATGGAATTTAAGACAGAACGAGAAGGTGATCTGGATGTGAAAGGTGTCCGTGGTCGCCACTCTTTCAGGGAATTCTTCATTCATTTGTGCAATATAAAAATTCTTTGTTAATTACTCACATTTAGTACCTTGTCGCGTCTCAATAAATCATAAATAAGTAAATAAATATGTAAGAAAACAGTGACCCCAAAATATTCTAGCGAAGGTTTGTAAAAAGAAGCATCAAATTTTCATTAAATGCTATACAAATATGAGATCAAGTTTGCAATTTTATAGTTTAAAAATTTCTCCATGGCGTCTGCACGTTTATGCAATAAAATGCTTCCATGGACAATATTGTATTGCATCGGCGCATTGGGTGTCCGCGTCAGTATAGACCCCGTGTGTTGATTGTTTGAATAAATATAAAATGAGCTCATAATAAAATCCACGTGTCCAGTGAATTTTTTATATTGTGACGCCCAAACACTTTTGGAGCATGCAAAAAGAAATAAATTATGGAACTTACCTTTTCGCATCAATGTGTTCAACATATGAAGACGTTCCGTTGCGGTTGTCGCCACAAGAGATGGATTTGAGCTGAGAATGCCATTCCCATTGGCCGTGAGATTCGAAAAGTCAGGATCATCAGCATCAAAGAGAACACTGTCCTCCCATTCGGACACCGTTCGGCCGTCAGATCGCATTCTCTTCTCACTCCTCAAAGAGATCTCTTCTTGGCAACAGAACCTACTTTTCGGTCTTGCTCTTCCTTCTCTTGTTCTTCTAAACACGGAAGAATCAAAGAAAAAAGAGGAAAAAAACATTATTTTTCTTGATGACTGATCCCCCCATATTTTTTTCTCGTTAAATATATCTTCATCCCAATTTTTGGAGCACAAAAATCCTTTGCCCCACGATCTCTCCCCCATCATCTTTTTAACTTCTCTCCCATACAATAATCCACAAAAACATTCCCCATCAAACAAACATTAAGCAGTACAACAACAAAAAATCCCGCACAGGGTTCACTGAACGTATTTTGGAGTAAGAGATCGAAGGAGATCACTGAGAGATCTTCTTGGAATGAATTTTAAGTGAGTTGCCATGCTAATTTTGTCGCAATGTTTTTTTTTCTGTGCCTTCCTCATCTTCTTGGACTACAAAACCGCCCTCATTCACCAACCCATAATCTGATGAATCTCAGACGTGTAATCCATTTTTATTTAAGCACAAATAATACCACATCAGTGCTGAAAAAATATTTTTCTCAGAACCGTCTTTAGCTCCATTCCAACGTCCTCAATCACTGCGCTGATGGAAAAATAAGGGGCTGACATTTAATTCATAATAATTTTTTTTTTATTATTTTTTTTCTTAAAAAGTTATGTTTCTTTATTCAAATATAATATTTTAAAAATTGTTTGAAAAGGAAAAAAATCAGGAGGTTAGAAAAAAGTTTTCAGAGTAATAATCGGCGGGATTCGAACCCATGATTTGACTGTTAAATGTTTGCGCTTCAACCGATTGATCTATTGCTTTCTATAAACTATTACAAAGTCTTTACTTTGATTAATTTAAGGTATTCAAGATTATTTTCAAATATTGGAAAGCATAAAACACAGATTAAGATTTCTTAAATTTTTAAAAGTTCTTATCTAATTTTTTTTAAATTGATTCGAATTTAAAGAAATTGATAGAAGCTAAAATAAATCTAAATAGGGGAGGGCGGGGCTAATAAAGTCACTTAAGGGTTTGGAAAAAGCCAAAAATATCATATTTCCTAGCTAGATAGAACAAAATGATCAGAGAAAGAGTTGTAGGGCAGTAAATCTCCTAAAGAAATGAGCTATACCTTGCGCTTTATCTGTTTGAGAAATATGATATTTTGAGCCTTTTCTAAACCCTTAAGTGACTTTTTTTAACCCCGCTCTCCCCTAAATTTTTTTAAGCAAAAAAATAATAAAATCGTTGAGAATCAGAATATTAGCCTCTTGAATTTTCATTGGCACACGCCACCACTTTCAATATATAGAAAAGTTCGCGTTAATTTCTGGAGCAAATAGGTCGCCAAATTGACGAAAGAATTAATTTGCACAGAAATGAGACTTTACAAAAATCACAGTTGGAAGAATTTTTTGGGTTTTTTTTCTTCTTCCTCTACTGCGTGGTGTGAAGTTTTGAGGAGAAAACAACCCAGATGGGTGTTTCCATGCGATCCGTATCAATCAAAACAACCTCCATGCTAATTTCCTCGCGATTTATTGACACAGAAATGAGACTAAACATTTTTTTCTCACTTTGCCCCCTCGACGTGTGCCCCCAGAAAGCGCCCCCGGGTATTTGTGTTGCCAACGATAGAAGATCAAGCATTTTGGAGCCACTCGCTGCTCTCATGATAAGCTTTGCTTGATTGAGAATTCCAATGTAATATTAAATTCTTTATCAGAATTCGTCGTCCCGTCTCTGTCTTACACTCAAAAAGCTGTTCAAAATGAGAAATCATTGCTTCTTTCATCGACTTTTGGGGCTTTTCGTTTTTTTTTATGTGAGGGGGATCAGTGCCCAAGGAGATTGCTATTTTTGGGACACAATTTTAACTTCCAAGAAAAGATAGAGAGTGTCTCAATCCATACCCCGCAACTATGTCTTATCACGCTTTGATAAAATATGAGACACTGAAGAAAAAAAATCAAGTATTGGAAACAATCTGGTTTCGGGTTTTCTTTTAAATTCATCAGAAGATGAAGCGAATTAACATAAAATAGGCGGAGTTTGAAATGACGAAATTAAGTTTCATCATTTCTTCATCTGATAAGACCCGTGACCTTAAACCTGTGACCCGGGAAATGTTTAAAGGATTTTTCTTTAAATTAATTTAATTATTTTGATCTGTTTTTGAACTCAAAACTTGCATTGAACTCTCGTGAATGATTGAGGAAGATTTTTTTTTGGCAAAAACCAAAAAGACAAACTCATAAATTTTATTTTATACACAAAAAGACATTCTTCACAGTCTTTGTCATGAAATGCAGCATAATTTACGATAAATGAGTGTTGATAGTAAAATGCGTCAAAAGCTGACCAATTGGCAAATAAATTAAAGAGGAATCCTTGGCGCTGCCGTAAAGTCAAATATTTTTAAGACAAATTAGAAGAAAAAATTGCTTTTTTTTTGTAATTTTGTCATAGAGGAGAATGGGGTAATATGATATTATTTACATATCTTATGGGGGATGAATTAGGTTGCTTTTCTGGCAAAAAAAATTATTGATTAATGCAAATTTAGTTAAGACATAGTAATGATTTTCAAAATTATTCGTTTTATGAGCTAATATTCTGAATATTCTTTAAAAATGACTAAATATTCGCTTTTTTCAATGAAAGATGAATTATTTTTAAATAATTTCTAAAACTGTAATAGATTTATTTGCTTAGCAGACATTTAAAAGAATATTTTCCAGACAAAATATTAATCCAAAAAAATATATTTGAAAGCCCTTTCTACCCCCCTGTACATTAAACTTTCGCGTTACTTTCGTGACGTTCGCGCTGTGATTTTTCCATTCCTCCATTTCTCATCTATTTATTTTCTCTCACATGCAAATGTTTCAAAATCAATTCTTTTGACCTTCTCAAGGATTTTTTTCTCTGGAAAATTTTCAACTTCTCCACCCCCATTCGCCAAAAAAAAAACTCCACACAATCTCTTCTAGCTCCAACTCGAATGATCTGCTAAAGAGCGTCCTCAAAAGCATCGCAAATTGGTAACCCATTGTCGAAGAGAAAATTTTTCCAACTCGTGCGTGTTAATTGCTTTTCTGCTCAAGTTTTTTTTCCTAAACTCCAGCATCTTATCACGTGTGCTCATCACGAGATTTCACAGCAGACGCCATAGATTAAAAAAAAAATTCAAAGAGTAAAGAAAAATAATTCTGAATATTGACGCAAGTGGATTCTTGATACAATTTGGATGGTTTGTGTGAAGACCAAATTAACATTACTAATTGCTTTTCTCTCGCGATTTGCTTTTCCATAAACTGCAAATGGTTGGAAATTTGCAATTTTATCCAGTAAAGTGGTTTGCAAATTCGCAAGTCGAACGGCTGGAATAAATTTTATTGTATTTGAAAAGTTAAATGTGGTGCTACGGGGAGAGGCATGGGGGCTTTTTATTTGAATAATGTGTGGAAGACAGTGCAACTAGAGAGTCAAAGTATTAAATAAATATAAAATAAATACATTGTTGTAATTGCGATATGTGGAGCATCGGTTCTTCCGTCTTTCAATTAATTTTATTGCTCCTCCAATAAATATTGGAATATGTGGGAATTTCACTAATGAGACATTTTATTCGTTTGCCCACGTGTTTGTTTAATCTAATTACCTACCTGGCGGCTTGATTAATTTTTTCATCTTCGTTTTCTATTTAGTTTTACTCAATTAATTTTAATAATTTATTGATGAATTTACTAAATGGTACTGATGAAGGTTCTTATAGAAAATCGAAATGTCAGTATTTTCTTTGTTAACAAATCTTATTATTTTTAATGTACAAAAAATCTTATTTAGGTAATTTAAATGAAATAAAAAAAATTAGAATTTATTTTTATACAATTTTTAGGGATTTTTAACCAAAATTTCAATAACAAATATTTTTTTAAATGAAATTTTGAAAATAAGATCTTTTAGATTTTCTGTTGTCTCATTAAAAAAAAACTAAAAAAAAATTACCAAGTCAGCGGTAGACGCAATCAAATGGAAAAACAAGAGAAACGAAGAGGGAAAACAGGAAGAGTGCATGAACTGTATATAGCAAAGCTTTAATAAGCTTTCCCTTTATTCCCATTTCCATGCAGAAAATTCTGGAAGGATTTACACTTGTGTGCGCAAGTTTCCTCGCGCGGCTTTTCATGATAATTTATGGCAACGATGGCAACAAAATAAATTGATTTGGGCGACAAAATCATTGAGATTATTCTAGTTTTGACTGCCTTCTTTCGTCGTCGTGCGAAGACAAATTCGTTGTCTTTTCTTTGCCTCTTCTTTCTTGCGGAATTCTTCACCGTTAAGTGCATTGAGAGACAAATTGGGCGTCTTTCGAGGGCACTAAAATGTTACAAAATTAACTACAGAGAGAGGAATGTTTTTTTATGTTTTTGTTTTAATAAAAAGAAGAGTTTGAAATTCTTTGCATTGTTTTGGGTTGCCCATGACCATGTGAGGAGGGGAGGGAAAAAAAGTGGCGGAGTCCGGGAGACATAACCTCACATTTTCTCCTAAATATAGGCAATTTACCTTGTCTTCCTTTTGCTTTGCTCTCTTTTCGCTGGAATTTTCCTCTTACTCCGCACGACAACACACCTAAATTATTCTTTTGTGCAGCAGCTATGGACACTATTATCAAAATAAATCCGTCAAAGTGAAAATGAGTGAAAGCTTTTTAGGAAATCTTCAATTGAAAAAGTATACGGAAAATCAATTCACTTGATGATGAGGAATTTTCACGTTTATTCCGTTGATTTTTCTCAAAATTCCACGTGCATTCAATGCAATTAGATACAGATGTGATCTATGATTGATTTTCACTTGGAAAATTGGCAATTTACGGAATGTTTTCTCGTGAAAATCTTTCACTTTTCCCAACTTGGATGCAAATACTTTGGCTGCTGCACTAGTACTGTTCGTGTCCGCGGGTGTTGTGATGGCGTTATTGTTGTTTTCAGGGGTAAAATCCCCTCCACGACAAATAACCGTAATGAACCGAAGTTGAGGCGATCTCTCGCCGAACAAATGGCGGGTTTTTCAAAAATCTTCAAAAATTTCTAAAAACCTCAATTCTTTTAAATAATTTGCAGAAAAAACGAGATTTTTTGTTCAAATAAAACATCTAATTTATACAAAATATTTAAAATAATCAACAAAAGTTTACACAGACGTTTAAATATAAATTATAATGAGGGGAGTAGTTCTCCTAGCTCCTACGCATTTTTGCTATTCTCCAGCTGTTGCACAATATGCCGCGACACAATTTCCGTTGCATTGCTCGCATTGGGAATGAGGAATCTATCCATGTCCGTTATGAGGAGTGTCTCCCCATCGGGGACGCCATATTTGAAGGTAATCAAGTCCCGATGGCGACGCTTTGCTGTTATTTTGACAATACTCGACAAGTGTCGGCGCACAATGACCTGACTCTGACTCTTCCCGAGGTCCCGCAGCACCACCAGATGCGTCTTGGTGACAATGAGATGGCTATCAAACATACGTCCATTCATGTGAACCTCTTGACAGCGGAAACTCGTTACCACATCGGGTTGCTTGAGGAAAGCCTGCAGCTGAACAATCTCCTTGGAGTCCGTTTCATCCGTTGGTGAGGAAGGTTCTGCTTTCACAGCTGCTGCATTTGCTGGCTCCTCATTCTCGTCGTCAATGCTGAAAACCGGAGCCACGTTGCGATACCTTCGCCCATTCTTCTCAGACGCCGAAACGTGCTTCTCCGCAACATTCTGACCAGCAGCCGCGGCATTTGTCGTTGGATTGACGATGTACTCAAACAACTTACCTTTCATCTCTTGCGATTTAGACTTGAGCGATGCCCCCAATTTGCTAAACAAATCAGCCGTGATCTTCGTTTGGGGCGCCTGTGAGGACGAAGAGGGTGCCTGAGCAGGAGCACGAGCTGAATTTCGAGCTGTGTTGTTATTTTTCGCATGAGATGAATTTCCGCAGCAGACTAGGCATCTAAATTGGACACCATAAAAATGTTGTTAATTAACACGGACAAGGAGAGCAAGGACTACTTGCAAAATTCAGGACAGCATGAGTTTTTTCACGCAGAAATTCGATCAAAAATATTTTCTTTTTTTTTAAATCTTAATCCTTCGAAGAGAAAAAAAAGAAAATGGACAAACCTGTGAACGTCGTGATCTTCCAAACAATCAATCATATGATCCCCAAAGTACTCATGAATGGCCGAATAGCCACCGGTCAGAAGGGAGACGTAGTTGGTGTTCTTCTGCAGGAAAGACGCCACCACCATATGCGTGTACTGATCCTCCTCATCGCGTCCGGATCCCATGAAGCACAAATGTTCACCGCCAGCATTGGAATTAGCCTCAATGGACTGCCGTTGTGCCCGGAGAAGCCCCTGGATGGCCGTGGCAAATGCCACAGGTTCCTGCAGCATGAGATTACTGTCGAGATGGAATGCAGTTGAGAGATGGCCAACATTGTACTGATCCGCCGGACGACAGTCAACCAGGAAGAATCGCACTGCTTCCGGATGGGGTGTCTCCATTGAGGCATTATCCACGAGCTCATACACTGACACCGGTAGGCAAAGCGCTTGTACCACAACGGGATCCAATGGGGAGTCCACTTGTGCCCCAAAGAGTGTTTGCAGCATGTCCGTTTTGAATGAAGATGGCGTCTTCATGGCATAGTACTGGGCCAGGGAGCAAAAATCAACAACATCATCGGGTTCCAATGCACACGGCATATTACTGAGAAACTCCACAATTGTCTCCTTGGATTCATCCTTCATGGCGAGAATTTTCTCACGCACATTCACCAACATAATGAGACTGAGGAAGAAGACAAGGTAGGGATCTGCTTGCTGAAAGTACAAATCCCACATTGAGAGTACAACAGGGAGTGTACAGGTGGCACCAAAGAGACTCTGGAACCATGTGCGCGAGTACAGATCAGGTGTAATGCGCTTTGTATCGAGCATTGAGCACAATTCGGGGTCGTGGTAGAGGACAAGGAGACGAAATAGGTGAAAGACATTCCCCTGCTTCACACAACCCTTTGGGATGTAAGCATCACGGATGGCTTCGAAGAGATTGTAAGTATCGGACCTGAAAGTAATTTTTTTGCTTCTTATTTTACCTCAAAAATTTATTAAATGAGTTATTTTTGTAAATTATATGTTATAATGCAATTTATTTGTTAAAATATTCATGGTTGGGGTAAAATTAATCAGTTAGGAAGGGGCTAAAGTGATTGGAGAAATAAACTTTCTCAAATTATTATAAAAGGAAAGATTTTTCATAGAATCCAAGCTTTTATTGTAATTTCTAAGAATCAGCGGATCAGTTTTATCCACTTTTATCGCATTTATTGCTTTGAATAAATTAGCCGCACAGTGCACGTAATTTCCCCCCTTTAAAATATCCAAAGAAATTGAATAATTCTCATAAATAAAAATGTTTGATAACAATTTGCAAATTATTGTAATTAAATTCCTTCATTTCCAAAAGACAAAAAGCATAACAAGTTAAATTGAAAAATTAATAATAAATTTAATAGCTTGTGTCGTGATTTTTGAGAAAAGCATGAAATGAAAGTCTTGGGCGATGATGAGTCACTTTGCTATATTTAATTGACTTTAATTGCATTTTGAATGGCAAAAATTGAAAATAATTAATGCGTGGGATTTATAATGTGCGAAGAAAAAGAAATTTTAATATAAAGAGAAAAATCTTATTGGAATCCTTTATGCTTTCCTGACAACATGATTAGTCTGGGTACTCTTTTGGACATAAAGGAAGAAGGGTAAAGAAAGGTAATAAAATTGTTGTTCTCACCTGCGGAGCTTGAGGGATAGGAGTGGGAGCAGCAGCTCAATCCATCCATTGCCCTGCTCGTACTTGAGACTGCGATTCTTGCAGTAAAACGTGAGAATGGATTCGAGATCTGACACCACGGACACTTTGTCCTCATCATCATTCCCCAAGCGCTTCACGACGGCATCGCAGTCCTCGCGGAGTTGTCGCTGGAAGGGTAGATCGAAGATTTCGTTGAAGGAGACCAGCTGGTCGTTTTTGTGGCGCACATCGAGGCACACTTGCCACACATCCGGCCGCAGAGCTTCCGGAATACTCTTCCCATTGCAAATGGAATAGATATCATTCACCGTACAGTCGTCCAGGAGGGCCGACTCCAGTTCCATCAACCTATATTTGTGTGGAATTTACAGGAGAGAAATAAGAGCGAGAGATAAGGCGGGTGTGATAAGAAAACCTCGAGAGATTCGTCACCACAAAACGGGGAAGGTCTTCGTGGAGAAATTGCAGTGATGCGAGAAAATTCGCACTTACCACAGATTATCATCCATTTTCCACGTGGCTCATTAACTGATCACAGAAGAGCACCCACACTTTGCCAAATCACCCGCGAATTAGAACATTTTCCGCACCTTTACGCACTTTATTATACACTTTGGAAAATTTTTCTGCAAAAAATTTCTTGAAGATGTCAATTCCAACCCGGCCGTCGTGCCAGCACCTCATTCCAACTCCCCACGTACCACCTACGCCGTACCAAATACGTCACCCATGATGGTTTTGCTATTTTAATGGCGCGAAAATGAAGTTTGTAAAATGTAAAAGTAACGAAAGAAACGATCGGGATTTGGCCAGGTCCTGCGCACATCCAGTGTAGCTCCCCAGCACAAGGTAATCCCCCAACAAGTGGTACGCCTGGAGATAGCGAAGGTATAACAGCACGGTGAGTGATGAGAAGAGAGTCAGTCATCGCCTGTTAGAGCTTCTGTTCGCAGTGCAAAGGTAAAAAATCCCTTTGTTCGGGAGTGTGAGAAGGAAATCCTTGGGAAATTATATATAACTAGACACACATCTCCCCCAGACACCCGCCCCAAAAATCGTAACTCTAATTGATTTCCTCATTTTCTCTCTCTCTCTCATCTACCCTTAATTTTCCTGCAATTTCCCGCGCAAATCCCCCGTGAATCACACAAAAAAAGGTGAACAGGATGGCAAAAAGACTGATTAGCAGCTCGTGCCTGGTCTTCCTGGTTATCCTTGTGGTAGCAGAGTGCGTCCCCACGTCCGTACTTGTGGACACCACCAAAGATGCCAGCAAAAGTGAGTGAAAAAACATTTAATTTCTTATTACAAATTACTTTGGGGGCGAGGAAATTTTTCCATAGAATTTGCGTAATCTCACGCCCGTTCTGGGGGTTTGGGGAGAAAGAACAACAGGTTACAAAGTCTGTCGCATTTGTCTGTGTGTGCGTGTCAAGTGGAAAATGCCTTTTCCACCCACTTGAGTGCATGTAACATAGCAATTTTCCATATTTTCCATTTCTTCTTCATCCTCCTCAAGGGTAGTGAAGAATAAAAAGATATGAAAAGGGTTGGCAAATTGATTACATTGATGACATGATTTCATTACATTTCACTTGGGGGGTCTGTTGGGGGGTTGATACAACTGTCAGATTTTATTACATTTTCAAGAGAAATTTTATTTTCACCCCATTTCTCGTGGAAAAAGGAATGAGATAAAACTGTGGCTTAAAACTCTTTCTTGAAGCGCTTGAAGCTCTTGAAAGAATAAATGAGAAAAATATATTATTGTTTAAATTAACTTTGCATTAAAGCTCCACTCCCAGCGGGCACAAATGCATAATTTCTTAAAGATATCTCAAGATTAATCTTAAAATTGGTACAATTATCACACGAAATCCTTACTCTGTGCCCGCTGGGCTAGGAGATAATTTTGAAATTATCAATAACAACTCCAATCTAGTTTATCAACTAGAAATGAGTTTAATCAAGTAAATCCTGCTTGAAGCTGTTAAATTTTAAAAGTTTTCATTCATTCTATTTTTCGCACGAAGAGCAAAAATATCCAGACTTGTTTCTATTAAACATCCTCTTTTCGATTTAACGCATGATACAAACATCCTCTCCTTGATTTTCCTTTTGAGCATTATATAAATCAGAGAAAGCCCCAGGAAATGTGTATTTTCCTGCGGTTTATTCAACCGCGAAATGGTACAAATATCTCATCTCAAAAGGACAAAAAGGACGCGCTTAAAAATGGCGGGAATGATTGATTGTCTACACACGGTGGTGTCGCATCTTGGGGGCATTCTTGATAAAATGTAGACAATAATGCAAAGGGGGGTCATTGAAATGGAGTTGGGGGGTCAGAGACAATCACTTGGTGCGTCCTTGTGAGATGATTTTCATAAAAAACTCATTTTTTCGTGCGCTTTTGCGACAAAATTGGAGACAAATAGCATCGCGTGGGAGGTGCAAAGGAGATGCCGAGCAAAAAAAAAGGCGACGCTCTGGCAAAATTTATTTCATTCATTAACATATTTGCTCTTTGAATACACTTTGAGAGTATATGAATGGGGTGATTAATAAATGGGGAATAATCACAGCATCAGAACCACCCCCAAGGTTTCCTCCCCGCCCTTAAAAAGATGAAGAGAGAACGTATACAAATCCACCCACGCACCCGGTGATGGGATCGATAAAAGGTCACGATGGGGTATCTCTGTGTGCCCCAAAATGATGAAGTGCTCGCACATCCGCCGTGTTAATGGGGATGTGTGTTCAATATTTTCGCCCTGACTCTGATTTCCGTGTGCGTCGTGCAGACAAATTTAGATGGACACTATTATATACATAGAATTAGGTATACATATAATACAGATCCTGTGAACGGTGGACTGGGACGTCCTGACGCAACTTTGAGCGCGCAATAAATTACAACGAGAGGAAAGTTCGAGAAATTGCCTTCCACTGTCTACAGAATTGTTCTTTTATTGCCACCAGAGATATGGACTTTCACCATCATCCCCCTTAATGTCCTTCTAGGCACACCCTTAGGCGATGTGTCTCTGCAAACTCCCATAATTTCTCAACTAGCTCCCCGTAGGGCATAGTATAACTAATTATTCAATATATGAGACTTTTCACCCCCCAAACCGTGCCTAATGAGCTTACGATGAATGAGAATTTATGCGAAAATCCATAAACAGGATGTTTCTAAGGGAGAAGCCTTCAAAATGCATTTCGCCCAGGGATTAATTTCTATACAATATCTTTAAAGGAGTCTAATCATTTTTGTTGCATGTCGTGACGTGATATGATTTGAAAAGAAAAAAAGAAGTTTTCTACTCTTATTAGCTGAAAAAATCGAAAATGATTTACTAAATAATACAGAAATCACGCCCCATTGTATCTCAGATTGCATGAAGGCATGAAGCATATGCTGCATCTTTAAATTATTAATAAAGAGTTTATTAATGAGATAATATTAAAAAGAATAATTGAAACATATGCTTGAAAGGAAAATTAAAGTTTTACTTTTCTGATGTTTTTTTTTGCAACTGAAAATAAAACACAAATAAAAATGAATGGTGTCCTCTCTTGTGAGGAATTTTACGAGCAAAAAATCCCATTGTTGCTCTGAAAATTCACCAAAATATGCTTTTCCTTGGGCTTTGTGAATTTTTATGGGTTTTCTTTTGGAGAAAAGAAATTACCTAGATACCTAGAATATTTGGGGAGTTTTATTGCAAAAATCATTCTCATATTCCAGCATTTCCATTTTGGCTTTAAAACCAATTTTCACTTTATTAAATATATTTATTCATTAAGCTTAAAGTATTTGAGGGATGAAAATTTTATCCTAAAGGTCACGCTTAGCTGAGCATAACTCTGCAAGAAAGAGTATATATTTTCCTTTAATCTCGTTCAATGAGAAAATTAAACTTTATGCATTTTCTCAACTCATAATCAGGCATATAAAGGTCAAGGACCATGGATGGCTATGTGGAGAAGCCACACTATGGTCCTACACGTGCGTTATGCAGGTAATTCATGATATAATAAGGAATTCAATTAGGCCACCACCACCCTCCTGGGGTGCAAAACTTCCTTGCAAATTCAATTAAAAGTCCATTTGGGTGAAGAATTTCTCATGCCCCCGCTTGAGGAATTTCTCTCAAAGCAAAAACCACCAATGATGCTGAGATTTATTGCCACACAAGAGGCAATTTAATATCAATAAGTAGTAATTTATTAGGAGGGCAAAATGAGTGCGTGTGGCGAATGAGATGGCATGGATAATGATGGGGATTTTCTCAAGCTACGAGTAGGGGAGCTGGGAAAATGAATTCTCGTGGCGAAATATGATGAAAATTGGTGGCAATCAGAGCTTTATAGAAGTTGACTGGCACAGCATGAAAGCACCCTCAATTTGTTGCTTTCGCGCGCGAGTTTTTGAGTGATTGTGTGTGTCGTTTCAGCAGTAAAAAGATCCCCGGATGGTCTCAAATCGATCGCAACAACATCAAAGGAGGAAAATGTACAGGGTGCCCCAGATGGCCTGAGTGAGAATGTGGAGAAGATGCCCCAGAAACGTGGAGTTCTTGCCCAGAATCTCCCGTCAACAACATACGGCTACCCCAGTGAGTATCCCGTTGGGAATGTAGCCAATGGGGTGTGGGAAGATGAGCCAGCTCTTGGACTTTACCAGGATTGGGATGGTAAGTTCATTCAATCCCACCTACGTTCATCATTTCATTCCATTTAATTAACTCTGTATTTCATCAGAAATCTACGAACCGGCCAATCGACATGGTGCTGCCTACGACAATCTCCAGAACATTCTCAATTCGCAATTCTACACGGAGCCTGTGGCTCTACCGCTGGAGTACACCTACAAGTACTACGGAGACCGCAAGAAGCGCTCCAATGACAAGAATCACCCCAAGAGACGCACAGCCATTCGGTAAGTTACATCCACCCTTATGTGTGCTAAATCACTTCCTCCCAAAAATCAATTTCCACCTCCCCTTGAATTGACTCATGAACACCAAGTGTCTCCCTTTTTAGCTTCAAACATGAATGGATATATTGAGTCTGTCGCTATATACATACTCCCAATGCTATATATAAAATTTTCCCATCGTCTTTTAGTAATAATTTCATGCAAATGAAGTGAACTCGCGTGATTAAATAAAAAAAACGTGGTGTTCTTTCGTCTATCTTATAAATAAATTTTGGGATGTTATTTTTTTGCGTCAAACAGTGCTAATTTTGTAAAAGTTTTTTTTTGTGGTTTAAATAGAAAAAAAGTGTTTTAATGTGTGAAGTGAAAAACTTGTGAAAAGCTCATGGTTCTGGTGAAATCTTAACTGTACTTTCCGGGCTCGTATTATCGTTAAAATAATTGCAAAAGGAGATTCTCGAAAAGAATAAACTTCTTTACATAAAGGAGTTTATTCGTTTCTCTTTAGAAAAAATCCTCATTTGAGGAAAAAATTAGAATATGCCTAATTTTGTAAAAAATCAAGAAATTGCCCATATTCTTTTTGATTTGGGATCAGTTGGATAAATCTGGGAAATAATTTCTAAAAATACGAATAATGACGTCACTATTGTGTTTTCTCTCTCTTTTAAAGAACGCATAAAAATAAATTAGTCAAAAATCATCAACGAATGTTTCACGATTTTTATATTTTTGAACAAATTTTGCTGGCTTTTCCCAGTTCTAAGTCTCCTTAACAAGTTTTGATTATTGCTATTGAAACTTTAAATATTACACAAACTTGATTGATTTCTTAAATGAGGGGATTTCTTTATAGGAAGTGGGTAAACTCCTTTTGTACCACGATATTTCTGAAGATAAAACATCAGTATACAAAGATTTTACAAGAAGAAATATCATTTGCTTTAATGAAACTTTTAATCTCTTGCCGACTTTTCAGGTGCTCTAAATATAAAATTCCATCCGTACGCTCCTAAATCTAATAAACTTGTGAAGTATCTAATCCAGAGGGAAATTGAAGAAAATCATACCAAAAGCTCTTGAGAGTTTGAGTCTGTTTTTCCGAGAAAATTTCCCTTCTATTGAACATAAATCTCACCCACTTTTCCTCAGAAGTGCTCTATGTTGTATGTAGGTACTAAATGGCATATAGAAATCCTCCACCATTCCTTTTTTTGTACAATATTGTAAGGTATATGTGCATCCTACACCGGATTCCTTGTTAAACATTTCATTCGTGCCCTGATTGCTAAATATGTGATTTTCCTTCTGTTTGAAAAAAAGAAAATTCCTCCGCATACCAATTAATTTTTTTGTGAAAAAGAGTCTTCAATAAAAATTCTCTGAAGCGTCATACATTGAAATTCCATTGTATGAGAAAAATTCACCCCATCCATGCGGGATGCTTTTTCCACAGAGACGAGCTTTTGCGTGGGTGTATGGGGATTGTATTATATATTTTTGGTTTGCTGCTATTTCGGTCGTGCGGATGAAAAAGTTCTTTTTTGCGTGTCGTTAGTTTGTTGTTGAGCTTTGTGATTTATTTGTGGCAGCATCCATCAATTGGGAATTTAACTTTTCTTCCATTTCTGCGGTGTGCAAAGGAAGTTGAGGAAAATGTGACTTTCACACGGGTCGGTAAGGAAAACTTGGAAGTTTTCCTGACAAAAGGTTATTGGTAATTAAGGGTAGGTCAACCTTTTCTATCTCCCTCAAGTATTTACTCTTAGCACGCCCGTGCAACTTTCTCACTGCATTGTTCTTTTCAATTTACAGGACGGTAAGTTTTTTAATTGAATTTTCTTCAACATTTTCCTGTGTTTTGTGTGCCGATGAAAGGTGAGTTCCATGTCCTAGTTTTCCACGCGCATCTCTCTCCTTCTTTCTTTTTTTTCCTGCAAAGAGATCGTTTTTCCTGAAGAAAACATCCTTTTTTTCTCTCCCCTCACGTTGTTTGGGGGGTTGTTTGGTGAAAGTTTTCTCCCCTAAACAACAATCTGCTGGGGGAAAACGCAATGGCACGAGAAAATATATTTTCCAATGGAATGATGTTTCTGCTTGTAATTTGATTTAAAACTCGTAGTGAAATGGGAGCTTCGCATTTCATTTTGCACTCTTTTTTTCACTTTATTTACGCGTGGGCGTAGCAAATGTTTTGGGAGAGCAAAAAGCTCCCTTTACCCCCTTTGCGCGCGTGAGAAGATTTAGGTGCAGAAAATATCAAATGGAAGTGGGTGAAGAATGAGGGTCATTTCTTCCGATTTGGGAGCTTTTTTTACGGGGGTGTTGTGTGTAAAAAAGCTCTTTATGCGAATGTTTTATTCATTTTTATGATCATTCTTGTGGTAAAATTTCTTCGTTGTTTTTATTGGAATGTCCCCCTCAATCAATGTCTTCCATAAGACGAATTATTAAATTATATCATGCATAAGTAATGCGGGGATTTAAAGAAGAACAGGTCATCTTTTGATATTAGAAGAATGCAGAGAGATAGACACCAAGACCCCAAAAAAGGGATGAACAATTTAATGAAGATTGAAGGGCACACGATATGAGGAAGTTTCTAACCAAGAGATTAATCATAGTTAAAAGGTTTAAAATGATGGAGATGTATGAGATTAAAAGCCCGTCGTCCCATGTGGGTATTTCAATTTAAATGACTTTTGATTCACTCATACACCAGCATAAATTATATATTTCTTGAACATAAAAACATAGCAACTAGGGGCTGACTCTTACATAAACCAAAAACAGCGATCTTTCGTAGTATTTGATAGAATTTATCCTTTTTGTTCTTTTTAAAAGTCTAAAAAATAGAGAAACATTCAAAGATCGTCTTAGACTATAATTCTGTCTACATATATAGAAGAGCTTATAAGGAAAGCTTGTTATGAAAGCATATGAAGGAATATTATGTGGGAAAGCTTGTCTAGAAGAGCTTTCAGGTTGATTTTGGTTGTTTTTAACCGAGAGAACCTTTGTTTCTTGCGCAATTTCCCGCTAATGCAATATAGAGAGGAAAAAAAGGGTGGTGAAATTTTCCCGAGAAAATACATCGTCATGGCGCGAGGGCGTTGTGTGGAAGAAATTGGTGTGAAAAGCACCTGTTGCACGAATTTTCTCATCAACACTCTCCATATATTCTGTAATTGGATATTCTGTTTGCTTTAGGGACAAAATGGGTTGTCTGCCATTTTCGCTTAATATCTCACCATGAAGTTCTCTTTATGCTTCGCGCGCCATTCAAACCATCACCACCACAACCACCCCCCAACTGATGGGGGGTGGTTTCACTTTTTTTTCGCCTTGGATTGATTCTGCGGGGAATTCAATACAAAAATGAATAGAAGGCAATTTTGACATGAAGTGCTCGGATCGTGTGTATTTGCTTTTGGGGGAGAAAATGAGAAGCTGGACCCTGGATACAAGACAGAATTCATTTAAAGGATTTTCCACATTGTGCGTTGTCGTAGTGGGTGGAAGGGTGAAAAAATCAATAGATAAACGTTTTGTTGAGAAAATGTAATCTTGTCGGGGAAAATTATTTATGAGTGATTGACTGTCTTTTCTTATCTATTTGCACACACCACACCTTATTCCTTTGTACCTACCTATATTAAAGAGTCTCGTTACCACCCTCATCTGCATTATTATTTGATTTAAGCTTTGGCATTTAAAATTCAAATTGCATCGGGATTAATTTGTGAAAGTTGTGGAAAATATATTTTTTGACGGGAGATTGAAAGTTTGAAAATTCATTAAAAACTTTTGGATGAAAATTGAGCTTTTAGCAAATCAAGCATATCCTGAAATCAGGCACATACCATAGCTAATGAACATTAAACCGCCCACAATCACTTTCATCCCCATTGATGGACTGCAACTGTACTGTGATGATTAATATAGAGCTTTTTGCGATTATCAGACGATTATCTCCCCCTATGTGGAATTGATTTTCCCGGACGTAATTTTCATTTCACCCACATAGATAATTTATATATTGTTGTGACATGAGATTTGACTTTATCTATGTATACAAAATGGAATGTTTAATGGCTTGTTGATGAAATTGTGCTAAACATTATTCTTTTCTCTAATATTTAATATGCAATATGGAAGTTCCTTTTGAGAGAGAAACCCTCTTAAAAAGGATTTACCTATTCGTGGAAACTGAATTATTTAATCATTTCCCACCAAAAGCCACCCCTCGGCACAAAAGGGTTGAATGTGGGAAGGGTGTGAGAAAATCTTCACGGCACCTCCAATCCACCATCCCGGAGGGCTGTAATTACAGAGCTTGTGGACTCCAATGGTTCTTTGAGAAGTTTTAATTGAACATAAGACACTCACAACTGGCAACCACTCCAGATGATGCTTTTACGCACATTGTGCTCACCACACAGAGAGGAATTTAAGCTATACCGAAGAGACTCAATCACACAACTATATAACATCATTGAAAATCTGTAGGATATAATTTTATTTATAGACCCCTCGAGGAACCCAAAACTCTCTGACAAAAGTTTCATCGATAGCGCGCGTGTTGATTGAGTTGATTGGGCGTTACTAAATTCGCAACCAAGCAATCGAAATTAATTCTCGATTAAATTAATTGGTGTGTGTTTGAGTGCTGAATTGCTAAAAATTGCAGGTCAATTGCAATTTCTTGCACCCAACGACACATTTAGATGACGATTTTCAGCACCAATTTTAAACACACAAGCGCAGAAATGTACTTAAAGGTTTTTTTTTTTATAGAAAAATAATAAAAGAAAAAATCTATTTTTTTTAAATAAACAAAAATTATCGTTTCACTTTTCGTTAACTGTTTTAGCTGAAGCTTAGTGAATTTTCTTTATTTTCTTTCTAGTTCTTGTTACAGAACTGGACATAAGGGCCAAAGAATAATGTAAAAAAAAAAGTTTTAAGGCTTTTTTTACAGGGTTTAGAAAATACAAAAATGTAAATTCCTTTACAAAGGTTCGAGAGATTCAAAAGAACTAGTTTTTACTAAAAAAATCTCATGTTTCTATTTATTATAGAAGCCGAAATATTTAAAAAGATCTAAAATAAAAAAAAAACTTGGTTTGACACGATTGTGGTATACCAACTAATTAAAATTGCGGTTAGAACTTGATTTTATCTACTACTTAAATAAAAAGCCTTATATAAAATAATCTATAATAAAATCTCGCTGAATAGACACAACAAATGATTAAAAATACTTACTTTGAAAAACTTTTTCCTTGAACCGCCCTTTTTTATGAATTTCAGCCGAAGAAAAGATTTTAAATTTTCTTTAGACATGATTTAATGATTACCTAATGAAATTTTATTGTAATCTTTTTCTAATATCCTCTAAGTAATTAAATAAAATTATAAAATATATTTTTGGCGAGCTTTTACTTTTGTCAAAGCTTTTCAAATATTTTTTTTGGGAAGAAAAAAAAATTTGTCCTTCAAAAGTCTAATGCTTCCATTGCTTATAAGGCTTAAAGTTTACTTTCTTTTGCATTCAGATAAACTCTACCGTGCAAAATAAACTAAAGACTTTGGAGCTACAAATATTAAACCTTTGGAACAAATTATAAATCTTCTTTGAAGCATCAAAGTGAAACAATAAAAAAATTAATTTGTGATCATTCAGTAATAATCTCATTAATGTGGTCATAACTGATTATACTGTCTTGTTTGCAATTAATTCGTGCTTTTAATGGTATTTTTTGTGACACTTTTTTGCTCCTTACTGTACTTTTATATGACAAAGTTTAATTGCTCGTACATAATAGTTTGTGGTCAGTATTGAGCGAGATTTGGCAAGAGTCAGTTGATGAAAAATTCCAAATGGAGAGTTTTGTGCTGAGCCTCGTGGACTTGGTAGTGTTTGTGGTGTCATTTGGTGTGTCAGTGCTCATTGGGATCTACTATGGATTTGTGCGGAAGAAGCGTCAGAATAACCCTACGGAGTACCTCCTGGGAGGTCGTCGGATGCACGTTGTACCCGTTGCTGCATCTCTCGTGGCAACACAGCTCTCAGGGCCATCCCTCTTGGGCATGCCGGCGGAGATATATGCCTTTGGGACGCAGTATTGGCTCATCTTTCTCCCTGCTATTGCGATGACGGTTGTGGTTATCAAAATTCACCTGGAAGTGTTGTTTGAACAGAGCTCCTTCTCCAGCTTTGCCTACGTGAGTCGTCGATTTGGGTGGCGCGTGAAGAAGATGATGAGTGGAATTTATGCTCTGTCAATCCTCCTCTTCCTCCCGGTGGCCATTTATGTTCCCGCCTTGGCACTCAATCAAATGGTCGGTATGAGCATCCACACGTCTGCCATAGTGTTGAGCATTCTCTGCCTCTTCTACACCCTCGTCGGTGGCATGAGGGCCATCCTGTGGACGGACACACTCCAATTGGCATTGATGCTGACGGCCACCCTCACAGCCACTGTCCTCGCCATCTACACAGCTGGGGGTGTTGAGAGGGTGTGGGAGGCGGCAGATCGAGGTGGTCGATTAATTTTCTTCAAGTAAAATCTCATATTGTCTCACTTCTATTCCTCCACTCACCTGAAAATCTCTCCTCACCTCTCTGTTAAATTCCTCTCAATTTCATCCACCAGACCTTTTTTTCACACACCTTTACCTTTTTATTTTTTGCGACAAGGGTGGATTTTTAGTAGAGGGATGAAAAGCACCTTTTTCTTCAATTTTTTGTGCTTTCAAAACTGTGTCAAAGACCAACAAGAAATGCTCTCAAAATTATTACCTCTGATGCCTCTTCATGAGTTAATTTAAATGTTTTTAATGGAAACCTGAAGTTGTCCAAATGAGCACCATCCGTGAAAATGGTTAAACTTTTCCACGCGCAATTAAAATGTTTGATAAAAGAGGAAATTTTTAATATTTATTCTCATTAAGGGTTAAAATATGAGAAAAGTTTGTCAAATAAGGCAATTTATTTCAATTAAATGAGGAACGATGTTAGTCTTCGCAGGATTCAGGATGTATCATTTTCATTTGGAATTGTTTAAAAATTACGTTAAAAATTCTTGGAAGAAAATAAATGTCCACATTCTGGTTAAAAGTTCAATTATTTACAATATTGAATGAAGAATTAAATGTTTGAGTTTAAGAGAATGTTGGGAAAGTCATTAAACGTTAAATATTTTGAGTTAAAATTCCAAACGTTAGAAAATAATAATTTAGGTAGAAATCCACCTGTCTCAAAAAGTTTTTTGAAAATTCTTCCTATCGTTCTGACCTTCTGATCCTTCTAAACTTCCTGACCTCCCTAACCGACTAAGAACTCTTAAAGAACTTTTCCTGACTTCGCATTTCTAATTCGCAGCATGGACCCCAGTCCCGTTGTGAGGGTATCCTTCTGGACAATAGCAGTGGGGAATCCATTTGTCCTGCTTTTCCATTTGGGCCTCAATCCCACCAGCATTCAGCGCTATATTTCTCTGCCAAAGATTGAGGACGCCAAGATTTGCCTCATTACCATGAGTGTGGGCTATGTTCTCTTCAATGTACTCTTCCTCATTACCGGCCTGGCACTGTATGCAAGCTACGAGACGTGTGATCCCCTCAAAGTGGGCACTATTCGGAAGATCGATCAAATCCTGCCGCATTTTATTGTAGAACGAGGACGAAACATTCCGGGATTGGCGGGAATTTTTGCTGCTGGAATTTTCTCAGCAAGCTTGTCGTCCATGTCGTCGTGCTTGAACACGCTATCGGGATGCATTTATGAGGATTTCCTCTCCACCACTTTTGGGCACTTGTCGGAGAAGCACAAGAGTCTCTTGCTTAAGGGGATTGTTCTGTGTGTGGGGGTGGTGCAGTTGGGGCTTGTCTTTGTCGTTGATACCCTCGGGGCGGCTGTTTTTCAGCTCACAGTTTCCGTGCTCAGCATTAGTGGGGGGATTTCCGTTGGAATCTTCACTGCGGGCATGGTACTGCCCAAAATGAATGCTCATGTAAGCACCTGTTTAAACTTAATCTCGGAGAGCTAGAGAGATTTGGGGGTGTTTTAAAGTTTAAAATGTCTTTAAAATCTATCAAAATTCCCGCCTTTTCATCCCACATCTCTCTGTGAAAGCTTTTCAGAATATATGTTTTGTACATAATAGGGTGAGCTTTGGCGCATAAAGAAGGAATCTTTGAATTTTCAGGGAGCTTTCAGTGGAGGACTGGCAGCACTACTTGTCGTGGGTGGAATCTCCGTGGGCGCTCAGATGCGTCTCAAGGAGCAACCACTGCCCCTCAGGAGCGATGGATGCTCCAATATAACCAACATAGCTACGACGACGCCATTCTCAGAAGCGGAGGATGACGTGGCGTGGATATTTCGCATAAATTACATGTTTTATGCATTCGTGGGCTTTATCCTTGTTCTCGCAATTGGATATCCCGTCAGTGTCCTGACAGGTGATGGTGAGAGGGTCAAGGATGAAAAGCTTCTCGCCCCATTTCTCAGGAGAAAGCACGAACAGCATCAAGAGTTTCAATATAGTGTCGTTAATAATGCAAATAAAAGCTAAAAATCGTTTAAAAGGATTTTTAAATAATAATAATTTTTATTTTAATAAAACAAAATACTTTGAAAATTCCTAAGGGTTCTATCCTTAGAGGCATTTCAGTGTTAACAAACGATTAAATAAATGAGAGTTTACCATTGATTGTTTTCATTAAACAAATATTTACACAGTTTTTAAAAAAATCTTAGAAAATTCATTAAAAATTCCCGAGCATAAATGAATATAAATCCGCGTATTTCATCTCTTGAGCATTTAGTTTGTGTTTAACAAAACAAGAATGCAGAACTTCCTTTTAGTTTCCTTGGCTTTAGCTGCCTTAATGCTATGTAAGTACACAGTTTGTTATAAATTAAAATAAATAAAATCAAAAATTAGTTTTTCTCTTTATTTTCTTTGAAGGTGCCGAAGCAAAGCCGTACGATTTTCCGCTTTATCAGGACTTAATTCAGGGCGTTATTCAGCGCGAAAGTCAAGCTGAGAGGGAGAAGAGAAGCCCCAATGAGGACTATGAGAAGCAATTTGGGGATATTGTTGATCAAATTAAGGAAATTAGTTTCAATGTCATGAAAATGCCCCATTTTGGAAGCTCTGATGATAATCGTGATGATAGCGAATACGTTGATCATCATTATGGTGACGAAGATGATCGTGATTATGATCATTACTAAATTCTACATGCTCCTGCTGAATGACTTGAAGGAATCATTTTTTTTGCAAAAATATCCATCAAATTATTGAATTAATAAAGTTTTAAAAAATTATTTTTTTCTTTTTATTTTATGGTGCGACTTAGAAGCAAGTTTATGTCAGAAAAACCAGAAAAATTAAACAAGAGCTTAATAAATAAAATTCCAGAATTGCTATTCTTAAAATTTTAAGTTATTAAAAACTCTTAAAGTTACATATTTTGTTAAGATTATCCTGAATTTTAGAAGATCTAAGATTTACCTTTTCTGAAACTTATAAATTGAAACTTATACTTAGGTCAAAATATTCAATTTTTTAGGGAATTAATAAATGTCAATAAAATAAGTTAAAAGAATAAGAAACCGAAAATATATATGTACATATAAAAATGTTTTATCAAGAGATATGGAAAAATTGAAATAGTTTCTAATAAGATTATTAAAACAATAGATGATGTAAATACAAACCCAGATATTTGATTTAGTTTTAAAACGTATTTGTTTTTTTTTTTTCAATATTTTAATTGAACATCAAAGTTTATTCAAGTGTTCTTACATCTGAGTAATCACCTGTTCTTGTTAAAATTTTGCAACAATGAGTGGATTTTGCATATAAGAACAAATCTTACTTGACATTGCTTTAGAAAGTTTTCTGAAACCATTAAAATGAGGAAAGTCTTCTTAATCTCCTTGGCGCTTGCCCTTTTGCTTCTTGCAATCAGTAAGTCTGAAATTGTTCTTTAATTTTCATTTATTTCTGAGATTTTAATTTTTCTTTTTCTACTCGAAAAGGCGTAGATGCAATTCCTAATTTCCTTGAGTGCGTTAAGAAAGGAAATAGCGGTGAGAATTTTCTTTCTTTTTTTAAAATTAAATATGATGTTCGCGAAATTCCCCGAATTATACGCGATAAATTACACTTTATTACGGAGCAGGCACGTTTGCATCCGTATTCCTTGCCTTCTAAAACCGATCTGTCATTTTTGCCGCCAAATCATTCTTTTTTCCCTACATTCTCTATTTTCACCACACGAGTGCGCGCCAAATTCAAATATTATTTTATTTCATAAGTTTTCCGAACAGTCCCCTCTTTGAGCGGAAGCATACCGCTGAGCATCATACATCTCTTCCTTTCGATTTCCACAAAAAATGGAAAGATTTGGCGGTCCTGCTTTACTACTTATGATCTCCTTTCGATAGCTCGACCTATTCATTGTGTAGCGTCCTTCTCAACTGTTTCCTTTGTCAAACGCTACTATCCCTAGCTGACAAAAAATTCCTCTGCAACTGCTATTTCCTCATAGTTCCTGTTGACACTCTACAACTAAATTCTTCAACTTCCAGCTACTATTGAGTTCCGCTTCCATTGATGTTACTGCTTCTCGACAACTTCCAGCTGTCGTAATTTATCCACTATGTCTCGATGTATTCAGCTCAATGAACATTACTGACTCCACGAGCTCTAATATGTCTCTTTTGCCCTTAGAAATCTTCTAGAACCTCAATTTATAGATCTACCTCATGTAATTATTGTCAAATTCTCTAGCGGTAGCCACAGTTACGCTATTGTCAATCTTATCCACTGCGTACTTTGATATCATCTACAAGGGCTGCCACTGTAACGCCAGTGCCAAACATACTTAGAATTCTTTGACATCCTCTTCTACACGTTTGACGCTATGCTAAAACTTCAGGCTTCACTTCCCAACCTGCAAGATCTTCTTACTGCAACATTATTTGGAGCGATCCCGCCGAATCGCTACTCGGGAGGTCTACTCACCGACCCTTAACATCTTCCTAAAGGCTTCATATGAATCGCAGCATACTTCACCATCGGATTTATTTTCTAAAAACATCAGCCTACGAATGCAAATCTGCTTAATTGCCTTACACGCCTCCAGTCTGAACCCTACGGGAAAACTTGCAACTCATGTCACAAATGCTACTTCCATCCGGATCTGTGACTTAACACCTTGTCATTTAATTACCTTCAACTACGGTTTTCTTCACTGAATGTTTCTTATTATTAGAACGCAGTTGATAAGGGAGTTCGTCACTACAGATTCTCGTTCATTTTCCAATTATACGAATGCTTCTTACGATCAACGAGATGCTAATTCTGCCTTTGTAACTTGTCTTTACCTTAGCCTCTTTTTAGATTTGCTTCGACACCAATATCGGCCATTCCGTTCAATCTGAACTCGCTGAATATGTATATAATTAACTCGAGCAATACTATAATCGACTGATTCGTTCTTTCGATCAGAACATAAATTCTGCTGACATTCGCACTTCTACAATCACCGGACTCCCTGACTGCGTCAGCCAAATTCGGTGAGGCAAACGCTACCACAACTTCTGACAAGAATTCTTGATCACGTGAGCAACTCGTATCACGTCCACTTTAAAGAAAGGTGACACTGCTTAAACTTGATCAACCCTATCCAGGAATTCATTAAGTTCATAGCTTTCTCATTTCGATGGTAGAACATTCAAATGACTATAACAGCTTTCATTCTTCCACTGCGGCTTCATTCCTTTCTCCGAATACCTCTATTAATTGCTACAACTCCTCCAATAACAGTTCACACTGCGTCTCTACTGGCTAAAGCTTATTCATAACACGATCATCAGCTGTTCTCAGACAACCTGGAGAGCTTCATCTCCTCATTAGACAGACAATAGAGATTTTCGTATATCCACCCGGAACATCCCATTCCTATTCTATTCTAACCCGTGGGGCTTTTGAGATTAATCAAGAATCACCCTTGGCACGTACGACTCTTCCAAGCACTTTATCCCTTTCGTACTGCCATTATCCAGTTCCTTTAGTGAATCAACATCTACGTATGTATCCTTGATGACCGTCCCTTGTCCCCTCGTGGGCGTATCTGCATATCCCTTTGCGACACTCCTTACTTCTCCCTCGTTGGGAACTTGTCCCCAATGAAACTTTCATCAGGACATTTTCAAAACAACACCATCGACCTTAAACTTAATAGTCACTCGTGACATTAGATCTCTAATCGTCGATTGCGAGGCTAATCAAGTCAGAGTATGAGCCAGAAAGTGCAGAACCTGAACCTTGTTTGCGAAATCTTATGCAGACGGGACACCTTAAACATCTGCACTCGTTCAACAATCAACATATATCGAGTGTATCCTTCTCTGGATCATATGTCTTTCAATAGAACACGACTAATATGCTCTTTTTATTTCGGATACCACGATGCAGTACTTTTACTATAATTTACCTTCTTGGTTTCCATGAAAAGTAACACTCTGTTTGGCCAATGCTTCGACTCTTTCATTCGATTCTGAATTCAATCTATCCTTTAATGTGTCAAATGTCCCCTCATGCAGTTAGTAGACTGCAAGAGCACTTGAAAACCCGAAGGATATCTATTAAACCTTTGACGAGTGAGCTTCGAGGCCCACATGAAACCCTCACAACGACCAACCTATGATCGCTGTTTTCAGCTACAACTTATGGTCAGTACTAAGACCAATCAACTTGATGTACCAAACTGCAATGGCACTGAAACGATCCTCTTGGCTAGCACAGAGACCCTCTATTGCTCTGAAACGAAGCCACTTTTTCATACGTTCTTTCAAACCGACGTTCAATCAGTTGTCCATTTTCTTGATTTGAAAGGAAACACTAAACAAATAAGTTTCCAAGGAAACTTCATGACCTTTAAACTCTTTCCCAGTCCCACAGGACACATTGTGGCCAGTACATAGGCCCTCAAATATATTGCTGAAGGTATTATGAATAAAAAACGAAAGCCCTCAATAATCCATCATTGAGAAAGCAATTTCCCAAAGAAATACGATGACCAGCAATTAAGTCCTTTATATTTCCATAATGAATAAATGTGTTCCCAAAGGAAACATCCTGCTCAGCACGACGCCCTTTAAATGTCCGGAACTACGGACAGATTGTACGGTTAGCAATAAACCACCTTAAATGTTCAACACTATTAACATTTCGTTCCCGAAGGAACTATTTGTAAGCTTCGTAGACCTTCGAATAATCTTTTTTTCAACATCAAAGACTAGTCGAAACCTTCAACCTTCGTAGGACATATTATGGCCAGCGCTTAGGCCTGTTGATGTCCAGCATCGATGACAGTTTGTTCCCGGAGGAACTGGTTTGGCCTGCACCATAGCCTTTAAAAATGTCCAGAACTGAGGACAGTCTATTCAATCCCTTTTTTTTTTTTTTTTAAACCCTTTTTGGCTTGCACGTTGGCCGCTTGAATTTGTCCAACACTTAGGACAACCTATTATAACCTTTATTGGCCTGCACGTTGGCCCCATGAGTTTGTCCAGCACTTAGGACAAACTATTATAACCTTTATTGGCCTGCACGTTGGCCCCATGAGTTTGTCCAGCACTTAGGACAAACTATTATAACCTTTATTGGCCTGCACGTTGGCCCCATGAGTTTGTCCAGTACTTAGGACAAACTATTATAACCTTTATTGGCCTGCACGTTGGCCCCATGAGTTTGTCCAGCACTTAGGACAAACTATTATAACCTTTATTGGCCTGCACGTTGGCCCCATGAGTTTGTCCAGCACTTAGGACAAACTATTATAACCTTTATTGGCCTGCACGTTGGCCCCATGAGTTTGTCCAGCACTTAGGACAAACTATTATAACCTTTATTGGCCTGCACGTTGGCCCCATGAGTTTGTCCAGCACTTAGGACAAACTATTATAACCTTTATTGGCCTGCACGTTGGCCCCATGAGTTTGTCCAGTACTTAGGACAAACTATTATAACCTTTATTGGCCTGCACGTTGGCCCCATGAGTTTGTCCAGTACTTAGGACAAACTATTATAACCTTTATTGGCCTGCACGTTGGCCCCATGAGTTTGTCCAGCACTTAGGACAAACTATTATAACCTTTATTGGCCTGCACGTTGGCCTTAGGACAATTCTTGGAAGAGTAAATCTCATTTTATTTATAGTTAGTACCTTAGCAGGCACTCAATAACCTTCAAAACATGATTTTTCATTCATTTTAATAAAGCACAAAAATTAATAAATAATTTTACGATCGCCTTTTTATAAATTATGAGAAATTGAATTTTAATTTTCTCAAGTTACCTTTCCTTTCACCTTTCCTTTCTATATGCAATTAATAATAAATGCATCTAAATTATTTCAACATTTGTGCCTAAATTAAGGCATCCTTTCCAATAATTCAAACTCTGGCTGTAAAATCGGTTATTTTACACAATTTTTACTTTACTTTTTATGGGTGACGTCCCCTATTAATTTTTTACTTCACTGACAAAAAAAGTGAAGTCCCCTATTTTGTTCCTCCGTGTCAAATTTGCAACATAAATTGCTGCCAAATTTGTCACTTTGGAGTCTTTTACTCCTAATTGTACTCACAGATTTACCATATCACTCTCCGGGAGTGACACACTTCCTTATTTGCGGCCCCACAGCCGCTCCGAGGACCCATTGTGGAATTTTTCTTCTTGGAATCGAACTGCAATTCTACGAATCATGAGGACGCCATTTGATTTTTCTTAATCAAAATTTCTTCCTCAATTCTCCCCCCAATTGCAGCCGATTCCAAGCACCATCACTTCACTGCACTTCCATAGGTCCTGGTTCTTGCGAAGGACCATAAATGTTCGCGAAATTCCCCGAATTATACGCGATAAATTACACTTTATTACGGAGCAGGCACGTTTGCATCCGTATTCCTTGCCTTCTAAAACCGATCTGTCATTTTTGCCGCCAAATCATTCTTTTTTCCCTACATTCTCTATTTTCACCACACGAGTGCGCGCCAAATTCAAATATTATTTTATTTCATAAGTTTTCCGAACAATGAAGTTTAATAAAACTTCTTTTTTATAAAATACTTTTCCTGTATTTCTAGATAACAGCGCCAGGAGAGCAGTTATATCAACGTCAGTTTTCTCTAAAACTGACGATGGTTCAAAGGATATTGTGACACGTTGTCTAGCTAGTCTTGGAAAGAATTAATGTAGAGAATTAATCGTTTTTTCCTTGTCCTAATGAAAGACAATGAATTTGAAGTTTAAAAAATAATAAAAAGAATTGGAGAAAATTATTGAATTGTTCAGATTTTTAATGAATTCTAAATAAAAAAAAATTGATAAGAACTTTGTTTCCGATGTTCTCTTTGAGAGAATGTTTGTGGAGTTTTGGGTATCGATAGACGCAATTTTATTAATTTTATTAGGAGTCGATAAGTTTATTTTCAGCCATTAAAAAATAATTGTTTTAATAATGGAATTTTGTTTTTAATAAAAAAAAAAACATTTCTTTTAGAATTAGAATGTGATAAAATGTGTGAGTTACTTGCTGATTAAAGCAAATGAATTTAGTTAAATAAATAATGTGCAAATATTATTTTTTATTTTTTAATCAACAACTATTGCAACAGACGTCAAAAAATTGCTTAATCAAAACTTAACTTCTCAACAATCTGGAAGAAATAATTTCTAGAATCATTTGTAAGTTAGATCTCCTATCAACTACAGAAATGAAGAACTTTATCGCTCTGATAACGTTATTGCTTATTTTAGAGCTTCTCTGTAAGTGAAACCTTATGAATTATTTACTTTAAATTAGAGCCTTAATCTCTCTTTTAATATTCGGAAGGTTTTGAAGCTTCGTCAGTGAATACTAATACAAATTCTGTTGTTGAGTGTATGAAACAGAGGAAAAGTGAAACCTTATGAATTATTTACTTTAAATTAGAGCCTTAATCTCTCTTTTAATATTCGGAAGGTTTTGAAGCTTCGTCAGTGAATACTAATACAAATTCTGTTGTTGAGTGTATGAAACAGAGGAAAATAGGTAAGATTAATATTTATTTAACAGATTTTAATAATTAATTGATTTTTCTTTTCAGATGAATTAGATTTAACCAACAAAGATGTTCTTAACTGCATGATTAGTCTTGTGGGGTAATTAATTATCCCTTTAACATGGTTCAAAAAGGACTCAAAGTCTCTTCAAAATCTTCAAGATTCTTTAAAATTGATGCAGAATTTATAGTTTGATTAATCCTTTTTTAAAATCGTTTCGTTCAATTTATTAAAATAAATAAATTATAATCCAAATATGGCAATTATTTTATTATCTCTCAATCAATTTTTCCCTAAATTCTGGCCACTATCCTTGACACTAACCCCTCTAAAAAAGATATTCATAAGGCCATTAAATTGTTCATTTTTTAACGTTATAATCCCTGTATTTTCTTCTGCTTTTCCTTCAGGCCAAAACGCAATTCCAAAATGAGCCCCTCCGACGTCCTGGCCCTGGCTTCTCTGCTCGATGGAACTGAACGTGGACGCTTCTATGAACCCGATCTCTTGGAATCAGCTGGCTATCCGCCGTATGTACAGTTTGCCGGTCCCATTGCTGATGATGCTGAACGCGAAGAATGGATCAATAGCTGGGCAGATGGCCCCGTTGAGTACCTTCCACCTTACGCCCTTGAGCCTGTGCCACGCTATGAAATTTTCCGAGATGGTCCAGCTGGACGCTATCCGAATCGTGGTTAGAGTTACATAAAAACTAAAATCTCCTGTTAACTTTGTAACGACTTTTCCTTTTTTGCTTTACAGGTTTCCCCGCGAAGCGTTTCATGGTTTCTAAGAAGAGGCTCCGCTTGCCCACTGAGGAGGGGAATCCTCATAAGTATTTTTAAAAATATTTAAAGAAAAAATGAAGAATTTAAAAATCCCCAAAAAATATAAACCAAAAGCACACACACAGACAGAAAAAAAACAAAACATTCCCTTTGAACGCGTAAATGTTAAAAGCCAGATGATTTAAATTCCTGGCCATTAATGTTGACCCCTCTCTCCCCTAAGAATTGAATGAAAAAGAAAATCTCCCCATCTCCCTCCCCCTAAGAATGAGGAGAACTTCCCCAAAATTTTAAGAAGATAAAAAAAGCTCTCACGACCAACAAAGAGTTATTAGAACGGCGAAGAGATTTATTATTTTTGTAAAAGATGCCAACTTTCATCTCAATGGTGGGTGCAAAATGGATAAACTAATCATCAACATTTGGACGATATCATGTATGTCAAAAGATAAAAATAAAAAAAAAGAAAACTTTTATCGTTGAAGAGGAGAGAAACCTTATGACAAAATGTGGCTCAGAGAAACTTTCTATATAATAGCTCTATGTAATATGTGACATTATCAGAGTTTAAACTAAACTATTATACATATTAACAAACATCTACTAAAATAAATAAATAGCAGTTACTTTGGTGTCCGAAATGTGTTTTGAATTTTTTTGAGTTTTGTAATGGCGGATATGGCGTCCTTTTGACTAAACGTTGAAACATTTATTTTTCGTAATTTTTTAATAATAATAATAATGCTGAAACGTGGAAAGAAAATGTTTTCCCAAGGAAAGGTCATTGTAAATAGTTTCGAAAGGTTTAAAAATATTTATTTCAGATAAAGAAAGAAACATTCGACATTTTGAAAATAGCTATTTGCGCCTTTCTTAAGATTCTTCGTCCGTATTATCCTTTGATTGGTCGTCCTTAGATCCACTGGTATCCTCAGTTTTATCTCCAGAATCTTCAGAACTTCCAGATTCAGGCTTTTTACCAAATCCAGGAAGACTTGGAAGGCTTGGAAGTTTAAAGTCCTTTGTCAGCTCCTTCAATCCATTTTTGAAGTGTTCCATTGCGTCTTTTAAGCCTCTTTTTTCTCTCGCCTTTCCAACTTCTTCATTATCTTCCGCATTTATAGGCCATGCACCTTTTGAAGATAAAATGAATAAAATTCTGAGATATATTTTTTCTCAAAAAGAAAATGAAAAACTTACAGAAGAGCAGGACAGCAACGGCTAAACTGACTACAGCAAAGTTCCTCATTTTATCAAATTGTGGCGATTAACTGAAGATCTTCATGCAAAATTCATTCTTTTATACTTTTAATCTGTTTTATTAGCATTGAAAAAGCTTGATCAAAGAAAACACAGACTTTTCTGTATTTAAATTTGTTTTCTCACACTTGTGCAATTAAATTATAAATAATTAAAGATTTTCTGTTTTTCATTTATTTTCCTGGGCTGAAAATACAATTTTTTTCATTCAAGAAAACAAAAAATTAATAAAATTCCTTTTATTACCAACTTTGATTTAATTGTCTGGCTCTTCATGCTGCCCGGGGGCTTCTGAGGACGTGAAAAACCCGGGAAAACTCGTTTCAAAAGGTTTTCGCGCGGAAAATGATCTCTGATTTACAAACGGATATTTTAATTTTAAATTGAATATACTGTCCGTTGCGTGTTCTCCCTTTTCTTCAAAGAAAACGCACAATTTTCATCTACAAAGTCCATTTTCTTATTTTCTCAACCCTGAAAATACTTTTCCGATAATTTTCTGTTGATTTTCCATACAGTAAATGCATTTTACACGCTTTTTTAGCTCTTTTTTGAGAAAACTAGAGTATTGTGCCGAAATCATTTGGGGGCTGCGGGAAATTCGAGTTTTTTCCGCTTCTGCGCAATTTTCCTGGTTCTCCTTTTGCAGGGGGGTTTGTGAGAGTGGGGAACGAATTTTCCGAGGGTTTTGGGGTTTTCCAGGAAGTTTATTCGGGAGGAAAAGCAGCCGGCAGTTTTCGTTTTTGTCTTTTTACACGACTTTCTTTCCTGGATTTAATTTTTTTGAATCTTTCGTTTTTCCACTGCCAATCGACGCGGTGCCACCTCCTAAGCCAGGAAAATTTAATTTCTCCGGAAAATTTGCCGGAAAACGCGATAAAATCGCAAAAAACTTTGACAATTTGAAAATCCCGCTTTTCAGCATTTTCATATTCTTCGCGCTTGTTGCGCCACCTTGCGGAAACTCTTTGCATTCGTGTTTATCAAGAACGTGGAGTGAAAATGGTGAGTGCTCGCAGTTTTTCCCCAAAAACACCCATTTCCCGGCTATTTTGTTAATTAATTTGTGTGCAAATTGCAAAAGGAACTTTTCCTGCGTGTGTTTTTGTTAAAATTTCTTTTGAAAGTTTAATATTTGGGGAGAAAATTGTCACCAAAATTGCAACAATAAACATAACCTGACTTATGTATATTTTGGACAGATTGGAAAATGAATTTTCTCTTTGATTTTTCCAGGCCAAGCGCACGAAAAAGGTTGGAATTGTGGGAAAGTATGGCACGCGTTATGGTGCGTCGCTGAGGAAGATGGTCAAGAAGATCGAAATCACCCAGCACTCCAAATACACCTGCACATTCTGCGGAAAGGTAAGATTGACAAAACTCCCGGATTGCGTGTTTCCGGAAAGAAATAATTCCATGATTTTTTGTCTTCCTGTTCAGGACGCCATGAAGCGCACCGTGGTGGGCATCTGGTCATGCAAAAGGTGCAAGCGTCGTGTCGCCGGGGGAGCCTGGGTGTACTCCACAACGGCCGCTGCTTCAGTCAGGTCGGCTATTCGGCGACTGAGGGAGACCAAGGAGCAGTAAAACGCCTCCTGAATCCCCCAAATAAAACTCTCAATTTGCCGGAAGTGAAAAAATAAATAAAAAAAGATTTTAAAATAACAATATTTTGTTTTATTTTATTCTAAAAACTCCGGAGGATTAAAGAAAAAAAATATTTTAGCACTATTCACAATTTTTCTTCCTTTGTGACTCCGTCACTTCCGGGACACTTTCCGGATTCTCAGCCCTTTGCAGTTTGTTCGTGAAAAATAATTGGGGGCGTAATTAAATGCATTGGAATGGAATCATTTTTTTTTTACATAAAAATGATTTTCAAGTAGAAAATTTCTGGAAAAAATACTGAGATGCTTTTCTTCGTTTTTTTTTTAAAGAGTTTTATGATTAAGAAAAAAAGGAAATACTCTGCAGGAAGACGATGAAGAATTCTTCCTTGGCGCTATTTTATTTATTTTACGTATTCTCTAGTCAGTTTTTTTTGTGAGGATCTCGCCCTGTTCTGTCTTCTTCGTGGCTTTGACACAATTTATTATTTTTTCTAAATGATTTTCTGAGTTTTTTTTCCTGCGGAATGATTGAGAAAGGAGTCTATTCACTTTTGTTCATAATCATCTTTTCTTTTATTATTTAATTTTTCCTAAAATTCATTGGAAAGAAAGTTGATGGAATTATCCTAAATTGAATTTTAATAACTTTCTTGAAATTAATTCCTACGCATAATCGGCATAATCAATAAAAATAATTAATTTATTACTTGTAATGGTCATTATTCATCCTCCCCTCCTCCTCCATAAACGTCTCAATCATTCCGCATAAAAAAAGAGGTTCATGTTGGAAGAATTTGCACGAAAAGCGTTTTTCTTTTTGCAATTTTTTTTTTTGGAAATGTATCTTCCACGCAACATTGAACAAATAATTCTTTTTCCTCTTCGAATGATATTCTTTCGTGTTGCTTCTCTTTTTGTTAATTTTCTTACACGAAATATTGCACCATATTTTTCAATTCATTTTTCAATTATAAAATCGATATGCTTTGTTCTTCTTTAACGTTTTTTCTTCTTCTGAAAATCTTTTTCTTCTTCTTTTGGAATTAAGAAAGAAATGGGAATTTGTATCTCTTTTTTTTTGCTTTGTGATAAGGTTCTTGCATCTCTGAGAGAGATTTTATTATGTATAGTAGATTTCTTTTAGACACACACAGAGATTGATTTTGGCTTATTTTTTTTTTAATTCTGCCATTAATCTTAAGCTAATGATTTTTTTTTTATATTTCTTACAAACTATACATTTCTTTTAAAAGGGGGAAATTCCTTTTTTTTTTTTTATTTACAGCATTTTAGAGGAAATTTATCCTAAAAATGATTACATAGAGAATCTCATTTTATTAACAAAGTAAATGTCGCTAAATTAATTCAATTAAAAAAAATGTTCCTATACACTGAAGCTCTATGTTTGTTTCTTTTCATTTTTTTATAATTAAGATAAGAGTTTATCCATTTTCCTTCTTTTATGCTATATAAAATATTTCTTCTTTTTTAGGTATAAAGAAACAGGATGAGATGTACATTGTAAAGTATGTCTAATGCTTTTTTATACGATAAGCATTTTGTGCCCACATTTCTTGTGATTTATTTGTGAAGCTATATTTGTGTGTGTTGATTTTTATTCAATAAACATTCAATGAACTTTATAATTTCAAAACTGATCTTTCTATATTATTCGATTTAAAATAAATTATATTACATAGGGAAGACCGGGGTAAAATAAAGTCAATTTGCATTAATCTTTATCTACAGGATTTCCCAAAGGCAAAAAATTCTCTATAAGTCATTCTCATAAAAAACCTGGCTTACAACTTTGTCTCAGACCATTTTGCTATATCTTCAAGGAAAATATGAGTTTTCGAGCTTTTCCTGAACCATCCACGAGTGAGGTAAATTAAGTTGGTGGAATTTTCCGACACTTGCAATAATTTTCATTGACTTAAATTACCCAACTAGACATGTTTTGATTAACCCCTTAACCCTCGCATTGCCATGAAAGACAGGTGATCGATCCCAGAGCCTTATTTCCAGTTTTTACGCCCTAATTCTCAGAGATTTAAAACCCATCTTTTGGGAATAAGTTCATTGGTTATCTGAGAAGATTGTGTCAAAATTTCAGGTTGATCCGACCACTAGAAAAAAAGTTATTAACAAAAATTTAAGAAGTGATAATTCAAAAATTGGTGTAAAGGTCAAATTTATTTTATTTTTCTCCTCTTTCTTGACAATTCTAACCTCAAAAAAGTCATTAAAAAGTCTATTTAAAATTTAATTTTTGTGTTCTAAAAAGGCAAGACTTCTTAGGGTTTACCAAGGAGTATATTAATGCACATTTGACCGCAAGAATTTACTTATTTTACGAAAAATTCTATGGGGTCGATCTCCTACGCCATGGCAATGGGCGTGAGTATTTTAGTCATGTCGTACCAGGCGGTTAAGGACCACGAGGAATCTAGTGGGTGGAATGACGCGAAAATAATTTTTTGAGATTTTCTTTGAGCTCAAATAAGACATTTTTAACCAAAACTGCAATTAATTAATTTTGTGTTTTTGGTCCTTCCTGATCCTGTGAGTCCTTGAAGATGTCCTTTTGTGTTCTCAAAAAGTCCAAGGAAAATGAAAATAAACTAGCCAAAATCGGTCTTTTTCAAAAACAACCTATGGATCGAAATCAACCCGTTAGTCCGTAAGTTTTTTTTGTTGATATTTTAAGCTTTTTCCAAACTCTTAAGTGACTTTTTTGCCCCGCTTTTCCCTATAGAAAAACGAATTTTTCCCAACACACGAAAAGTTGGGAAAGAAGATTTTGGTCGCGAATTGACTTTTTTTTAGTCAATATAATCGAGTCAAACTTTATGAAATAAAAATCAAATCAACACTTTAGTTCCCTTTACGGAAATGAGCTTTAAGAATATTTTATGCAATTTTTTTTGTATTAATTTACACACCCGCTGTCTCGCCCTTGCAAATTGTGCAAATGAGCATTGCAAAACATCACTTTTCCAGTGTTGTATTAACACTGATTTTCTCCCATTTTTTCTTACCTCTATTTTCCGCGTGCCACGACTTTTCCACGGCATTCTCTCACACGTCTTGAACGTTTCTTTTTTTTATTATTTTTAATCTACACAGTCACACAATCACACAATGTGCTTTTTTTTTAATCCCTCCTCTGGGGATCCCTCTTGCCCCCTAGATACACGGGGGTGGGTCATTTGGGATCCATCCCAAAAGAGACTAGAGAAATTTCTTCTTCTTCTTCTTTTGTTACCTAACTTTCCTTGTAGCATTGCAAAAGGTTCAACCTTTGCACTCCTTTTCCTCCTTACCTCACCACAACAATTGGAGTCTTATGTTCTCTCAATGTCATTCTCCTGATCGTGATCATGCCCATTGGCTTGCCACTTGAATTGCGATGTCATCCGCCACTGCTGACCACGGGAGTAGTTGCAGGGACGTAGAAGGGGCATTGAGGGATCCTCCCTTGTGGGTCTTGTTAGGCAATTACCTGAATTTACGTGTTTTATCGTCAAGTCCTGCAAATGGGATTAATTTTGGCCGTTATAATTTGAATTTATCTTGCGGCAAATGGAGGGTGGTGTATACCTCATTGTCGTAGACCCACTCCTGATTCCCCTGCATTCCGTGACATCGTACAAGGTTCACCGGTCCCATGGCATGAGCTGCATCCAGGCAGTTGTCATCTGACATAATTTGATGGCGTTTCGTGTAGGCAAACACCTGATTCCCACCCAAACCGTGACAATAGCTCGAACCAATTTTCTCCCCAGACTTCCTGCCCATCGTATCTAAGCAATTGTCTGTCTCCACATTTCGAATCTATGTGATAAAATGAATTTCATTACATTCCTGTCTTCCATCCCCATTATATTCCTCAAAATACAACAAACTTACATCACCCAAATAGTAATAGTCGAGTGGCATTTGACTCTCAGGGTAGATATTCTCGAGATACCACCGGAAGCTCTTGCATTTGAGCTTCTCTCGTAGTGCCCTACGACCACTCACATCACCAGCTGAAGCTTTTCTTGCTCCTATTCCGCCCCCCAGAGAAAAAAAAACATCCATTAATTTTCTTGAGAATTCTCTCCATCCCGCATTGCAATGAAGAAAAAAGAAAGGAATACACAGCACCCAGATTTTGCTGTACACAGAGTATGTATTCCTCAAGATAGGAGAGGAAGAGTGATGTTTGAGAAGAAAAGCATCAACTTTTGTGCTTTGGTGTTAAATAATTTATTTCTTTTTTTTACTTTTCTCAATGTTTCTTGCCAACAAAATCATGGTGCAATGTGTACCGAATAATTGTACCAACAAAACAATCTGTACAAATTTTTATAAATTATTCGAGACAGACATAAATACAGAGAAGGTACAAATTTATAAAATTTTCATTTTTTTTTCTTTTAATAAATGGCTCTCGTGTGAAAATTTTGTGCATTTTTTTGTTCTCTTGAAAAGTTGAGAAAAAAAAACTACTACAAGATAAATCTTTCATCACATTTAATTGCATTATGAGTATAAAACAAGAGGCTCCCTTTATAATAAAAAAGTCTGTACAACAGAGATTTAATAAGGTATACATATTTTGCAAAATATAAAACACATAAAATGAAAGACACTTAATTTACTTTTATAATTTTTTTTTGATACTTAAAAAAGAAAATCACAGAGAAGAGATGTTGATGGGGTGGATTGTGGTGGGAAAACATATAAGAGGGGGAGTGCAAAAGATGATGAATGGGGGCTATGAAAGGGATGCTTTTGTGAGTAAATTAGTGTTGACAGAAACATGCAGATGCTGTAATTAAATGGCATGCTAATAGACAATCAAGCACAAGCCATGCAGAGCTTTTAAGTACCTACGAATACCATGAAGATTTATTCTTTTGAAAATTATTTTTTAACGGCTTAATGTCTCTTAGAAAAGGTACTTATTTTGAATATTTAAATTTGACAGATAATTTGACAACGTCAAAGGGTAAATATCTGTCACAAATATGTAAATAAGATCTCTCAACTATAAAAAAAATACAAAATAATTTCATTTATAAATTGTTCAATTATTTAAAAAAAAAAACATTAGTTGTTATTTATGAATATTAGTTTGACAGAAATCTGAGTATTTAAATTTGTTTAATAATTTGACAACGTCAAAATGTAAATATCTGTCATCATTATATCAAAAGGATCTGTCAAACAGTTATAAAAATAATACATGGATTATTCTTTTGTAGATTCTTTTACAGTTTAAATCCTTTAAAAAATATTCTTTTTTTTAATTACCAGAGTTTGACAGAATTTTAATAGCGTTAAAAATAAATATCTGTCAAAAGTTATAAAAGTTCTTCCAAATATAAAAAATACAAGTACTTTTTTTGTTTTATAAATTACTTGTTCTGTTTAATAAATTCTTTTTTTTTTAATTGGAGTTTGACAAGAGTCTGACAGCGTTAAATTATGAAAATCTGTCAAAAGTATGTCAGAAGATTTGTCAATTATATCTAAAAAAAAAAACGAAGATCTATTTTGAATTATTTTTCCATGATATTTTTTAATACTTCAAGCTTTTCAAAAACAAAAAGAAATATTTTTCAATTTCTAATTTAAATTTTGACAGAAATTTGACAGTGTCAAATGTTAAATATCTGTCAAGAATATGTCAAAAGATGACATTTACCATTTCAAAGTCCCTTTTTTAAATTTCAATTTGAACAACAAATTTTCAAAAGAAAATCTTCCCAACAAAATAAAGCCAAAACATCATACAACAAAAAATATATAGACAGAAAAGCACATTAAATCCTTAAAGATATTAAATGTGTGTTGGTTTATTTGATAAAGAGGAAAAGAACCTGGGTTATAGCTGTAATAGAAGTCACTCCATTCGTCTAGCCACACTTCCACTAAACGGGCATTATTGTGGTTAACAATTTGCGTTGTGCCACCCGGAAATGAGTATGGCGTTGATTTCCGGAAGACATGGCCCACCCGAGAGCATGGAGCTATTTCTAATATTCCACCGCACATCCACACCTTTTATGCAATAATTTGTAATAACATAATATTTTCTCTTTAGTAAATTTCCTTTTGTTATTTCTTTTTCTTCTTCTTTCTCAAAAAAAAAATCAATGAAAAAAATCAGAAAGCAGAGAGAGTGTCAATGTTAGAGACATTCTTTTTTTTTGTATCAATTTATCACCTTCCTTTTTCACTTCTTTTTTGCACCTTTTGCTATTTTTTCGCACTGATTCGTTATATTTGAATAAATGTGATTTTTTTCTCCATTTTAATCCTCACGGGAAAAAATGCAATCAATCAAAATTGAGGGACATATAGTTGAGGTGATAAAAAAAGAGTGAAAAAGGTGGTGAGAATAAATTTTATATATCTGAGCGGCTCCTGTTTCCATTTGATATCTAATCAATTTTCAATTAAAACTCTGGCTCGTCTTTTCCAAGAATTTAAAAGTATATATTGATGAAAAAAGAACTCCAAAAAAAAATCAATCATGTCACGTCGAGGCACAAAATTTTAATTGAAAATTCATTTCCTTCCTCCATCCTCTATTTAATGATTTTTTTATACCCCCGAATTAATTGTATTAGTTGTTAATAAAATTAATCATGACGATTTTTTTAATATTCTAACCACACTGTGTTAAAAAATGTTATTTTCCAGGGGAAAAAGGGAATGAAAATGCTTTTAAAATTCAGCTAAACCGCAATCTAAGGGAAAAAACACGAGAGGAAAAAATATTAACACGAAATATGGAAGAGGTATTAATTTAATAAAGGATTAGCACTTTGTAAAAATAAAAAAAATAAATATATTAATGACTGGATGAGTTTCCTTGAGAGAAAATATAATCAAAAAGTTATGCAATATAAATGATTAAAAAAAACCACCCCTTTGGCGTTTATTAAATTGCATTTTTAGATTAGATGATGCAGGGAGAGAGAGAGAGAGCAAAGTTAATATGACGGTGATTTCTACAATCCACGTACTAGTTTTTTTTTTATCTTTCATCCACGTATAATTCAATTAAACTTTTACCGCAGCCACCCTCTGTGGTCAAGACGACTAAACACGGAAGAAAATCCTCATTGAATTTCCTTTGGACAATATTTATCGAGTCACAAATTAATTTATAGCACGTAGGTTAGTTTGTCGATGACGAGGAACTTTCTCGTGTTTATTTTCTGTATTATATGAGAGAAAATAAACTTTAAACTTTTCTTCCAACCAAGAAAAAGTTTCCAAATAACATTTTTCAACTAAACTTTTTCATTTATTGATGATAAAATGAAAATGAAAGAGGATGTGTCAAATAAAGTGTCATGGCGTTGCTGGTAAAACTGTCACCTAAATCAATTAATTTAAAATTCAAATTTCAACCGTTACGCATCAACTGTGTCATGGATTGTACAAATCATTTCAAAGGACAAAAAAGGAAAAAAAAACTCCGAGAACTGCTGAAAATTTAAAGAACTTGGGAGCAAATAAATTCGCAATGGAGCATATTATATTGGCCAAATCCACCCGATCTCTCAACTTTAGGAGAATACTTTCTTGCGTGTCTTTCTTTTATTTGAGCAACCAAGACGTTCGCGCTATTAAATACACAGCAAGACGCGAGAAAAGAATATAAATTGCAAAAAAAATATATAAGAGAAAGAACAAAAAAAAAAAGAGATGAAATCAAACCTGGACTCATTGCATAATAAAATTCTCTCCACTCATCCAGCCACACCTCGGCAACTCTGGCTGCATTGTGGAGGACAATTTTGGCGACACCGCCAGGGAAGGTGTAGGGGGATTTATCCCTGAAAACGTGCCCAACGTGCGAACATGGAATTATTTCCAGTGTCCCACCACATTGCCAGATCTTTTTTTTTTTCGTTCGCGCAATATCGCCCCCAGATAGAAGATTTTTTTCAATGTGGTTTTTGTTTGCAAAAGGACGAACGTGCATATTTTTTTTGCAAGGTGTTGGTTCCCGGTTTCGTAGACAGTTTGTGTGGGTGTGAGATAAAAAATAGAGAGAAAAAAAAACAATTAATAAACTCCAAATATGTTGTGTGGACGCCTGAAGAAAAATCATAAATCATATTTTCATAGTGAGCGAGAGAAAAAGTCCATTTTTGCGCGCGATATCATGAGAAAAAGAATATCAATGGAAACAGCTGCTGAGGGGGAAAATCAATATGTTAACGGGGTATTGAACCTACATATATGTAGGTAGGTACCCGCCATTGGATGCTGAGGAAAATTTATATAAAATTAATGAAAATTTCTGCCACGGACGCGACTGCATGAAGCACTTTTTCATAAAATACTCAGAAAGCTTTTTTTTTATTTGCTCTCTTTGATAACTTTAGGAGTTTTTAATAAATATAATAATTTTTCTCAGCAATTCAACAGCGTGGGAAAAGGTTCATTTTGAATTTATTTACTCACCCTGAAGGACATTTCGAGATTTTCACCACCCCAAATATCCATCCCTTCGTCATAGCTTCCAATTTCGTAGAAGTAGTCACGGTCGATGGCAAATAATCCCCCAGCCATTGTGGGCGTCCTTAGTGGGGCCGTCCTGTCGTGATTCCTTCGTTCCATCTCTCTATTTGGCACACGATACCACCGGAAGTTGAGCTTCCAGTTAAACCCACCCCACGTCTGATCTGACGCCGTAACATACTCAAATGTATCATCACTGATCACATCAATGATCGGACACACCACAGTCTTCCTATTCACCACAATTCGCGCCAAAAGGGGCTCCAACCACCCCTCAGTGCACTCACAGTGAGCATCGAGGAAGGTAATTATTTGCCCCTTGACATGCTTAGCACCTAGGAGACGAGCCCTAATCAATCCCGAACGCGTTCCCGTTCGCAGGACGAATGTCGGGACGGGAAGAGTTGCTACGTACTCTTCCAATTTATGACCCAAATGCTCCTTTTCACTGGCATCATCTACAAGGATGATTTCCTTGAGCAGAGGACGCGGTGATCGATTTATTACACTCCAAACTGTTCGCAGGAGTGTCGTCCATGCTTCATTGTGAAAAACAATTACAATGGAAGTCGTTGGCAGTTTTGCTGGATAATGTTTTGATCGGCATCTGCAATATTACAGAAAACCTTTAAGAAATATCCTTTTTTACACTTTATCTTATTCAACATCTTAAATTCACCACCCTCATAAAGAAAATTCCCCCCATCACCTTTAGTCAACTTCACAGCATAAATTGACATTTATATTTTTTTTTTTATTTTTCCTCACAAATTGCACTTTTCTCAATAAAATTTTTATAATCTTACGCTTGAATGAAGTTTAATCTCGTTTAAATTAAGCAAAAGTGAAGAAGACCATAAACAACTAATAAACAAGCATCACAAGAAATTAAATGCGGAAAAACTTCACTCGAAAATCATATAAAAAAAAACATGAAAACTTTGGTCCTTCGAACCGGAATAATACTTTTATGAATTTCTCATGAAAAAAAAATGAAAATGTTCTCATAATCTGCTGCAGTGTCTGTTGGAAAAGTTTTTAAAACTCCCACAGAATTCTCAAACTGAGTGTTTTGTGTTCTCTGAAACTTCTCCTTCTTCACACAATCAAAAATTCAAGGAAGCATTTTGGTATGATTTGCGGATAATTAAACTTCTTCATGGCTTGACCTATGAATCATCGAAGCATTGCATATTAGCAAACTTCATCGACAGGGCAAAAACCACACAGAACAGAATGTAAATAGAATATTGTAGAACGAAAGAAAAAAAAAAGAATCAGCTAAAAAACATGAATAAATAAAAAGAACTTCTTACTTCTCATGCCGTACGTCCGTGAGTGACCTGTTGAGGGAGATCATGTCGCTGGCCATGAGATTAAATTGATTCTCCTTGAATTTCTCCTTCATTAGTTCTTGCTGCTCATCGGGAATCTTCACTGGTTTCCCCATTTCACCAGGAAGTCCGTATTTTTCCATCACAGTCGGTGCTGGTCGCCACTTTTTCAGGTCCTCTGGTCGATATGTTCTCGGAACGGTATTCCCAAATCCCACGTCCATATTGTTATTTGTGTCAATTTCCTCCTCATCCACAATTGGATCCTCATCCACGAGTTTTCCCGCCAATCGTGTCATCTAATTCAAGAGATAGAAATAACAAAATTATAGAAAATTGTTTGAGAAATTTCACAATTTCGTGCCATTCAATTGCAATTCTTTTCTTTCTGTATTATATTTTATTTTATTACAAAGATAAAGGCGAATATGAGAAAAAGATTGAGATATTTCGATGGAATGCGACAAGAATCCTCAGCTACAGAGCACGAAACACTCAAGAGTTTTCTTTCACGTCTTGTTGCGTGTGCCACGGGACGTCGCGATAATCCCATTTTTCTCTACTTCTTATAATTTGAGAACCTCTTTTTGGCCACACGAAAGTCCACTGAGAAACTAACTTGGTGTGAACATTGAATCACTATTCGACACTCACAAGAGGGTTTGTCCACCAAGGAGAGAATTCAATCAATCTTCCACGCAATGGGCCATTGATCAAAATTATGTGTCGTCTTTTGATAACGTATTTCCTGCCAGAGGAAAGGTTCTTTATTTTTTTTTTCTTCTTGTTACTCCATTCTGAAAAACTTTTTCATGCAGGAAGTTCTTTTTTTTGTTGAAGAAAAAGTAGTAAATCGAATTGAAGGTGTGTACGCTTTCAAATCATATCAAAAGAAGGATTACTACTTTCGGGAAAATCTGAAAAGATATATGTGATTGATACGACGTGAAAACTTCCATAAAGACATGTAATAAAATTTTTGCTTCTAATTTTATGTAGGAAGAACAACTCAAAGCTTGACAAGTTGAATAATAATGGTGGATGTATAGAATAAAAGTCGGCCAGTGTCGATAAATTGTCTAATTTTTTGTACTCACTGATGTAACCTTGATTTTATTTTACTTTTTTGGTACTAAATCGTCTCTGAGCTAATTAAAGGTTTTTTTTCAGTCTTCAGTATACTTAACACTGTCTAATTAACTTTTACATTAATTACGAAAACTACTAAATGTGTCCATGCTAAATTTTAATTTTCTCAACATAAAAACTGATAAAAATAGTAAAATGTTAACCTTCTGGAAAGTGACCTTCAGCGGTAAAAGACTTTACTTAAAAGTCAATCAATCTTTTTAGAACAAAAAGGAAAATAACAAAAGAGTTCTTCTGCTCGTAAAATCTCAATATGCGTGTGTACAATACTAACGAATACTTCATTTTAAGCGTTAATTGACCCAAATTTTGCATACAAAATAACCGCAATCTTCTTGTAAATGTTCTTCAAGTAAATCTTCCATCTTTTTTGTCTACCCATCGTGATTGTCTCTAATGGGTTAATTGCCTTTCGTGTGGTGGTTTTATGTCGATTTGATGATACTTCTTTTGTTCCGAAATCAAAATGAAAAATTCCACACATTTGACTTGTTTTGTTCAGCCGAATGAAGCGACTGAAAAAGGTCACGGGGGTTACCTGTTGCACCCGCCAGTCGGGTTAATTTGAATAATATCGCACACAGAGTGCTAAAGCCGAAGACATTTGTAGAATAAATTCTTTTGCCATTTGATTGTGCACGAGGGAGATTTTAGCCAAGAGAAATGGGTCATTTCTCATTCGCCATTCAATTAAAATCCCCGACTAGAGCGAAAGAACAATGAATTCTAGCATTGCTACAGCTCTCTGTGGTGGCGGATTATGAAGCTTTAAATATTCATCTAAAAGTGCACCACCACGTAATCGCATAATTATGTAACATGCTATTGAGTTCCATTATATTGTTTCGAGAAAGAGAGGCAAGAAAAAACTGCACACACGATGTGAATGAAGATGGGAGCGCACGAATTAATTCAATAAAAAAATACTTTATTAAGTTTGTTGTTTTAAATTAAATACAAAAAATGCAAATTGTGAAAAACAGTTGCACTTTTGCGTGTTTGGGCAGACCTTATTGGTTTTTTTTTCAGAGAATCTCCCTCCCATTTTGCATAAAAATGTCTCGAGGCATCATAAATAAATATATTTTGCAATAATTTGAAGATCATGGGCTTTGTTTTTTTTGTAGTTGTTTTGTATACAAGTGAAGTGTGAAGAACATGTCATTCATGGAGGCGCCATGGTATGCATGCTAGTCTCCCAGAGAATATTGTCTTTTGTAAAAGCGGTACAAAAAAAGACGCACAGTCTCGCGCTACTTCCAAACTAATTATCCAATTGGTTATGGGAGAAATTCCACGAAGCCATGTATGCTGAGAGGAGATGAAAAGATGGGTTATTTATCAATATAGGGGGTATTTTTCACAGAAAATAAATGACTAATGCTTTTTCACATGAAAGAAAAAAATATATATCTGTATAGTCTTTCAAGTGAAATATGGAAGGAAAGTGGAGTAAAAAAGAATATAAAGAATAGCATGTAAAATAAATGAGGAATGATCATAAATTTATACTTTGCAAAAATATTGTTTAAAATAAACTTTTAGAATATAGGAGAAAACTTTTCAAATTACAATTTTTGAGTAAATAAAGTAAAGCTAATTTATTTTTATCAAAACATTGCAAGAAAATCAAAGGAAATGTAAAAAAAATCTGTCAGTTTTGGGAAAAAAATTATTTTAAAATCCGCTCAGTCATTGAAAACTAATCAGTTTCAGAGTAATTAGGATACTAAGAAAACAAGTAGGCAATAAAAATTTTTCTACAAAAAATTACGCATTTCGTTGTTCTGGAAATTTTTTTTAGGACAGTGTAAGCTACCACTAATAAAATAAAATTAATCTTCCTCACATATTTATCAATTTAAAATAAAAACGAAATTTCTTTCCACATCATTGTTGATTCGAAATAATGTTGTTTTTTATTTCTTCAAAAAAAATTTTTTTAGGCAACATTTCTATGAAATTATAATTTTAGTATTTTCCAATGCATTAAAAATTGCTGCAAGCTCAACATTTTGCGAAATAATTTTATTTGAGAAGAAATACAAACGAGGAAATCGAGGGAAATAGTTGAGTGAAAGCTCTGTAAGAATCAAATTGCATAAAACCGCAAAATTGGCGAATTTTCTCGCGTGGCTTGCAATGGGTTAATGATGGAGCTTTTTTGATTAATGATTGGGGTTGAGAATTGATTGATTTGCGTATTTTTTTCTCTAAATTGAAAATCTCCCATTGCAATTGCTTCTTTACGGTTTTCATGATTTTTCTCTCTCTCTAGCCCATTTACCTACAATTACCAATATACGTAGATGTATATAGGTTGGAGTTTTTCAGCAGATAACAAAGTTATTATTCTAAAGAAGCATACACCTTCTTCTCTTACGTTGTTTATGTTTGTGTGTGCAAAAGGTAGATAAATAAAAGAAAAAGAAGAAACACTCCGTTTTAACAAGGTGTTTTCTTCTTGTTTTATATGAGAAATTAAAAGAGATATTTGTGTGTTTTATTGTGTAATTAATTGTGTGGGAGGAGATAATTAAGGGAAGGTATATTTTTTATGCTCTACGCTGAAGCTTCTCGCAACATTGCCATTCAAATTCACTGAACTTGATGGATTACGCAGTGAATCCACCCAGAGAACTCGCGGCGCAAGGTCCCATCATTTTGCTCTCTCCTAATCTCTTGTACTTAAACTATTGCAAAATATATACCTACCTACATAATATACAAGCTAATGCAATTATGTGGATTTTAACAATCCAATTATCCACTTATAGGCAAATTATCCATTTCCCATTTGTAATGCTAAATTTCTTTGCAAACCCGCGAGATTGCAAATAGATGCAAATAAATAAAATTTAAAAAAAATTGGCAGAGAAGAAATAAATCGAAGAGTTGAAGGTCTCACTATGTTGGGCTTTTTTTTATGCAAAACTGCTCTTCTTTTTCTCATCTCAGCCGTATATGAGACGACTATCGGAGAGTGAAAGTTTAATTATAGATTTTATTTTCTCTCCTCCTCAATCACACATGTTGGAATCTTATTTTTTTCTTCTTCATCTTCTTCAACTGCCTTTTGCTTATAAAGAAAGCCGGTTCCGTGTGTCTCTGGCATGACCATCTTACTCTCAGTTTTTTTTGGTCACAAGAAAGGCCAACAAGTTAGCAAGTTTCACGTACAAACACGTGTGATCCCATTAAGAGCTCTCTTCTGTGACTCTTCTTCAGCAACTTTTGCAATTTTTCTTGGTGTAATTTTTGTGACCCATGTACTAAACCTGATATTAAAATAATTTTTCTTCTTTTCCTTTTTTTGGATGTTAACCACTCAGCACAGAAGATGGATCTATCGTTAAGAAGAATAATTGTTGAAGAATGAATGGGAAGGTGTAAAAGTCCCGCTATGAGCAATAAATGAACAGAGAATAAAAACAATAAAATTCCCAAGCATAAGAGCTTCATAGCGGGGCTGTATGAAGAAATAGCGCACGATGAGTGCAAAGAGATCCACCACATAATTCTTTTTTCTTATACAAAAGATCAAGAAGCTTTCGACGAGAAGATTAATGTTGAAATATCCAATCAATCTCTAACCACACGTTTTACAGAGACCACCTCGATCACCTCACTATGTTGCGGTGGAAGCATTTGGTTCAGTAGCACAGATTTTGTGCTGACCCTGACTTTTTCGGACTTTATGTAACATTTTTGAGACGCGATTAATGCGGTGGAAGAAATGTCACAGACAGAAGATTCACCAAATGAGGTGAATGGAATACATATTTAGATCTCTTAAAAAAAAGTTTTCTCAACTGCCTGTTGCTATATAATTTAGTCTCTGAGAGACAAGTTTATTATCAACTCATTCCTCACCTTCGGATGTTTTATTGCTTGATTTTTTATTAAAAATAAAATTACAATGCTAATAAAAGCATTTTCATTCGTAGAATTACATCTTTATCTCATTTATGTGATGAAACTTATATTGGAAAGACGTAACAGAGATTAGTAAAAAGGATTTTGTAAGTGATTTAAGTGTCATCATGTTGTAAATTACTATACATATTCATTTTAGTTTCTACAATATTAAATGAAATATGATTGAAAACAATAATTGAGTTTGAAATTAAAGGAAAATTCAAAAGGAAATATATTTTTTCAAAAAAAACTCACCTCCACATCTCCATCACCGGGTCTTCGTCCACCCGATGTATTCCATCCCCCACCAAGATCCATGTAATGCATGATGAGCGCCACGTCAATCAACAGCCACACGAGGGACGTGAGCAAGATGATCCGACAGGTGTTCATACGTAACTTTCCACGAAACATTCTTGCAAAATTTCCACTACTATGTCTCATAACAGAATTGAATTTAAATTTAAATTTAAAATAATAAAATTAAAAATTTGTAAAATTGATTCCTTTCTTCACTGCCAGAGACACTCTGAGATATTTGCCACACTTTTGTCCCTCAACTGCGAGGGTGTCAACCACTTTTTTTCAACTCACAAGAGTGTTATGCCACATGGATTGCCCTAGCAGGACAGGTGAGTAATTGTTTCAATTAACAATTTAGATGCTACGTGGTTATTCACTGTCTCGTGCGACAATTCATACTCGCACAATTGTCGGCAGAAAATTCAGGTGTGCGTCAGAGAAGGGGCTGTGTGCTATTGTTTCCTCTCAATATGGTTTATTTATCATTTGGTGCCAATTGTTTCCACACAATTTTCACGCCAGTCAAAATATAATCACTTTTGCCAACATTCCACGCGATGATTTTAAAGAAATAATATAATATAAAAAAATCACTGCGGCAAATGCAAATGAAACCGAGTTGTAAAAAAAAATAACGAAGCGAATGATCACAGAGAAAGTTTCACAAAATGATCCATCCGCGTGACATCAGAGATTTTCCTTCTTCACTTTCGCCCTTCGGCACTGCCACCACACCAAGTTGCCTTGCTCAATGTGTGAAGTTCCAAAATCAAATGGAATTCGTCACTTTCCCCGCACGTGATGTCCTATCCACGGCATTGAGGCATCCCTCCTCGTGTGTTGACCCACACAGCACAGCCTGTCCTCCATCCGCAGGAATTTAACACAAAGCAATAATCTATAGAACAGAAAAAAGAGGCATAGAAGAAAAATTCATTTTAGTTTTCAAATCTCTTTGCATTTGCAACACATTTTTCATCATACTCGCTACAACGCTCCACTGCCCCAACAAAGTCTTTCGCAACATACAGGAAAATTTGCAAGTCTAACTCTCACACCAAATTAATACAAAATTTACTACACACACACACATTTTGTCCTTTTTCGCATTTTAATGACCATCCCGCATTGCAAAATTTTCTCTGGTTACGATTGTTTCATTTAGTAAAAAAAAATTCTGTTTGCGAAAATAAATTTGATTTTTTACCCACGTCCGGTGGACAAGCAATTTAGAGTCTGTCACAAGCAGATTTATTCACCCAAAAGACCCAAAAAAATAAACTACAAAATGTTCTGTGCGAATTGACGACCAACAGTCTTAAGGAGAAATACGTTAAAACATTGAAAACGTGTTCATATTTTTTTTTCGGCGAAACATTGAACCCAATTGGTGCGATAACAGCCTCATATGTAGCTTTTATCAGTTGATGTAGCGTGAAACGCAAAGTTTCAGGTATTTTACGGCCTAATAACTCTGATAAAACACAAAATAATTCAAACAATCTCAAGAATGTAACTCACAGCTGTCAAATTTATCACGGATGCAAATATTTAATGTTGTTTGCACGGAAAAATAACAAAAAAAAACGTAAAGTTATAAAGAAATAGGTTGGTTTTTGTTGAGAAATGATAAATATTTTGCATGTAACAAAAAAAACCAACCCTCTTATCTTTGCTCCAAAACATGCAAAAAAGACAAATCAAATTCTATTAATTATTTCTTGAGATATTTGCATTTTTGTATTTAGAATTGAAAAATTTTACATGTTTAGAATGTTTATGAAAATTCATAAAACTTTATGCGTTTATTTATGGATTTTTTTTAAAAAGAAGTTTCCCTTGTTTTCTCTTTTTCTAATGCAAAAGAATTTTCTCAAAAATATAAAATAATTTTACTAAAATCTTTTAGTCAGTTGAAAAATTAATAAAACTTCATGCATCTTTTCCTTAGTTTTTTTAAAGAAATTCTTTTTGTTCTTTCTCGTTGTAATGCAAAAGAATTATTCCAAAAATATGTAATATTTCTTATGATATAAAGGTAATTGATTTAAGAATTAAAAGAAATATATTTAGAATAATTAGGAAAACAATTAAAATATTTTTTTTTCTTTTGATTTCCCCTTAGTTCTTAATATGTTAAGATTTTAGAATGTTTAGAAAATATATTTAAATTCCCCTAAATGATATTCTTAAAGATATTTTCTATCAATTTTATAAAAAAGCAATTAAAAAAAAAACGATTAAAGTTCTAAAAAAAACTTCTTAGAATTATTTAAATGAAAATTCTTTTTCAAAAATTGTTACAACCTGTTAACCGTCTCATCTACAAAATCTTGTTTGAGGGATTGGTATCCTTCATTTTTCCAGCAGCCCAACCCATATTGGTTTACCCCATGACTGAAGCTAAAATAAGAGTTCAATTTTCATTTCTTTTCAATTAAAAACTCCGTCATCCACGTGCTTTTTTTGTTGTACAGTATTGCCCATTGAGAGTGACTTAATAGAAATTCGTTGGAACGGAAGAGTTCACAAAAATGCAACACTCTGGCGTGACGCAATTCATCGGAGCACATTGTGCCTGCTGGATGGAAGTGTTTGCCATTTATTGCCTTTTCCACTAGGCTCCTCCACCAGCAATTGAACCGCAAAACCCCTCTTGTTCTTCCCAATCACATCGCAACACCTCATTCATCGCACTTTCACTCCGCCCTGGCACATGGAAAAAATTCCATTTTGTCATCAAGAAATTCGATGGCTTGCTCAATCAATCGAATCCACGATTAGAATGCAATTTTCGCGTGCGCTCCTTTTGATACTATGTATATGCACGGAAGAACATAAAACTGACCGTTTTTGCCTTTATACACTGCTGGCTGACTTCTTGCAAATGCCTGACTTTAAGAACTTCTCGTGCAAGACTAACCACTAGGTGCACCATATCCCACAGCTGGCACCAAATGCTCTGCTTTTTTTTTGGTACGACGTTCGGTATGTTACGAAGTTTCTTCGCACAACAACACCCGCGGAGAAAAATCGTAGGTCAGTGTGTTTTGAAATGTATACCAAGCCTTGGATGTTTTCTCTCTCTCCCATGCCATGGAACATTCGAAAGGGTAAATAAAGACTGCAAGAAGAAAGGTGGATTTCCAGTGTAAACGAGGAAGGGCAGTGAAAATTTGCACGATAGTGATGCAAAAATGCAAACTTTGTATATCACAAAAAGTCAGAGAATAGATATAGAATTTCACGTTAAAAAACTTGACGTGCCTCCCTGAGGGGCTTTCGGTTTCATATACACAAAACTCTTTTACACAATATAATTTCTTCAGAAATAAAGAGAAGTTGTACTTTTTTGATATCCTATCCACTGTATAGTTTTTCAAAGGTGTATAATACTCATTCAATGAGAAGATGGATTGAGTCATAAAAGAGAGGTTTAACAATAAAAATTCAATGAAAAAGAAAAACTTCCCTCAATTTGAAAAATTAATGAGAGTTCAAAAGGGAGGAATCACACGCATATTTAATATATTTTGGGGATAAATATTTAATGTCTTTACTAAAAGAATCAATTTACTACCTATAGAGAATTTTTGTCCCTTTGTAGCTTACGCATAGTGTGTAGAATATAAATAATTTATGTATTTCTTTCCATTGAAGCGAAGACACAGTGTGGGAAAGGTTTGTTAAGACATCAGAAAAATATTTGAAAATAAACTGATTTAGTTACTCGACTTTAGGGGTCATTTAATTAAATAACAAATTTTGTAAATCGTGTTAAGACGACGACGTTTTAAGACTTCCACTGATTGTTTTATATTTTTTTACACAACATAAGTTTAACAATTTACCCAGCTTGAAAATATATAGAAATTTTCAGTAACTGATATTCTTATAAATCTATTTTTATTGTGGGTACAGTGGTCCAGCTGGGTAAACTATTTAATCAGCAATGAATGTTTATTATACTTCATGTAAAAAAAAATAATTTTTGCAGTAAATAAAGGTTTTTAACACTGTCTGGAAGAAAGATTTGAAATATTTTTTTACGCGACGTGTAACAAAATAAAAATTTCACCCGGCTGAACAGTGGAAAACTATTTTGGAAAAACTCTCTGATTTCTTTTCATAATTAAAGATGCATAAAAAAATTAATTGAAAAAAACTCTCGTTAGTTTAATGATAAAAAATTACATAATTCAATTATATTTTTATTGTTTCAATACCTTCCCAATTTAAACGACCCCGTGCGCACTGTGTTAAAGTAAAGTGAACTAAACACGAAAATCAACTTTTGTATTAACAAAAAAATTACTCCTTAATCCCCCCAATTCACTTTCTAATCCCCATTCACATTTTACTTTTTTTTAACGAAAAATACATTGAGCTTGAAACAATAACTCTTCTCCCATTCACGGAGACATCGCGGCATGATTTCTTTTTTCAGCTATAGCGCGACAAAGGTGGATTTGGGTGAGCAAAAGACGGCTAAAGGTTAGAGATCACATTCATGGTTTTAAAATGGAATTTCTTTCGCGAAATCATTTTGTGGGGCAAGTTGTGTGTGCTTTGCTGGGAGGGAAAACAGGGGAGGTATATTATTGGGAATTTTCTTCAAAAGCCACCATTCAAATACAATGTGGAAGGCGCGCATTTTAACCGGTTGTTGGCAATCTCTGCACGAGTTGTTGCTTCTTTTCAATAAAAGGTACCGAGAAATGAGACAAATTACCATTTAAAGAGGTATATATTTGCCACCATTGTTGTACTTTACTTGCAGGAAATAATTTAGAAAAGAAAAGAGAAGTTAATTCGAGAGCTTGTAATGCGAGGTTAAGGGCCTTTTTCAGACTTAATTGAATTGAGAGTTATATATTTACCGGGAAATTTAGATTGTCTTTCGACAGAAAGTGAATTCTTGCAATAGATGGCACAAGATGCCTTTGAAATAGAACATATAGATGGCGTTTCAGTTCTGTTATTTAAATTCCAACGAATTCAGCAACTTTGTGGTTAACTTATTGGATTGTGAATGAGAATAATATTTCTTACTCAGCAGGAGGTAAGGTGTGAAATGTATAGAGACATTCCGAGAAATTCCATACAGCACAAAAGGCACCTTTCTCCCCGTGTTTGGGCGAATTAGCAAAATAATTCAATAAAGTGTGAAAATCACGATCTTGATCCTTTTCACTTCACCTTCTCACCGTACTGTATGTAGAGATATGCAGGGAGTGATAATTTGGTGGAAGATTTATGAGTATACCAAGCAAACCTCGCTCTCATGGTGAAATCCAATTGAGTCCCAGAACGGTGTAAATTATTCATTTGGCATGGAATGGGTTAAAATTTGTGTGTCTCCCGAGGAGCTAAAATTGAGGGTTGTGAAAAGAGAAGGTTCTACTAACATTTATTAATTAAATATGTCACCATTGTATGAGAGAAATTGAACATTTTCATTATTGATTAATCAAACACACAGGAGGAGCGCATTTTCGTCCCATTGTGCACCATGTGGAGCACCCTACAACCCTTTACCCCTCCTGACCATCCTTCACTCTCTCTCTTATTCTCTAGAGCAGAAACGGACCGGAGAAACCAATAACTCTTTTTCCTCTCGGTTTATTCATGGAAATATTTCATGGTCTGTCAATTTGTGCATCTTCAACCTCTGACAAGCTTTTCTGTGTTCTCCAGCACTACCACCACCCACCTCCTCACCCCACCCCGCCCATTTGCCAGCGCCCATAGAAGAGGAAAAATAATATTACTCGTCTTTTCTCGAGGGCTTCGGGAGTGTGTTTTGTTTTGTGCCAAGTGCACAAGAACGTGAACAAACGCAGTCAATTAATCGCAGACCCTTTTCTGTCGAATATCATTATATATGTATGTATACTAAAGAGAGGCATAGATGCAGATGGGGAAGGAGGGATGTGGTAAAAGTGTAATTTTCATTTTTCTTTCCTCTTCTCTTTTTCTTCATTTAATTTCACCACAACAACGATCTGTTCCGGTACGGGGTCTCTTGAGCTGTCGTTGCCCCTTTTCAAACGAGGCGCCACATTAAGGTTAAATGCATTTTATCTTTAAAAGTGACAACGTAGCTGTCACCTAGGATTTGACAGGTGTCAAAAACATATATTTTTTAGTTTAGAAAACAGAAAAAAATCATTACATATACTAGGTATTTACCGTACCTATCTACACAAAGAAGGTTAAAAGTTATTTTAATATTAATGCATTAAATGCCACATTTAACCTCTACAGAAAGAGATCATCACAAAATCTTTAGAGACCTACATAAGATAAATTAGTCTCTAAAACACAAATAAGGTTCATAGTATTTCTTTTTACGAGAGGAACGTTATATGATAAAAAAATACATAAAAAGAGCATTAAAATGACAGACGTGCGGGTGAACAATTTTCTTGAGGGAGCAATAAAAGAAACCGCAGTGAATAACCTTAGAATAAAATTAAAAAAAAAAACTTCGTGATTAAAATCATTTGCGTGAATCTCATAAAAGTTTAAGTTTTGTTTTACGAACCGAGTAATATTTTATTGGTTTGTTATTTTAAATTTCTCACACAATATGGCGTGCGTTTGTCAATGGAGTTACGTCAAAGTGACACATGAAAGCGTCATTTTTAATGCTTCTTAACCTTAAAATTAATTATGGTCCTACTGAAAGTAGGTTTACTGACTTTACACAAAATCGTTAATTTTACCGGTTAAAGAAATTACTTAAATGGACAGTAGAAAAATTGGATTATGATAGAGAGATAACGGGAATTTTATGTCAAATCAGACTATTTCTTTTAGGAATTTTCTTAATTAGTATACCTACCTACTGTTAGTAAATAAATTAAATGGATAAACATTTTTTTTTAGAAATTCTGCAAACCAAAATAAGCTTCTGATTTCTATCAAAGATCCCTCGGAGGGTCTTGACCAACTTAATGGAAAAAGATTCTTGAATAAGAACACCCGGAAAGATTGAGTTAACACTGAAACCTCCCACTCTGAAGATTTATTATTGAGAAAGAACTTGGCATAAAATAGTTTGTGGAGTTTTCGCGAGCGTGACTGGGGGACTGATGTCTTGAAGGTGGACCGGAACCTGTTTCTGTCCGCCTGCCTGGCCCCACGACCTCTCCTCTCTCCCTAGGCAACTCCAAGATCTCCGCTGTATGCGTGAGATGAAGAGGCCATGCCATAGTTGACGTGTCACAAGAAATACCCACAACTTCCACGCACCACAATCTTCATTCTCAAACCCACATTGACCCCTTTCTTATCGCAATCTTATCGGAAATCATTAGGATTACCTGCTCTTCGTGGGTAATTTCCTTCTAATTGCCTGCAAAGCTCCGGAAATGTCGTGTATTTGCCTGCTACCACACAACTTTGCTGACTCACTGATCTTCAAGGAAAATCACTCCATAAACTCCACAAGCACACTCCCTTGTAGCTTAAGCAACCCAAAACTGCATCCGGCCGGAGGAATTTTCACGGAAAATATCACGCCTCGACTTTTCTTCTCACAACAACAACACAACCGAGACGAAAAGCAACAACTTATAAATGAGGAAAAGTCTCTCACACTACATTTCCAGCAGGTTTTCTGCACCTTTTCTAACCCAAAATACCTCGCAAATGCTCAATGGCAATCACACAGCACACGGTGGAATCTTTTCAGCACAAAAACACCTAAACTAAGCGCCACAGACCACGGCGAGATGCAAAATACAATAAATTCACTTCTTCAAAATGACTTTTTGGGTTTACTTCATTCCTCTCCTGCTCATTAAGCTGTCCCATAATGTGATCTCTATGGTACACACATACACAGATGTTTGTAAAGGTTTTCCCCTAATGCTGAGAAACTTACCCCTGAACTTTAATTAAAGTTTTCAGTTTTCCCTATTTCCCCTATTTCCATATTAGCCTACTAACTAATCTCTGTAATTAAGTTAAATATTTTTTTACGGCTGTGTTAATAAAAAAAACACAAAACCGTTAAAATGTAAGGTGAATAGTGGGTATTAATTTGGGAACATCATTCATGTTTAGTGAGAAGAAATGCGAGATATGCAGGGGGTTTATCAATTGTGAAAAAGGAATACCTTCTTGATTAAAATAAAAATCGTTAATTTCTTTTATATTTTAGAATTTAAGCTTTAGAAATAATGAAAACTATTTAGATCTTAACTTAAAAAAATAATTCCAACAATTGTTTCTTAGATTATAAGTAAAAAAAATTCTTTTATTTTCGTTTATTTGAAGGATTTGAAAAATGTCTGCACATTTTCCTTTAGTTTTCGAATGCTCCATCTATTGAAAGTACGTTCAAATTTTCTTAGCGCACTTTTATAAACTTTTGAAATGTTTTGAGGATTTATTTTCCGGCTTTTTAATTTTTTAATCGGGGTTTCAAGCTTTTTTAAAGGCTTTTTAAGCAATAAAAAAAACAAAACTTTGAGTTTTCTTTTAAAAAAGAATAATTAAACTCAGAATGATGAAAGTAACATAAAATCGAAAAATTGTAATTATTTTAAAAAATATTGTTCAATAGTCTTTAAAATTATAATAGCAGATTAGCTACAAAATCTACAAAATAATCATTTAGCTGTGTTTCTTTCAAACACAGCTTTTGTGTACCGAGCAAAATCGAAAGTCGTCAGATCGGGCTCAAACTTGGGATGAGCACGAATTAGGGTCCCCACATTCCAAAAAACGTATGCGCCAAAAAATTTTTTTTCCGGCCGGCCGGCCGGATTATAAACTTAAATTGCAAGAGAACGGTGATAGATAGAGACTTGCGGTAAACGGCAAAGTTTAAATATCGACCTGAAGAAATCCGATTATGAAGTCAAATCCACCCCCCCACTACTCCGTCCGCCATTTTGGATAACCTCAAAATTTTGTTTTCGCTATATCTCAGTCCCTATTATAGCTAGAGATCTGAAATTTTGATATGTTGTAGGGCCCATCAAGAGCTTTCCAACGATACCTCATTTTCGAAAATCGGTCAAGCCGTTTAGTCAATATGGCCGCCACAATTTTTCATCGAAAATCGACCATAACTCGAAAACGGCTTGACCGATTTTGATCAACCCGGGGTCAAATGAAAGATCTCAACAAACCCTACAACTCTCTAGAACATCCGAAGTTTCAAAAGTGACCGCTAGAGGGCCAAAAATCAAAAACAAAATTTTCGATTAGTTTTCGATGAATATCTCGAAAACGACGACATAAATTTTTTTCATTTTTTCATATGTTGTAGCTGACTATATTATCTAGCTTCATGCCAAAAATGAAGAAAATCTATGGATCCGTTCTCAAGATATAGCCTTCCAAAGTTGGCATGTCATATCTCGGGTTCTACAAGTCCGATCTTGATCAACTCAAGCGCAAATGAAAGGTTTCAAGAAACCCTACAAATGTCTAGAACATTGCAACTTCGAGAAATGACCGCAAGAGGCGCTAAAGTCAAAAACAAAGTTTTCGAAAATTTCGAACTCGAATTTTTCGAAAATGGCGACATAAATTTTTTTCATTTTTCGATATGTTATAGCTGACTTCGAGACCTTTAAAACAAAAAAAAATTATGAAAATCTATGGATCCGTTCTCGAGATATAGCCTTCTAAAGATTTCTTAGTGTATGACTTTTCTACTTTTCCCGACTTTGCGCGTATTTAAATTAATTTGCGTTCTAGTTTGCTCTCACAAAATTGGTACACTGAAAGAAACACAGCTCCCGTAAGCTTGGTCAGCTTACCAGTACATTTTTAATTGAGCCTCAGATAAAATTTGTACCTTAATTGTTTTTCATTTTTTAGCTGATGAATTAAATTACAACATTGGGCAATAATAAATTATCTTAAATCTTTCAGTTTTCTTTAATTATTTTTACTTTATATGAAAATTTTTGCTTTGAAATTTTCTTGGATATTATAATTTTCCCGCGTATTTTCTCCCGTAGGGGAAATGCAAGCACGTGTTTTTCCACTCTCACTCTCCCATTTCCCTGCCTCTTTTTCTCCCAGTATTATTTCCTCTCAGAGAGAGAACTTCTTATCCCCACTTTTAGTTGGAAAATGGGTGGATTTTATGGGATTTGGGGAATTCGGTCGGAAGGGGATGAAAATGTGGAACTTGAGTTTGTCTCTCTTTTGGGGGAATTCTTCGTAATTTTCAGTGCACGAAAAGTTGCTGAACACCACGGTTCTACAGCTCCTTGACACTCTTTTTCCTCCCTCACTATGCAACCCTCTAAAAATTATTCAAATACACGATGATTTTTTTTCTTCGTCAGGGGTTGGTGTGAAAATATAGTCACCCCCAGTCACCAACACTGGAGGTGAACAAACGATATTAAATTTTTATCTAAACTGTTATCACAGTCATTGTCTGGCGGGGCAATGATTTTTTCCTGGCTGATAAGGGCTGCCAAGGGGATGGCAGGTTTTTTGAGGCCAGGAAATGGAATGTTGCCAATAAAATTTGAATGGAAATGGCATTTTTTCCCCGACACCGCGTTGGGGAATGAAGGCCTCAACAGTCACCCAAACACAATGCCTTGTTTGTCCAATTAATGCCCTATCGCAGTTGATTGTCACTTCCACCAGCCGACAAAGGGGGCGATGCCGCCTCCAGGGGGTAGACTAATTGCATTTATTACCTACCGCACCAATAGCGGGGGTGGTTTTTCCAGCACAAACAAAAACCCCTCATATCGTATGAAAAGTTGTGAAAATTGAAAGTTCATGGACCAAGAGCAGTACCTACATAATGTATATATGCGAGGGGAAAGCATGGGAGAGTATAAAGGAGCGGAAGGGATTTAATCCGTGTGAGATGGCTAATTGAAAGCCGATGTTGGGGTGTCGAAGGTGTTTTGATCGATTTGATTACAAAATTAATGTTGGGAAGTGACTAGACAATCATGTTTGCGGCTAATCCTGCGGGAGATCGGCGCTGAAATACAATATTCAACGCAACAAATCTCTTCGCCACTATTGTTGTGTGATACACCACAATCAACACCCCCAAAATCTCTGCATACCCAACTACATATATGGCTAAAAATCACCCACACATCCCGTCCCGAAAATATCCACCCGCACGTGGTTCACCGCCCCCGGCTGTACGCCATACATAATTACAAGCTTTCAAATCCACCTTCCGGGGATAAAATGAAAATTACGTGTGGAGATTTTAATGTGTTTGATGGTGCAAAATTTAGAGGAGTTTTACAGCAATTTTCATATTTTACCTCCATCTGCTTTTTGCTATTTAATTTTACATAGTTTCTATGTTTGTTCATCATTAAAACTAATGTTTAAAAGCTTCGAAAAACCTGATGAATGATGAAATATTCTTCGAAATGTTGCAAGGAAATTGATTGAAAACTTACGGAGATTTTTCCTTTCTTCCTCAGGTAACTATTAAAATATGACGAAGTAAAAGAAAAAGAAAAGTCACCCCTTGATTGAATATTCAAAATAACGTTTTACTTAAAATAAACCATAAAATTTAACCACACAGCTCTAAAGGCTCTAAAACTACCCCTTGATAAAGAAAACCACATAAAACAGCCACTTTATACGATTCTCCATCCCTTAAAAAGCACCCCTCATTTTCACATTCAATTTCCTTTGAAATATTTCACGTGTGAAATTTTATTTTAAGAAAAGTGGAGGAACGGATGAAAAAATCTCACGAGGGAAAGCAAAAATGGGGGAGAAGTATAGTCGATGAAGTGAAAGGGGATGAATTGAGTATCGAAAGCGCATCTCCCGGAAGTAAGACATTAAAATCTCTGGGTATACGGGAAGTTTTCCACTTTGCAGTGGATTTTCCCTTCGTATCAAACTTAATTATAGAACTGAGAAAAGGTTTTCCCAATGGGGTAGTGTGTTGTGAGCAATTAATCGCATGAGTGACCCCGTCATCAAAACAACATGCTACTTAATCGAATCGGATTACTTTTATATGCGATTAGATCAAAACCAAGAGGATACCCACAAAGTTACGAATTAAACTGTAATGAGTATCCATTTATTGTGATTACTAAACTAAACTTTTACGGGAAAGTGGGTTGAAGGATGCGCTCTAAAGAGAGAAATATATCATAAATTTTTATTTACTGTACTCAATCAACTCTCTGCTTCTTTACCCAAGGATGTTGTGTCCTTTTGTCGATCATTTTTTCAAGAAGAATTATCCCAAAATAAATAGAATAATAATTAGGAGGGAAGAAGAATTTCTTATAAAGAACTTTTTCATTTAAAAACTCGCATTCTTTATTTTTATATCTTTACAGCAGAGATAAATGAGGATTTTCACCGCAGATGAAGCTTTCAGAAAGTTTGATCCTCTTCTTGATTTTTGAAGAAGTACTTTTGTGAATTAAAGACATTTCTTCACACAAATTTCACACAAACCCCCTTCATATAGACACGAAAGCCATTAAGGTCGTGGAATTTAATTTTGCACCTCATAAATTATTTCACTTTATCCTTTCTCACGTACACCCCCCATCCACTTCTTTCCCTTGCCATCCCTGGGGAGGTGAGACTCCCACCCGACGCATAAAGTAGTGAATTATAATCCCTTTATTATTAACGTGTCTAAAACTTTTCCTATGCACGGGGATTCGCATGGAAAATTGCGCTGAAAAAATACCTCTAGGATGATGCTTTCTTTTCCATCATTGAGCAGACATCGATTTGTGTGAGTCTGGAAAGGAAGTTTTGGGAACAATGGCGTGTGAGGGTGGTTAAGACGCAGAGACTGACTTTGTGCGAAATTTATTCCTTTTGGTTGGGAAAATTCTTCTACAATATGGAGGTGTCTCCATGTGGGAAGGTGGGATTTTCACACACCCCTCTCTTTCTCTCTTCTTTCCCACCATGCGAAGAAGTCCTCACTGATCCGCCACAATGAGGAGTGAATTCCATCGACAAAAGCCGGCATTATATGAAAGAAAAACCATCGAGTATATTTCACAACTTTCCAATGAGTTTAGCACAACTTTCACATGCTCTTCGTCACTCCAACCCCGCATAGAAGCACCAGAGAATGGAAAAGAATAGAGAGGCCTGATTTATTTGGAACTTTATTGAGTTTTTGCCTTTTGTCTCTCACACAACATTTTATTAATATCTCTCTCTCTTTCGTAAGAGAGGAGCTTTTTTGCCACCTTCTTTGGAAAAGCCCTTCTGTGCACCCCGAAGAGACTGGCTTTTGTGCCTTTCCCTTATGCATTTCTCATTGCATTAAAAAATCATCTGCTAGACACACACTTCCGCTCCCATGAGAGAGCTTTTCCATATACAAATTCACAATTTATTGTATGAGAAAAAGATTTACAGCTTCATGATCAATTTTCATCTTCATGGTCTTCGTGGAGTAATTTTGCTGGAAATTTCGTTAATTTATTTTATAAAGCGTTACACCAAATAGCTCTCCCTTTCAATTCGCTTTTTAATATGGGAAACACACAACACACATGGAAACTTTCCAAACACACGAAAAAGCTTTTTGCAGAATTGGAAATAAAATAATTAAATTTAATTCCAAAAATGGATTGATGACATTTTTTAAAATGGTTTATAAATAAATTAAAAACTTCGAGATTCGAATAAAAGGAATGCATTGTAATAAAGGGATATGAATATCTTTATGATATTTATTGCTTGAAAATTATTCTTAAAATGTATAAAAGAGGAATTATTTAATGAAAATTGATTTCATGTTTAATTCAAAGTTCATTTCTACACATTAATAAAAAAATGAGCTTTCACAAAGGAATCTAACAAAATGTCAAATGGATTTAATTTAATGTTCCTTTAGTATGAAAAGAATATTTTAATATAAAAAGTTTAATATTTTGTTGAATGAAATACTTATTTAGCACAGAGCTTTTTACTCAGATGAATTAAATTAACAAATTCCAACGTAAAAGTTCAACTTCAAAAGCTCTCAAAGCTAATACTTTTTTCAATTAATGAAGAGGCTAAAATTTCAACCGAAATCTCACGTAATTATTGATCAAATGACATAAACCTAATTACCGTGGCTTTCTTTTGGGGAGTAAAGTGCCACAATAAAAGCAAAAGCTTCCCCCAAAGGAAAAAAAATATGCCGAAGAATGGTAAACTTGAGGAGGTTTTTTTCTACCCAAGAAATTAACTTAATTATTCGTAGAGTGGCTTGCGCTGTCTGTGGTGGAAAGAGAATTTTCCTGCCATGAGGAGCTTTATACGTCTTATATTGCATTTCCTCGTCAGCAAAACAAAATACCCAAGAATGCGAGGGATTCCACCTTAAAAGGAATCTTTGCTGGTGGAACTTTCTTCTTTCCTAATGAGAAGATTAATTGATTTCATTTTTTTTTCTCGCTCCTTTTTAAATCTTTCCACACGGGGTGAGAATAATTGTTTCGAAAATGAAACTCTAAAGAAAAAAAACTCGGTGGTTGCAAAGAAAAGAAACTCCCTAGCCTGTCGGGGGGATCTTCAGCACATTGCGCGACGCAAGACCAAGTTTAATTACTCATTGTCACGATATTCGGCAATAAATTTCTCAAGCTTGTTCTTTTCAAGTTCACTGAATAGTTAGACAATAAATATCCACGCTACAAATTTCTCACTCAATTAAAATACAAAGCACATGGAGAATATGAATTATAGAAATTTTCTTTTAATTTTTATTTTGCAATCATTTTTCTTAACCAGCTCCTTGTGAGAAAATTGCTCTGTCGTTGTTTTTTTTTAACTCTCTTTTAACAACACTCAACAACCCCTTTCAATTTGTTCTAAAAGAACACAAAAGCTTATAACTTTGGCTTGTAAAGACTGTGGTTGAGTATATGTTTAATTGTAAAGCTATGATACACGCCCACCTTTTTTTCTCTACTCTCTTATCAACCAAAAAAATCTCAACGGTCTATGCTCGCCTTTCCACACCCCCTGACGTTTTAAGGGCTAATTTTTGTTGAGAGTTTTCCACCCCTTTTCTCGAGTTTATTACACTCTCATTCATTCATAATTATTAATTGCTACAACCCTCAAACAAGCTTTAAGTGTTTTTAATGACCCATTTTATCTTGTGGACTTTTTCTTACATAGCCACACAGAGTATATAATTCAATTATACTCTTTTACTGCTCCCCAAAAGCGCACTTCCTTTCAAGGAGCTTTCCTACCATGTAAAAATTTTCCACCGCTTTGGAAAAAATGGCAAAACGAGGAAAGTGCACGACTGATAAGTTGAGAATAGAGATTTAAAATCACTCCACAATGATGAATGGTTATCCTCCAAGCTCTATCGTAGAGACATGAAGAAGAAAAGTCTTTTTGTTGGTTGAAAGTAAAAGTGATGTCTTTTTTTCTCCCCATCATGACTTGGAGATCATAGTAAGGATTTTTTTTAAAACTTAAATTTAAGAATATTTTTTTATCATAAATAAAGGAGATTAATCCATAAAAACTAAAGATTTCCAGTTGAAGAAAAATACAAAAAAAAGCTTTTCAAAGAAAGCTCTTGAAGCAATCTATAAAAACCACACAGAAAATGGGGATGTAGTAAAAGCCCCAAAATGCACTAAAAACCCCCATCACATCCACCCACGCTCTGTGTGAGAAGAAAACCAGAAAAGAGAATTGCAAATCAAACAGTTTATTCAATTACAACGGATGGTGGTTTGTTGCAATGCAGCATTTTTTAAAATGTACAAAATCGAGAATATCCTTAAAATACCAGGAAAGCCAGTAAAAGCAGACTTTTCGCTACAAGTTGTGTTTTGCCCTGTATATCTACCTCTTCTATGGCCTTAGGAAGATTGTAGGGTGGCTTACCACCCACCCCTTCTTTTAGCTACACGGAGGAATGTAGTTGTATAGTAATCCTGTCGAGGAAGCAGAGCGTTTATTTGTGGCTACTGGCTTGACTTACCCACACCGATTTGGGACAGGTAGGAAGGCCATTTCGACACATTCAATCCCCCAAAACTCTATATATGTATATGGTGCATTTCTGCCCAGCGTGATTTTCTTGCAAAACTTCCCGAAAAACATGGTACAAAAGAGACGAACACAACTGGCGTGGATGTTGGAAAAGCAAGTGGAAAAGGCAATGAATTCAAATTAATTAAAATGCAATCGCTACAAATCCCGCCAATATCCAGGATTTCTCTGTGTTGGATTGTTAGGAGGATGAGAAAAAAAACGAGGTGAGTGTGAGATTTAAAATAGCTCTGTTAAAGAATGTTTTGAACAGAAGCGAGAGTTATATGCTAATTCATTGGATCTAATCACGCGCTTTTTCTTTTAAATTGATGCTCTTTGGTACTCTTTTTGTTGGATGGTGTTGGTACATTTTTTGAATAGTTCGTTTTGCTGTTCGATGGTTGCTTTAAATTTTGATTTTAAAACCATCCAAAAAGGGGGAGTCTCACTGCAAAGTTACATTGAATAAAGTAGTTTGGAGGGTTCTGTAATACGTGAAATATTTGGAAATGAACAACAATTTTTTTTTCAATTTCTCTAAATCAAATTTAAATAAAATTGCATATGGAGTAGTAGTGGAAAATTTGCGAGAATTTCCAATGCAATTAAATAAATTAATTAAGTTGTGTCTCAATTACAATTTGTGCCAATTGAAAATCAATCACTAACCCGGGGACAATATTCATGAGGGTGGATACACCAAAACAAACTCCTGCCTTTTGCTACTGCAACAACAACAACAAAAAACTATCGGCAAACACTTTATAGATTTTCCGTTCACCGGGAAATTCAATGTGGAGATTTGTTGTGGATGGTGATGGAAAACAACGATGTGGGTACAAAAAAAAACGAGAGAAAATTCGCCTGACGTGGATGGCTTTTGCTGAATAAATTATTGATTTGTCGGATTTGATTACGAATAGATAGCAAACGACACACAAAACTTTCCAATTTTGGAGGGGTGGGAGCTTTTTTTTCACCGTGTTCAGGAGGGAAAAACCTCCCATTCAATCTCTCGGCATTTCACGACGTGGTTTATTTCGGCAACCATCACGTACGATAATGAATAAATAGGGTGTTTTTTTTTCGAGGTGGTGCAACAGCCACCATGTGAAAAATAACACGAGGAGAGAAAATTAAATTGAGAAAACACAATGAAGAGAACTCATAAAAATATTATTTTTTCGGGAATACCTGAAACGCAGAACGGATGCAAAAATTGAGAATTTTACGAATTTCATCAACAAATCACCACAAAAATATATTTGGGATTCAGAGAGGGGGTGAGTTTTTTTTTTGAAGGGGGTTGTGAGAAGAATCGCATGTAATTTGGGAGTTGTCACGAAAATCCTTGATTCCTTCTCATTTCTCTTTCACCTCCTCACATATCTTGCCACATTGGATGACAGGTCCTATACTCCCTCCGCTGAAGACTCAGAGAGGGTGGCTGACTACCTAGTGAGGGGCTCATTTGGAATATATGAAGAAGGATGAGCTTTTCACACCGAAGCACGCGGCAGGGTAATCCCATTCGCAAAAATTCCTCAAGATTCTCGTCACGTGAAAATCACATTTGGAGTGGAAAGACACACAAAGACATTTTTGTGGGGTGAATTTCTCCGGCAAAGGAACAAACTCTCGTTCACCGGTGAGACCCCTTCTCGCATATAACAACAAACACAACCCCCACAAAGTGGTGCAGATAAGCAGAAGTGGATGGAATTGACCAAAAGTGTCAGCTTGCATTTCCTCCAAACCCATCTTCAACTCAATTTCCTGACCTGCATTCTTCTTGCTTTACAAGGAAAGGCCATGACAAGCTGCTAACCTCGTTTCACCTCATGGTATTTAAGGATGACGCCCCAACACCTGAGAACTGAGCAATGGCATGCAGTGGTTAGGAGGAATAAAATTCCTTCCTTGAACTTTTCCTTCTCTATTATTTCCCTGATGGAAAAAAGGTAGGATACTAACTAAAATTGAATGAACTTTTCACAAATAGGTGTTGTGAAAGCTTTTCTGTGGGGTTTAAATTGTTTTAAAAACTTATAAAGAAGTTTCAAATTACATTTGCTTTTTCATTTTATTTTTTTTAAGTCTTATTAGAATTGAGAATATTCTTTTTTTTCCTAATTTCTTTTAAGTTATAACTGAAAATAGAACATGGTATCTTTCGAAAAGCTTTCGTTGGAGCTAATCTAAGCAATAGGGCAGATAGAGTAAAAGAAGTGTGGAAAGACCAGGCGCCTCCATCCTCAAGTAAAAAATAAATGATTTTCACTAGGAGTCTTCATCTTCATTTATAATTCAGTTTAAGCTTTGTAGAAATGATCCTGCACCTCCTTTGTAAACTTTTAATCATTTTAAATAAAAATAAAAGCTTCTCACAAATCAAATGCCTGAATTTTCTTTCTCAAGAAGACTTATCACAAATAAATTTTCCACGCACACACATCAGAAGTTAGACTAAGCCTCATTTAGGATTTCAAGGATTACGGAATAATCTTCACACAAGGATCTTACAACTCATGTGAGTATTTTGTCACGTTACAGAACTTTCTTAATCCGCGGAAAAATTCTTTTTCTTTTCCAAACAATCTTCAGAAGGACTCTTCCTCGTCTGTCCATCTACTTGGTATCAAAGTCACCCCTCGCAACTGCTGCAAATTGCCCACATACCCGACACAATGTTTAGCAATTTATTACGTGAAAGATGAGAAAATAAAATTCTTGAGGATATTTTCGGGCAAGACAAGGTACTTGTGCTAGAGCTTTATTGGACAAAGGATGGGCGTTGTTCGGTGTGGTGCTGTGAAATGTGTCAAAAATGTCTCGAGAAAATTGACATGGTGGTATTTATTGATAGAAAAAAACCTGGGGGTGGCACGTACGTACAACACATACACCCCCTCGGTATAGATCAACAGGGTGGACAAAGTAAATACAAAAAGAGATATCAATGTGAAATATTTATTTTATTCCTCCACCCAATAAATATGTTTAAATATAGACAGAAAAAAAGTATTTTGATTTGTGATTGGTGAATATGCTACCATTTTGTAAACATAAAGCGATTATCACATGTTAATTGCCCCCAAGTGACTCAGGGGGTGAAATAAAATCAATTACAGACCACCAAATTAATAAAAAAAAATAGTCAAATATTAATGAAAAGTCCATTAAAATTATTTTTATCGCTCCTCCAACCATGTCAATTTATTCATGGGCGAGCTTTTGCCTTGCCGAAAAAAAAGCTCTACCAAAGTGGGAAAAAAGTCTCGTTTAACCTCCCACACATGTAAAATGTTTCTTAATTTGCAGCAGTGTGTTATGGAATGCTATTTCACATCTTTTTTCGTGTTCCTTTTGGTTGAAAATTTTTTTTCCAGCGAGGTTTGTGTGCAGAAATTCCACCCACTCCCATGGGGGTGTTGTCGGGTGGTGAAATCTGTGCTTGCTTTTATAGTGAAATTTTAATGAAACCATCTTTGCCACAAGTTAACGAGACTTTGTCATCCTCATCATCATCAGGGTGGAAAATTTGTGACGGAGTGTGGGGCCAAAAAGCTGTTTAGTGTTTGGGGTTGGATGTATTAAAAATTCAAATCAAATTAAATTGGCGCCCATTTTCACTGAATATTTCAGCGGACGGAAATGTAATCGGAGGGATTTTATGCTTTCGCCCTGCTCGTACCGTGGTACTGACCTAAAGTGGCTTTTGGTTGAGAAGCTCCACACTGACTTTCATGTCCAAAACCATCCAAGCACATTGACCAAGCGACAGGATACAACGATGATGCTTCAATTAGAAGTAGTTTAATTTTTATATTTTCTTCCTTTTTGTTATTTTTCCTTATTCTCTCTTTTTTTCTGTGACTATTAAAATGTAAATTTTGCCAGTAATTTTCCAGGTTTGAATTTAACACTAAATGAAATTTTCCAACATATGGTTTATCCAAGCAATCAATCATTTGAAAGTTTCTCTTAGAGTTTTTTAACTGATTTTCAAATTAAACAATATCAATCTTTAACTTTCTTACGACACTCGCACATTGAGACGACGAAATTGCCAGCGCATTGAGCTTATTTTTGAGTCCTTTCCCTAAAGGGTTGATTTTTCCTGCACCCTTCTGCTCAACCACACCCCGGAAAGAAAATTCAAAAGGAAAAGCACTTTAAACCCTTTCCACAGAAAAGTCAATCATAACGCGTCCAGTTATAAGAGTTGGTATACCACAACGCGGATGGGTCAGTCTATGCGTTTAATTTAATTTCTGAGTTGTATTAGTAGGCAAAACTGATTTTTTGTGTGAAAATGAGTAATTTGATGCATAAAAATGGTTATATCTCTGGTTCTATAAGACCTACAGAAATTTCTTGACCAGTTTTGGAAAGGTCTTAAAACCAGCTAAAATTTGAGATAAATTTTGACACTTTTCAAGGTCACCTCCAGAACAAAAAATGGCGGCTTTTTGTTTCACAAAAACAGTTTTTCTCATTTTTTGTCCCGAGAGAATGGTTTTAGAGGTTTCTGATGTTTTAGAAAGTTGTAGAGAATTGCAAAACCTTTAATTTGATACTAAGTTGAGCCAAATCGGAAAATCCGTTCAAGAGATATGGCTATTGGAACTTTTCAAATTCAAGAATTTTTCAAATGACTATATCTTCTAAACGGCGACATAGATTTTCTTCATTTTTGGACTGGTACAAGATATTGAGTCAGGCTACAACATATCAAAATTTAAAAGATTTGCCTAATGGGGATTCGGAGATATTGCCCCTTAAAGTTAGGCAATTTTTGTTTTTGATTTTAGCGCCTCTTGTGGTCATTTTTGGAACTTGGAATGTTCTGAACAGTTGTAGGGCTTATCGAAACCTTTCATTTGATACCAAGATGGTCAAAATCGGTCAAGCCGTTCTCGAGTTATATCGAAAAAACACTTTTTGCTTTGGACGGCCATATTTGCTACCGCTTGACCAATTTTCAAGTATGAATTGTTGATGAAAACGTCTCACTGAGCTCTACAACATACTAAAATTTCAGACCTCTAGCTGGGAGGGAAGTGGTTGACGGTAGTTCAAAATGGCGGATGGCGGCCATCTTGGATTTTGAAAATGCGAAAAAATGAAATTTTACACCCACATTTCTATAGAAAACTTCAAACCCGAAGTCTCTATATCTTGCCGTTCTCGAGCTATAAAGCAAAGTTTGGACCACCGGCAGGCCGGCCGGCAGGACGGCAGGCCGGCCGGATCAAAAATTTTCCACCACCATTTTTGTAATGTGGGATGTCTAAAACGTGCTTATACTAAGTTTGAGCCCGATCTGAGGGGGTCGGTTTTTCCGACGATTACAATACTTGGTATGCCACGATTGTGGTATACCAACTAATACACCTTTAAAAAGCCACCAAAGCAAAAATAAAACATAATGTAAGAAGCAAAAATCTCTATCTGTTTAAATTGAGAACTTTTCCATTTGAAAACTTTGAGTTTAGCTATGGAAAATTGGCAACTGAAAGCTTTGGACCTTTTGGAGCTTTTGAACGTTTTGATAAGCTGATTTGAGAGCCACTACTGCAAGAGAAGCTCATTAAGGTCCTTGAATGCGTTATTAATTTTATCTTATTATTCCATATCATGGATAAACTGTGGAGAAGGGATTTGTAAGTTGTCTTGAATGTGGTGGTAGGGTGGTGTGGTGCAGCATAAAGGTGGTGGTTTTAGGGTTTGTGAATAATACTCACCATCTTTTCACATAAAACGCCAATGGATAGACCGGTGTGTCTGTTGGTGTTTTCGCCCGATTTCCCACACCGCGCGCACAAACATCCCCTCGGCATTCCGGCAAACGCGTCAGAGGAGAAACTTGCAGCATTTGCATGTGCCAAAGCACAAGGCACCACACGGTATGAAGACGATGACGTGTTGGGGTATCAGTGAGTGAAAATTGGGATACTGCAAGGGATTATCATAATTTGTGGATGTACGCCAACGATTTCCCTCGGTGTTGTTGCATTATGGATGTGGGTAAAAAAGGCAAAATGGAGGGTGTCTCTCCAACTCGGAGAACATCAAACTAAATTTGCTTTCATTCACTAAACACCCTGCGGAACTACATAAAATGAATATAATATACCATTGAGGTATTTTGCCACACTTTTCACCACTAAAAGTTACTTTTCCGTATACATAAGGACGCCATTCAAATCAAACCATTAGCAGTGTGCTGATTCTTGGAATATACTCACGAGTGACTGACGTGGAAATTTTGCACAATACGATGATATTTCAAGGGAAATTAAGTTTACGTCTTGAGAGATTTAATCAATTCTTTAAGAAACAATAAGAAAAGTTACAAAATATACAAAATCTTAAAGATGCTTCTAAAGGACGCTACGCCATTTTGTAGAGAAAAGAAATAGCCACTTGAGGGTGCTGCTAACGGTAAGATGTCGCTTTAAAAAGTACCTCAATAATATTTTCATCATTTCATCTTCGTTCAAGAAGTTCTTAATTTTTTTTTCCTCACAAAGCCTCTCGTCTTCATTCCGTCAAAAGATACAAGGATGGGGTGAACAAGCGGATAGTGGGGTAAGAAAAAAAGCTTGAGAGAGATTAAATTCCACCTTATCTTTTCCTGTTCACATTTTTGCCTTGATCCTGGTGTGGTTTCTCTGGAGAAACTTCCCCACACAAAACACTATTTGGGAGGGACGGTTGGTGGATATAATCCTATAGCTGGGGAATGCAGGGCAAAAGTTGGGGCGAGCCATTGTATCTCCTCGCCCGTCCATGTGACTTTTTTCGGGGCATCGCTGACGAGAGCCTGCAGCGTTTTGATAACACAGCGAAAATCCTTAAAAATGTTACATCATAAAACTCCCTGCACATTTGCAAGGGGGTGGGTTTACTCTTCACATGCTGGAAGAATATCCTCACTGCTTTTAGGGCGCTTTTTTTGGCCATCATAACACCTCACACACCTTTTGGTCTTCCTGAGAGACATCTTGGATGTTTTTTCGTCGTTGTCGTTGTCAGAAAGGATTCGTTGTCCTTTACCGCAGAGTATGAGCTTTTCCAACAGAGAGATAGAGAGAGAGGAAAATTAAAGCTACAATAAGAACCCTTTTCTTTTGAGGGTTCTTAAGTAAATGCACAAGGGTTGTTTTCTCCTGTGGAGAAGGTAGGAAACAGGTGGAGGTCTTTTGATACTCCTGCGGGGTAATTAAGGGAAACAACAGGAAGTTTCCACTCAAACAAGTCCTTGAGTGGTTGACTGAAGAACAAGTTGAGCTCTAAAAGAGTTGAGATTTCCTCCTTTTCGCAAAATTGACTCGCTTCCTCCACATTCTTTGCACCTTTTCCCACGAGATGAACTGACCCAGAAATTCGCAATGTTAAATCTTGTGCACATCCAAATCCGCGCCAAATGTCTCACAGAGACGGAGGGCAGGTGATGAAGTCACTTGAGGTGAATGGGATGGAAAATAAATCTCTTCAAGTTAATAATTTTACAGAGACTACCCCTCCCTCCATCCTGCCCCGTGAATTGTGCTCACTTTTGGCATTCATCCATCCCACCTGTTGTCTGCTCTATGGGTAGAACACCTCAAAGTTTCGCAGAACGGATGCGACTCCCAAATGGAGCGGGAGCGGGGGCACAGAGGGCAAATCCTGCTGCTTCAGACGACCCCTCGAGCGTATCAATTCCATCGGAAAAGGAAGAAGAAACTGTCGGGAAAGCACTTTTCCACATTTGTGAACATACGTCAACTGCTGCAGCCAACGACTTTCCGACCAAGTAAAATTTCTCTCCCTTCTTTTCCCTACATTTTTTTCTTGCATGCAGCATTCGCGAAAAGACACCCCCTCAGACACCCTTAAGTTAATCCCGATCTCGAATGTCTATCAATTTTTACAGCCAACGTCTTTTTCCAACAGACTGGCTTTAATATTTGAAAATTTCACGGAAAGTTTGGGAATATTGCGAGCTTTTAAAGGGGGTGCAATTAAGTATTTTATTTCTTGGTAAAAAAAAAGATTTTTTCTGAAGAGAATGATTTTTTTTGTTTCAAAGAATTTGAATGAGATTTTGTGGAAAAACCAAAACTTTTATATTGCAAAATCTATATAATAAAGAAAGGTCTCTCTATAATTTCGTTCCTGTTCTGTTCAGCTATGCATTTCTACACCGTTGGTCCGATCGTGATGAAATTTGGTACAGAATCTACTTATACCAGGCGGTTTTTACCAACGACATTCATTTCCCCCCCAGAGCCCCCCTTCATGTAGCCCCGATATAAAAATCATGACATGATATTCTCCGCAGCATGACCGTTATTTCTCTTTTCGAATACCCTTCTACATTTTCTTTAACCCATCCTCACTTTTTGTATGATATATCATACGCAAAATTGATAATTTTTGATCAATTTTTATGACGCGAATTTGCAAAATTTTTCTTCCATGACGTCAAAAATGTACCCGTGACGCCAAAAATGTATCCGTGACGCCAGAAATGTATCCGTGACGCCTGAAAATGTATCCGTGACGTCAAAAATGTATCCGTGACTTCAAAAATGTATCCGTGACGCCAAAAATGTATCCGTGACGCCAAAAATGTATCCGTGACGCCTTAAACTGTATCCGTGACGTCAAAAATGTATCCGTGACGTCAAAAATGTATCCGTGACGCCTGAAAGTGTATCCGTGACGCCTGAAAGTGTATCCGTGACGCCTGAAAGTGTATCCGTGACGCCAAAAATGTATCCGTGACGCCAAAAATGTATCCGTGACGTCAAAAATGTATCCGTGACGCCTGAAAGTGTATCCGTGACGCCTGAAAGTGTATCCGTGACGCCTTAAACTGTATCCGTGACGTCAAAAATGTATCCGTGACGTCAAAAATGTATCCGTGACGCCTGAAAGTGTATCCGTGACGCCTGAAAGTGTATCCGTGACGCCTGAAAGTGTATCCGTGACGCCTGAAAGTGTATCCGTGACGCCTGAAAGTGTATCCGTGACGCCAAAAATGTATCCGTGACGTCAAAAATGTATCCGTGACGCCAAAAATGTATCCGTGACGCCTGAAAATGTTTCGCGCCAGAAATGTTGTTTGAAAATGATTTCTTCTCTTTGCCAATTTTTCTTTTGGGTTTGATAAGTGGCCCATTTGAATTTGAATTTGAATTTAATAGGGTTTAATATCTCGGTGATACATCACAATATGGAAGTATATACAAATAAAAATTTAAACCATCACAACTTTTTTCCTCTTTAAAATTTGGGCGAAGCGCAACAAAACCCTGCGAAGCGGGGCGAGGAAAATTGGAGCGAAGCGACAATTTACCTCGTACCTATTAAAAGAAATTTTTTGAAGACAGTTCCTAAAAAATTAAATCTTGGAGAAAGGAAATTAATGAATGTCTGAAAACTATCAAAAGAATTTGCAAATTCTTCTCGCAATGTTACTTTATAAAAAAATGTACTGGTAAGCTGACCAAGCTTACGAGAGCTGTGTTTCTTTCAGTGTTACCAATTTTGTGAGAGCAAACTAGAACGCGAATTAGTTTAAAAACGCGCAAAGTCAGGAAAAGTAGAAAAGTCATACCCTAAGAAATCTTTAGAAGGCCATATCTCGAGAACGGATCCATAGATTTTCATAAATTTTTTTTTGTTTGAAAGGTCTTGAAGTCAGCTATAACATATCGAAAAATGAAAAAAATTTATGTCGCCATTTTCGAAAAATTCGAGTTCGAAATTTTCGAAAACTTTGTTTTTGACTTTAGCGCCTCTTTCGTTCATTTCTCGAAGTTGCAATGTTCTAGACATTTGTAGGGTTTCTCGAAACCTTTCATTTGCGCTTGAGTTGATCAAGATCGGACTTGTAGAACCCGAGATATGACATGTCAACTTTGGAAGGCTATATCTCGAGAACGGATCCATAGATTTTCTTCATTTTTGGCATGGAGCTAGATAATATGGTCAGCTATAACATATCAAAAAATGAAGAAAATTTATGTCGCCGTTTTCGAGATATTCATCGAAAACTAATCGAAAATTTTGTTTTTGATTTTTGGCCCCCTAGCGGTCACTTTTGAAACTTCGGATGTTCTAGAGAGTTGTAGGGTTTGTTGAGATCTTTCCTTTGACCCCGGGTTGATCAAAATCGGTCAAGCCGTTTTCGAGTTATGGTCGATTTTCGATGAAAAATTGTGGCGGCCATATTGGCTAAACGGCTTGACCGATTTTCGAAAATGAGGTATCGTTGGAAAGCTCTTGGTGGCCCCTACAACATATAAAAATTTCAGATTTTTAGCTATTACAGGGGCTGAGATATAGCGAAAACAAAATTTTGAGGTTATTCAAAATGGCGGACGGAGGGGTGGGGGGTAAAATTTGACATCATAATCGGATGTCTTCCAGTCGATATTTAAACTTTGCCGTTTACCGCAAGTCTCTATCTATAACCGTTCTCTCGCAATTTAGCGTTATACTACGGACGGACGGCCGGCCGGCCGGACGGACGGCCGGAAATAAATTTTTTTGGCGCATACGTTTTTTGGAATGTGGGGACCCTAATTCGTGCTCATCCCAAGTTTGAGCCCGATCTGACGACTTTCGATTTTGCTCGGTACACAAAAGCTGTGTCTGAAAGAAACACAGCTAAAAAAACACATAAAAGTTCTAAAAGCTTAATCTGCTTAATCAAACGAAAATAAGATTTATCCCAAATGTTTAAGCATATTTTTCATGAAAAACTTCAACCCTTATTTCCGCCAGAAAAAAGCATATTCTGTAACCTCCCGCAAGTATCTTCGGGGAAAAAGGAATAAATAATATAGAGCAGTGGATGGAGAGAATTGGGACAGAACTTGAAGGGTGGATTGAATTGATAAGCGGGGGTAGGTTTTTTTCTTGTCCTTCCACTCTTGCAAACTCAAGCAACACTTCTAACTTCCACATTGGGGTAGTCTCTCTCCGTTTTCGATATGTGGGGTGGAAATAAAAGTTTGTATATGCGATTGGACGGTCGCCAGCATGCAAAGTTCCCGGCATGTCCTTTGACTTTTGAGTTTTGTGTTTATGTCCTTTGATCGGATAGCACACGTTCCTCCTCTTCCTCTGCGTATATAACTTTTCCCATGGGAATTGTGATTAAATTTTGGGGATATGTGAAAAGTTCCATAAACAATGCGAGAGCCTGGCATTAAAAGGTGGGGGTGGGAGGATATTAAAATTCTATATATATCCTTTGTTTTTGCATCATATCACCGTCGGAGGGAATAAGCTGTGAAAAATTGGATTTTTTTTCTCTTTGTCGTTATTCCAATTTTTTCCCCTGGCGTACTGTTGATTCTAATTTGCCCAAATATTCCCTCATTTCTCCCCCATACGGTGTAGTGGATTTTAATATTGGCTGGATTGGCTGCATATGAGTTCTCTCGCACTCCTCTATTTTCCACCCATCACGCCACCCCCAATTGGCTAGGAATTCCTCCTGCCGAATGATGGCTCTTTTTTTTTAACCCTCGTCGGCATTTGCCAACGTGATAATCCTCTTCAATTTATAAACCCCCAGATATTCAGCGGTGTGGTTAAGGGGGTGTATTGGCGAATAAAAAAAAACTGTGAGAAAGAGGAGTGATTTCAATATGCACCTGTTGATTTTTTATGGTTGATTTATTGAGTGTGATGGCACGAAAGAGAATGAAGCTGCACAAAAACTCATGGGACATAATTGAAAGTAAAATTTTGCGGAAAATTGCTTAATTGTCTTTACAGTTGGGAACTATTTTTTCACATCAATAGTCTGTCCATTTTTTGGGTTCCAGAAAGACTCTCTTGGGATTGTTAGGGGGATGGTGTGAGGAGGCGAGTGGTAGTGGGTGAGGGATTGCGAAGGGATTTTACTGGAAAATTTATGATATTGCTAATAAGTATCTCATTCCTCTCTTCACTCTAACTTTATGTGAGACAATTTGGCAAACGATTCACCTGATTTATTATTCTGTCCTCCCACCTGGTAAACTCCCCGTTTTGTTTCAAGGGTGGTTTGGGGTGTCATAAAAAGCACTGTACCGTGACAATATTATGCCAAGTGGGGGATACTTTAGCTACTCTAACTTACTTGTATACAAATTTACACTAAAATGTGGATAGAGGTTGCTTTTGCTAGAGAAAGGTAAGGGTTGCAAAATACTGGAAATGTTTCAAGAGGCTCGTCTAATACTAATAATCTTTGAATTTTCCGGAAAATCCATATTAAAAAAATAGGATAAAGAGAAATACATACAAAGAAGTTCTAATTATTCTTCTAATTAATTTACCTTTAATCAACCAGTTTTAACTGCGATTTAATTGGTTAATGAAGTATAAATTACACCAAGACTCAATTAAATTACTGGAGCTGTAGTGCAATGCTACATTTAGCTCCATTTATCTTTTAGAATTCTGAGAAAGTCTTCCTTAAAATCTTCTTTACATTTTCTTGATTTTCTCAGAATTTCCGGAAATATTTCCGCTTGAATTTCACATTAATTCCCACCCTCATTGCATACAACTTACAGCAGACACTAAATCTCTAATCTAATATTCGAATAGCAAATGAAGTGTATCCATCAACCCTTTGAGGGGTTGATGTATATAGTATACATAACATACCAAAAGCACACCTCTCGTGCCTTTCGGCAACATTCCATGCGAGACAACGAAATTGTATATTCTTAGTGTGACACATAAAATGGTCTCATATCATATCCCATCCTATTACTTAATGTAATTTATTTCGTAAATTAAATATTCACACATTTACTGCTAAAGAGGTGCCTGAATTGCCACTAAAAGGTGGTGTGTAATAACTATTGTTTCTCCATCTGCTATGATGGGGTACATACACCAGTTAAATTCCACAAGAATTAATTGGCAGACGGTGAGATTAAATCAACAAACTCCACCTTAATTGGATGCTGAGATCCCAATAAAGTGTGCTTATAGTGAATTTGGGGCGGTGTAGGAGCTCTGCCTTTTTGGGAAATGAATAAACTTATATAGCATTTTGGGCGGAAAATTGCTCTAAAAGAGAAAATTCATCAATCAACCTTTTGATCCTTTTCCGTGAGCCAAAGTTCGTGTGAGAGAGAGAGAGTTTTGCATGATATTTCAAAATGCATGACATTTCCGAGGTAAATTGCGGGGACGAAACTCTGGGGCTTTTCTGGATAAATGGGGAGGTGAAGGAGGTTTAAAGTCTAACAGGCGAATATATATGGATATCTCGAGACAGACACTGTCTCCTCCATACATCTTAGATGAGAGAAGTTGCAATATTGCAAAACTTCACCCATAATAGCTTCCCATGGCATAACATATCCCTCACCCCGTTGAAAAAGTGATTTGTCTCTCAAATCAAATGCTGACAATTTATCAGGGATTCTCGTGAATTTTTCCACCCTATTGGTCCTACCCTTGTAGTGTATTATTGTTTGTTTTTAGAAGCTATATACCATCTTGATTAATTTCGTTGCTTTGATGGAATTTTCAAAGTGAAAATTTTGAGTATATATGTGACAAAGTTGGTGGTATCCATCGATGTGGAAAATCTCTGCAGACACCAAAAAGACTTTCCCTCCAAAAGTTCCCTTTCGCATCCATCATCCTTTTTGCGACGCATTCCCTATATGCTGAATTACAACCCCCGCCCCAGAAAACGCTAAATATTTAATAACCCCACCGCGTGTAACTTTGTCATTTAGGAGATTTTCCCAAAAATTATTTCCACCACCTTATGCGACTTTCCTCTTTTGAATTTAATATGCCGTATGTGTGTGGCCCATTTCCGCATCGGATATCTTCTTCGCAGTGTGTTGTGTTCCACCTCATTTACTATTGATGATCTCCTTCTACTCTCATAGTGGGACATACGTATAGGCAGTTGGTCAGAAGGATCCCCATTAGGCGCAATCTTCCATGGAAATCACACGCCAGATGAGCCTCTCGTGATTTCTCCCATTAGATTCTACAACAAATCACTCGCCTATCACTTTCGATTATTGCTCCAGGACCTTTTTCCTTTTTCCCTAAATGGATAAATTAGTTAATAAGACACCTGTTCAGTGGCAATTACCATAAATTTTCCTATTCCCCGCATTAGTTTCTGCCAATTAGATTTGTCTTTGGAAAATCATTGTGAAAATTTTCGCTATATTTTCCCATTAATTTTTACAAGAATTGATAGTTAGGAAATTATTGGAAAAGTCGATAAATCTTTCAAAGAAAATTTTAATGACATTTTTAACAATTTCCGTATAATTTTTCCGCATCTTTTCCACAAATAAATATCTGTGAATGCAAAAAGAATGAAGACAAATAAGATGCTTAAAACTTCTTCACCGCAGGCAGTGCATTTCATTTAATTTTAAATAATTCATTGTATATTTTTTTCAAACCACAATTATGCAGAAAAAGTAAAACAACTCTTCATTAGAAGTTGAATAAAATGTGCAAAAGGGGGCGAGGGTTACACCATAAGCAGTGAGCATACAAAAATATGGGAAGAAAAGTTATAGTTTTGTGACTCTCGAATGACTTTTTCCATGCCCTGCACACACACAGAAAACTTCCTCGGTGCAAACACTTTCTTCATAAAATTCATAACCGCAGAGAGACAAAAGTCTCACAGCATTTGGTGGAATTTTACTTAAATGCAAGAAGGGCGACTGCATGGGGGATGAAATAGGAAGTTTCTCCGAATGGGGGATGACATGATTTTCCATATATAAGTAGAAGCTTCTCCCGCAATTTTCGGTGGTGAGAGGAAAAATATTTGTATTGTGTGCATGAAAAAGGATCGGATGGAGTTGCATTTTTGTAGGATGGGGTAGTTTGTGACTTTGCTTCCATGCCAAAAGTAGGGGATGATTGTGGGTGGATTTCACTCCCACTCCGTAGACCAAAAGACGTTTGTGCAAGATGAAGGGATTACACGATATAATCTTCTTAGAGTGAAAACGAGACCAGTTTGTAATACTTTTATGTGTACAATGGAGTTACTATTGGATGATATGTATGTATATATTTATATAGAAATGCTTTTGAGGGGTTGCTTTGGAATATAGTGGCTGAGAGGGGGTGGGTTCTGTCGTCATGAAGGACACAGAGTTTGGGGAATTTTATCGTGTGTGATTTTATAGTGAAGAAATTTATTAGTTTTTCTCTCTTCGCAATATTCCAGCAAGGAAAGAGATTTTCATGCAAGCGTGTGAATTTATGAAAAATTTTATTGTATTTTTATGTCCTCTTCCTCATTGTTTCTCGCGTTCATTGAAACTCCAGCGAATTTTGATGGGAGAGTACATCAAAAGTTCTTTGAAGAGATTTTATGTAAACTATTCTCTACACTCAGAGGAAATTCTGTTGGAAAATCATGTCAGTAACATTTTTTTTCTTGAATTTCGCCTAAACAATTTTAAAATAAAATATTTAAAAAAATATTTTTGCTCGAATTATAATCTGAAACAAATAAAAAAAAAATACATTTTATGGAAAATTTATCAAAAATTTTCCAGAGTACATTGAGCAGACAAACATTATGAAATCCTATTTGGCTATGTACAAGAGAAAGCAGTGAAATGGTCCTGAAATATTCCATCTAAAATTGAAAAGGATTGATTCCTCTTTCATACACAAAACTACCTATACCTTTATTTCCTCAATGGCGAGACAAAAAAGCTCCCATAAATTTATTTATGGATTTCACGCGATCCTCTGGCGCTTTTCCACTCGGAATTTTTCTCCAAAAGATGATGGTTCGCAATAAAATGTGCACCAAAAGCTATGGCAAGTTTTATATATACTCTGTCTCTTTACTCTTTTCATTCCACACCATTTCCCTCCTGTCTTCATCAACCCTAATATCCATTCTCGTTTTCCACCCACCCCATCAACTCATAATTTTACTCTTCATACAGAAAGAAAAATATTTATGGTCCAAAAGAGGTGAAGTGCACACGATTGATTTGGAGTGATTTTCTCTTTTACTTTCTTCCCGGATAGAAAAATAATTCAATTGCAAGAAACAAATCATATTTTAGGAGCTTTTCTCATCTATATATTTTGATTCTCTGGGTTTTTTGGGGGAGAAAGATTTTCCTGCTGCAACAGGGTCCCTCGTGCATTTCTCACACGTTTATCGCCATAGTGGGATACATCGCTTCAGCCCCCTGCTTCAGCCATGTCTGCCAGAGTCCCGTGTCGCTCGCAAGTTGTGCTCAATAATGTATAATCGACTGTGTGCTGTGAATTTTCGTGCTACTTCCCCCTTCTCATTCTCACACTTTTCTTGATTTATGTACTTTTCAAAGTCTGTACTCACCTTCACACAGCACAAGCCGCCTCCTCTTGTCTCTTTGCTAGAGGTGGCGCACCATGTGGAGCGTCGGCTGCATCCAGGAAGAGCATCCAAAGAGTCTCTCATGCAGTTCAACCACCTGCAGCCCCCCCTCATTCCACGTGGATGGAACTCGATCTGGATTAATGCATCGCAAAAGGAAGACGACGACGTCCCAGAGAAGTGGCTGCAATTCCTCGATGATGATTTACATTGCTGTCACGTGTGTGTGAACACAGGGTGCTCATAAATAGGTTAAGAAGCACCCTTTAAAAAATCCTATACCACACTTCAAACGGAATGTGTCTAAAAGTTTTATTAAAGCTCAATACAAAGCTTAAAAATTATTTTTTAACTTTTCAAAGTTGGGAAGACTTGACTGAAAATCTTAACTAAAAGATCGTTAATCTGCCTAAAAGTTTTTTTTTTCAAAAAAAATTGATAATTTTTTTATTTTTTAAACATCTTAAGAAACTTATGTAACTTTCCCAAATAAATAATTAATTACCAAAAAAAGAAATAAAAAACAGCCTCAACCAGCGCTAAACAGAGCTTAAAGTCAATTGGGCTGCAGCTTAAATTCCCCAATTTATCGGCATTTAAATTAGCTGATGGAATTTTCGGGTGGGCAGCGGGGGATGTTGCAGAGGGTGGTGGTAGACAGCAAAGGAGGGCAACACACATTGGCGATAAGTGTAATATTGGTCTTTTGGGGTCAAGAGTTGCAAATTTTGCCATTTGTTTGCCAACCAAATTTGGGGCGGGTTGGGGGATGGTTTTGTGTCCTCCTCAACCCATGCCCGCAGTGTGGTGTTGAAGAGTTTAGATAGCAAAGTTTGCATTGAATTACTGACCAAGGGAATTACCCCAGGAGTATGGGGCGAGAGAGCACCACACAAACCTACCCCGAGAGAGAGAGAGCTTATGGGGTGGATGCAGTGCTTGTGAGCTTTTGGGGACCATCAGTAAGTCATCATTGAGTTTGGTGAATGAAATAAATTCGATTAAAGAGATTTCACAAATTAAATTCAATCATCATTTCAATTTGTGAGACTTGCCAGAGTGAACCTAAAAGCTTGTGTGCACCATCAGTTGCTCGGCCGGAAGGGGATTATGGGGGATGATGGGAGCTTTTCTGGGATTTTTTTTTCAAATTTTATTTTGTGTAGTGCACACACCCTTCGCCGTATGATCTGTGGGCCTTGTGCTCTGCCCTCACTTCACTGTGTGTGTGGCACGTTGCATTGAAAATTAGCATGATTCACGAGTATGCATTAATTAAATGGATAAAAGAGCAAGAAAGGAATCACGACAGGGTGCAATCCACCAAACCCACCCCCACTATATCCTCTAAGAAGTTTACTTTCTTCGCCTGGAGGTGAATCTCCTCCCAGTGAGCGATTAATGACGCCCAAGCACGCATTGCACTGACGAAAGCTCCATCAAATGGTGCTTTTCAATTTCCTTATTTCATTTCCTTGCCACAATCACCCATCCGGATGTGCTCTCCTTGTAAATCACCCACCTCCCAACCACCCCACATGGGAATTATCTGCTGTGTCCATCAATGGAATTTCCTTCTGCATTGTGCAGCAAAAAAATATCTTTGCTCCCCTTAAAATGGTTGGAGGTGATCGATGTGGTTCGACTTTTTATTGCTGATGTGAGTGGAAAAAAGCAAATTCTTTCAATTTGTAAAAATATATAACAAAATATGATGAGTCGAGGAGTTTTTCCCGTTAGTATTTTCTGCCTTCTTCGCATTTGTAATTTGGATTTTCTTTTGAATTTTATGACCATCTCATGGAATGATATAGTTAAGGGAAAGTTCCATGAAAGGAAGGAAAGTTTCACAGAGATTTCTTTCAATTCTTTTAATTTGTCTCCTTTGATTTTTTGTTTTGTAAAGTTGGATATTGAATTCAACGAATGGAATACAATTTTGTCTTGTTTAAATGTTTAAAATATACCTATTTTTAAAATATACCTTATAAAATATAAGGTAGGTTACATATATTTTTTACTCTAAATTTATTGTCTAAAAACCTTTTGTTTCTGTACCTGATGAAGAAGCAATAAGTTCCGAAACTTTATGAAATTTATGCAAAATATGAAAATATCCGAGAAAAATAATAAAATGATGTTGAAATCTTCAAGAAATTTATCAGCCCTCTCGGAAAAATTTCTGCTGCACCTCTAAATATTCTTCTCGAGTCTTTTTTGCAAGAGAAACTCAACACAGCATATTGCTTGTGTAGTTTGAAGGCAAGTGAATGAGTTATAGACAATATTGTGCTGATTTCGGTGCTCCATCCAGGCGAAATTCTTCCTATCATTTAATATCTTTCTCTCTCTCAATTGTGGTCACGTCTGAATAATGTATTTCATCCACGGGGTTGGATGAATTTTCTTTCATATGTGAGAGTGGAAAGAAGTTGTCCGAGTGGGATTTCTTCCACACGTCACACTTACGGGGCCAACATGAGATATGATAATGGAAATTTTCAACGGGGTGAGGGAGATGTTGTTCATCTTCTGCGTGACTTTATGTTCAATTTGACGCAAATTGCTTGAAATTCATACAGTTTTCCAACGGAGAATTGAATCATCATCGGGTATGCCGGCAAATGTTTCGAACAAGAATTGGGTTGTGCTTGAGGGGGTGGGATTGGGTTTGGGGGGTGGCGATAAAATGGATCTGGGCTGAATTTCCCTAAATCTCGCTAATCCCACCCAGAAATTCACTCACTGAATTAATTCACTCGATTAAAGTATTGTCTGCATTCAGCTCCCCCCGCCACCGACGCGAAGGCGTCGAGTGCGAAGGAGAAAATTTAAAATAATCGATTTGAGAGAAAAATACCCACATTCTAAATTCAATTAGCATTTAGGGCAATTTTTTTGTTGCTCTTTCGCAACAGAAAGCTCCAACTCCCCGAAGAAATATTTGTGAATTTGAATAACGCTCCTTTAACCATATGAGTGGATTTCACATCAAGATTGCCTCTTTCAACCCTTAATCCGCACGATCAGCTACCCCTATATGAGGCAGCAGTAACAACACAAAAAAATCACAGCTAAAAGATGGAATTCCAATTTACAGAGAAAATCCACGACCAATGTTTGATCGTATCGCAAATTAAATGTTTCTCATTGAATATTTTTGGGATTGTATATTGAATTTGTGAGAAGGGGGGTCGCCTTGTTTAGTTTGCGGTGGGTGGTTGATCTTGCGGAGTTGATTCTCCTCACAGGCAAAGTTCTTGTGTGCCGCAAGAGAGCACAATCATCAGACCTCATTTAAATGTATTAAGTTGTATTCCCTCCCAAAATGGCAACAATAAACATTTAAACAGAAAACAGGAGGCGCGTCATTTTAGTCCTCAATGTGGGATAAATTTCATCCCCACACGCATTGCGGGGTGGAAGGGGGCTAAACGATAACGCCTCAAAAGAGAGGGGTTGAGCAGTTGGGATTTCCAGCGATTTAAACTTTTTATTGTATTTTTAAATGAAATTTGAGATTTACTTTTGATTTTTTTTTTCATTTATAATTCAGTAGTTTAGTTTGAATTAAATTTAATTAATTAGAAATATTAAAAGGCTAAAAATTAATTTTATGCGATAAATCAAATAACAAATAATTTTTTGGCTCAAGGGGTGGTTATATGAATGAAAAATCGTCAAATAATCGGAATATTTGATTTTGTTATAAATAAATATAGGAAAAAGTATTTTGATTTAGAAAATAAAATATTCAATAAGTCTTAAGTAAATTAATGCGCTTTTTTAAATTAATAAATAAAGGCGTTTTATACTGAAAAAAAAATTAAACTAATTTGATAGACAGAAATCAGTTTATTAGCAAATATACGGATTTTAATCTGAAATATTCGACAAAAATCTCATTAAAATGACCGGATAGCATCTATTATGTCCTAGAAATTTAAAAAAATAATAAATAAATAAATAATTATAAGAACTGGACAGCATACAGAAAATATCTAAATAAAAACTAATTATCAGGGAAAATACAACACAATCAATGCAGGGAATTGCACAATTATTCCTTAAAAAAAACAACTCAAACATTTAGGTATGCTCTTTCGGCTCCAATGCACAATGGAATTGTCTTGAAAACAATAAAATAAAGCACCCCTTGCAGTCCTTTACATGCCATCTTTGAATATTCAACTTCCTCGGTGAATGCCAAAGACGATGGCGTGAGTTAAATCGCATGGAAAAGACGGTTTGGGCGACACCGAGAGTCGTCATTGCTTTTGTGGAAATGGGAACAATCAATGGGGAAGACTTCTCACACAGAGAGGCCCAACTTTTGCCTGACTTCTGAATGGTGGAGGTTTGAATGGGTGGCGAATAAATGGCACTACTCTACATACAATTTGAGGCAAGAAATCCCCATCTTTGATCCCCAGATGAGACGTGTAATTGAAATCTTAAAATGTCAAAGCCAAATTACCGTAGGTCGGAAATGAGGCACACACAGTGCTGAATTTGGGCATCGCATCACTTTTACAAACCACCCCTGTCTATTGGTTAACGGAGAGTTGGGTGGTGTGGTATTCGTTTAGCGGAAAAATTGAAAAGTCTGAGCGTGAGGAAACTTAAAATTTTCACTGTCGAAATCACTTTCAGTCCTTGTGTGCTGACTTAATCTACTCTCCCCTAAGTCTGGAACTGTGATGGTTGGTGGGTGGGAATGGGGAGTGGGGGAAATTACCTGCAATCTGTATGCAAAAGTCGTCGTTAGTGGAATGGAGTAGCAAAAGACGATACCCTCACATAGTATACTCACCGAGGGCTTGAAGATGGCCAGACTTGGGAATGGGGAGCGATGCATGTGGAAGAGTTGCCACAGAAGGTGAGACTTTCCGGTCACGACGTCGGTGGTAGACACACCGATTGTTGGAGACAGTCTAAAGCCACTAAACCTCATGCTTTTAGGGCTTTTAGTTAGTGAATCATATCCACAAAACAACCAACAAAAAATTAATGTTAAGTAAAATCAAAATTTAGCAATTAGAACAATTGAAACTAATAATCAAAATCAACCAAAAATTTGTCAAAAAAGTCGATTTTGAATTAAATTGAACAAATGAACCGGAAAATGATTTAATTAAAATGTTTTTCGGGTTAAATTCGCAAATGGAAATGCACACTTCAGTGGCATTTTAGTGCCTAAAAGCAAATAAAATTGTTGCCTGTTTAAATATTAACATTTCAAATTCAAACTCCCTTCTCTTCGTCCCCTCTGAAACAATTCATAATAACAATAATAATACAGCATATAAGCTAAATAATTAAATATTTAATATAGCACAAGGTTTTGTGGCAATTTATTTGATGTTTACTGTCAGGAGTGATTTAAAAGGGAGTTGAAGTGGTTTGAAGTAATATTAAGTAGACTCAATAAGCTCTAAGTTTGATTTAAAAAAGCTCTCTTAAATTTATATGGATCAAGAAGTGCTAATTTATATTAATATCGTGTATCAAATCGACCCTATGAATTTACACTGTCATGAAAAATTTACAAGAAAATAACAAAAAAAATTTCTAGCTATGTGGAGCATAGGAAAATAATAAGAATATTTAGCAAATGACTTCGTTTGATTAAAAGCAATCCTAAAAGATTCATAATGCACTGTCTTTTCATTTTCTGAATGCAGAAAACACTCTAATTTACAGAATATTTCCTCCTTTCCTGGCAAGAATTCTCCTTCCATGTAGTTAAAAATTGCATGCAGATGAAGATTACATCTCTTTCTTTTCTATTAAAGTAATATTTACCAGCATCCTCCGCAATTTTTCCTCACACAGCGAGCAAAAAAAGGCGTAGAAGGGGAAATAGGCAAAAGTGTTTTTTAAGAGGGTGACAGGTGTTTTATGCTTTTAGTTAAACAAACCACCCCCACGCTCAGCAATTTCACCCGCAGCACCATGAACTCGCGTGCAGAATGATTTTTCATCTCAAATCGGGGTTGCGGAAGTTGCACGGAGGAAAATTAATTTTGTCTCACATGTGACACAATTTGAGACGCGCGTATGTAGAAATGATATCACCCCGATATAGAACTCTGTCTATATTAAATTTTCTCGTGAAGACACGAAGAGATGGAAGAGTATCAAATATTCCAGTTATTTAGCAATTTCTCCGTATAATGAATGAGGCAAGTTTATTTTAACTTCAACTCCTCACACCACTATTTTTTTCAAGATATGTGTATGTGTGTGTTTTGCGACACCATTATTTTTCAGAGGGAAATATACGCTAAGGAGGACAAGGGAAATGAATCGTGGAGTTTGGTGTACACGCGAAAAGTGATTTTTGTAATGAAAATTATGATTTTATTGACCAATGAACTATAAATTTAGATCGTAAAATCTCCAAATTGTCTAAGATACTTGATTACGTATGTGCTGACAATATCTTATTGCTGCTGACAAAATTTAAACATTTTATTAAGTTTGCTGACAATGTAAAATAAATAATTAAAATAATTGTAGGCTCTCTGAAATCAATTAAATAAAGTTGAATCTGCTGAATTTTAAAACCTTAACTTTGCTGACAATAAAAAACTTAATAGTATGTAAAACTAAAAAAAAAGATTATTGAAAAAAACAGTTTTTTTTTTAGAACTTTCATTATAATTTTGACTTATATGACAATTTTTAAACATGGTTATAAATTCAATAAAAGTATAGCATGTACACAACAACTCTAAATTTATCCCCCTTGTCATACAAAGTGTACATATAAAATCGTCGTCGTTTTGCACAGGCATTTTTGGGGTGAGTGAGAAAGCGCATTTCAAGGGTTGTTAATTGTCTCTCTGTGTGTAATTTGCATAGCAAGAATGCAGTAAATTTGTCGGTGATTACGTGCAACACCCAAGCCTTGCCCTCCCCATATTTTGTCCCACACGGCTGGAAATTCCAAACAAGCCAGAGGCTGAATTTCTATGTAGGATGAGGCAAAGAACCACCACATTGGCGCGATGAATGGCAAGCAAAAGCTCCTTATGTTGACTCCACAATAGCTCTTTGCATAACTTCTTATACTTGCTTTAACAAAGAATTTATTCTCAAACGATTTTGCGCAACATTGACCGAAACATTAAGAGCCATCCCTTCTTGCGATATCTTTTGACTTTTTTTCTTGCTCTGCAAAACCATTCTTTTCTGCAAAGATAAAGGGAAAATTTGTAAACATTTCTTAATCCCTTAAATTACTCTCAAATACTCAAAAAAGATCCATTTAGAATATTTAAAAAAAGAGGAGAAATTCCCATTTTCGCGTTGTTAGTTTTCTTCGATGATTCAGAGGTGTGGTTTTGGGTTTGTGCATGCTTCTGGGTGGCAAAAATAACGTGGAGAACATAAAACTAAACTCCAAAGCATAACAATTGCAATCAATTTTGATTTTCTCTCGGCAAAATGTGAAAAGTTTCCTCCTTCAAATAAATTATCATTAACATAATGTTGCAAGAACACGAGATTATTGGGCTGCTGATAAAAAACTTTGCAACGTGTACACAGATCAAGAGTGAAAATGTTTTTTTAAAAAAGTATTCGTTTGCCTAATTGCCCTCTATACAAGCCCAAAAGAATGGCTTTTACCACCCACACAGTGTTTAATATTGCAGAAAAAACCAGCAAAGAAATAGCGCGGGAAAACACCTGCTGAGACAATCTCGTTTTAGTCACAAAACATATCCTTAAAGACTTTTTAATGCAACGCACCCGGAGGGTGAAGAAAAAGTCAGCAAATTAATTTCCATTTTTCCCTGGACTTTCCCCACCCAGAAGTTCTCTTCCATTCTGGTGCATTAATTTACAAAAGTTGTCCCCCGCCCTGCAAAAGGCAGCATGAGAGTTTAATTGGATTATCCTGGGGGAGATTTATAGGAAAACCCCTTTCCTAATCCTCAAAATGTGTCTCACATTTCAAGTAGAGATTTGTTGCCTTCTTGTGTTGGATTCTTGGTTAGATTTTTGCATTTTATCAATCTACGAATTAATTTTTAAAAGTTTTCTTAACACTTATAGTTTAATTGGCCTGAAAAAAATCAGGTTGTGTGAAAAATTCAGCAGCTGAAGAAAGACAACAGAATTTTACGAGCAATCAATCCTAATGTGAATTATATCCGGTTCTGAGGACAATTTCAATAACTTAAAATAAATACATTCTAAAAACTCATTCAATTTTTAAAATTCAGTCAAATTTAGCAATATTCAAATTCCAAAAATACAGCTTAAGTCAACAAATCATGTTTTGAGATGTCCTTAAACTTTATATATTTTCAGCTATATTCAGCAAATGTAAATTCAGCAAATCTTTCAAATTAACCAAATTCCGTAAATTTAGCAATGCAAACAGTAACGATCAACCCAAACAATAATTTGAAATAATCAAGTGGAATGCGTTGTGTTTTATTTGACTTTTTTATTGAAACTGAATCATACAATTCTTACGCCATACCAACAAATTCCGTTTTTGGCGGGTCAGCACAACATGAACCTTAGATTAAAGTCCATTGAATTCACTTAAACTCGGCTTTATGCTGATCCCTGATTTTTTTTTATTATTTCACAGCATAATAATTAGCAAATTGCGCAAATTCAGTAAATTTTGTAAATTAAAAAAAAAAAAAACAAATCATTCTATCAGCAAATTCTCCATTTCAGAGAATTTGCAAAATTTACGTCATAAAAAGTAATGTGAGACTTATCAAATTTAGCTGATTCTGATTTTTTTCTTTCGACTTTAAGGCAAAACTTTGACTAGGCAAAACTTTCAATTTAAATTCTGAATTTCTTTTATTTAATGAATAATAAATTTTCATCTTTAAGTCGGGATTCTTAATTTTAGTTCAAAAGGACCTAACTAAAGCCTATCTAAAACTTCTTAACCAGTTAACCAATCCATCCTTGAGCTTTCATTTAAAATTCATATAGCTACATAAATTTTGTGGGGCCCCCTGCAAAAGGCGGAAAGTTGGATGTGCAAAATATTGTCCGGATAATCATCCCTCGTCCCGACAATAAATAATCCCCGTACTATGGAGAATGGAGGAGGGAAATATTGTGTGGGTGAAATGAGCATAAAACCTTAAGAATTGCTGCTTGTGTGTGTTGCTCCGGGGGCGATACTGGAAATTGTGTCCATTTAATTATTTATACGTTCTATATGGAAACTCCGAGATAAGACGACCGAGTATTGAGAAATGTTGAATTTATGCAGAAGGGATCATTCTCTTTGGACTCTCTGTGATGGGGTGGGGGTTGCCCCGGAATAGTGGACAAGTGTTTTGTGATGAAAAGGAGAGTTTTGTGTGTCTGCCCATGAATAAATTAAATTGCGGGAATCGCTCATTTCTATTTGATTAATTTATCCCTCAAATAGATAATTTGCTCAAGTATTTCGCTTTCTTTTTCCACCTCCTCGCCTCCCCTTATTTTCGGAATTTTCCACCCCCTCAAAAACTCTGGAGGCATCCACACACACACAATTTAGCTTTAAATCGGTGGAATGGTAAATTGGAGCTTTCTCGTAGCAAATACTCACGCATTTCATCAATGCAATAATTCCCTTTGCCCTTCGCGCGCAATAATAAAAAAAACGCGCACCCCTCGTATTTTCGCGTGTTTGTAGATTCATCCCCAACCTTTGCAAATTTGTAAAGAAGATGGGAAAGTATAAAAGAAGAAAACACATTGACTTTGAGGCTCACTATTCCACCAAACAATACGTTTTTGGCCCTTCTTTTTTTCAGCTTCCCGGCACGAAGGGAAATATTTTCTTCCCCACCCACGGGGCAATTCAAGAAGCTGAGGGGTGGCAAAAGAAACAACCCGCAGGAGCGATGTTCCTTCGTATGGTGTGGGAGAGATAAAAAATATTAGCTCTACGACCTCATTTTCCGTATTAAATTAGTGCAATTTTGGCAGGAGGCGCGATGAAAGACCCCCACCTACACACACCCACATATATTTCTCTGTGGCCGCCGAAAGCTCAGGATTATTAAATAATAAAACATTCTCTCTCGTGGCGTACATGGAGGCCGATGATTTACGTGGTGATTAAATCCGTCGGATTTAACTTAATGCTGAGGAGCTTTTCCCATCATTTTTTTCCTCCCTTCTAGTCCACGGATGGAACCCTAATTTTCATGCAACCAAAAAACTCGAGTTGAATGAAATATTGAAATGTTTTTCATTTTATTGCAGTTTTTAGGAACTTAAAAAAATAAAAATAAAAATATTGGGAACAAAAAATATTTTTCAAGAATAAAACTATTGAAAAAAAATTGCGAAATACAATAAAATCCGCGAATTTTGATAAAATCATTTCTTTTTAAAAATAATTTCTGTTTCTTTAGCAACTCTGTCCTGAAATAGGGAGACTTATGGATGAAGTCTCTTTAGTGGAATGCAGAATTTCCGGGAGTGTAAATCCTCTCTTCTGGAAGAGACAAAGTCAACCTAATAATTTTCCCCACGAAAGAACCGCAGCGATTTTCCTTTTAAAGAGGGCGGTAGAAAAAAAAAGACAAACAAAAAAAAACTCAACAAATCTGTCGTTAAAACATTTTGGGAGTGTTTGAAGGGAAAATTGCATTTTTAAAAGCTTCTCTGTTGTCTCGTATTTTCCTACCACCCACATGCCTCCCATTGTTGGGTGGGAAGATGGGAGTTCTTTTAACATGTGAAAATATGACAAATAAATGAGGCACCGGTCAGGCGTAATTTTCTCATCAATGATAATCTTCTTATAAATGTTGTAGCAAGAAGGTCGAACGTGGGAGATGCAAAAACCCTCCTGTTGATGGCATACAAAAGTATGTCTCGGTCCTTACCTTGTTGCTGTGGCGTGTACTGAATTATTTCGTCAAAATACCATTTTCGGTCACCATATTTTCAATTTTCCAGCTGCTGAGTGGAAAATGTAATAAGATTTCCGCTTGTAATTCCATGGGGGCTTAAATTCTTCTTCCATCCACAAAACCTCCAGTGTTGTGCAACAAATGGACTAACATAAAGCTGTTTTTTTTCAGTTAGAAGAGTCAGTGTACTTTAGCACTTTATACATTTTTTTTTACATTTTTTCTCATTTTTCCATCATCTCTCGTTTTTTTTTCTTCTAAATTTCTCGATAAAATTAGAAAATCAGGAAAACAACTAAGTTTTATATATAAAACTCTCTAAACATCTTATCATTAATTATTTTATACTTATAAATAAATCTACAATTTATTTATTTTTTCTCAGAAGCGACAAAGTTTGACTCTCATGGATATGTTAATGTTTTTTTTTCTCCTTGCTTGTCCTCCAGCTTATTAGCATTTTTTTTTCAACCTATACATTAATATTTAATGGGTTTTTCCTTAGTATTTTTTACAATTTAGTTCTCATCTTTTTTCTTCATACTCTAGCTAGACACTTCAAAAATCTACTTGGTTTGCCTTCTCTATACTTTGTTTTTTCTCTCGCTCAATCGTATATTTTTTTTCCATTACATGTCCTAAAGTTTCTTATTAAAACACCAACATTTTCATACACTAACCATCCTATTTTCCCACCCAGCTGTACCTTGTAGGCCATTATTGTGTGATTCAAAGGAAAATTTTCAATTTTTTTTCTCTGTCTAATTGAAGTTCAAACGAAACCTTGAGCATTGAAAAAAATATTTTGAGGGGTTTGTCATTTAATAAAGTTAAATACTTTATGGAATATTTTAGGAAATATTAAAACAAAAGAATATAGGAAATAAAGGTTTAAATATTGAGAACTTAGCAAGGACTTTTATTCATCTCAATGAAACTTTCTATAAAAAAAATAATTATAGGAGTTTATTCACTTTCGTTTGTCTCGATACTATTAGTAAACACATAAAAAGAGAATTAAGTTTTGTTTGCCTCTTTCATCAGGTACTTAGGGATTAGGGTAATAATTTAGTTAAGTTTCGATTACAAATAATAATTCTATCTGCTTCTTTTATTTCAATAATGTCTTAAAAAAACATGTAATAAATATATAAAATATTCTATTTATTTATAAATATTAGGGACATTAAGGAAAGGGTGGGATAACATTTTTAATAAATATTAATTTAACATAAATTAAGTAAGTTCTAAAAAATTTACAGGTCACAAAATCAAGCTTGCAAAAGGATATGAAGGAGGCAAAACAGTCTTGAAGGATTAAAAAATAATTGAATTAAAAAAAATATAAGCTTCTCATGTTGGATTGACAAACCCCTCATTTAGGGAAAAATATATGAGCTTTGTAATTTATTTTTCTTAAATACCCTAGACTAGATAAAACAAAGAGATAGCTGTATTTGAAGACAACATGCGATGTACAATAACTTGTAAAGGTAATATAAAACGAGGAGTTGGTAGATGAATCAGGAAAAAAAAACAGATACCTCACATATTCCACTTCCTCTGCACGGTCCATTGAGTCTATTTACTAAAGGGCAAAGGGGTGTGGTGAGTGGCATGAAAAAATGCTGTGAGGGCGGTGATGTCCGGAGATGAGAAAACCGAATCATCTACAGACGGTGGATTCGTCGCCGGCACAGACACTATGCGGGGCCGCCAGGAAGAGTTTTCCACTGGCACAGGCACACAGTTGGTACACCTTGTTGTGCATCTGATGCTCCTGCCGCCCACTCAGTGTGGATGGTAGCGCCTGACCAGTGGGTGGTGGGGCTGTTTTGAGATTGGGCATCAGGATATTGGCAGAATCGAGGCGAATCTATGGAGAAAATCCCACATTTCCATCACCAACTTTCTCGCAATGTTCCCTCAAACCCCAAAAGGGTGTTATTTTACACAACATATAGAGCTTTTTTCTCTTAAAAAAGCTCCAATTCATCAATCAACCCTCCACCCCTATTCATTAGAAAGTCAGATAATTGAGATACAAAAAAAAAGAGTTTTCTCTGTGGGACTTACACTTCCAGCTATTGAGTGCAATTTCAGATCATTGAGACACGTTGCATCCAAACTCCCAGCTCGCGACTGAATAAAAATCTCCTGAGACGCCCGCATCTCTAGCGATCTCGTGGGTGATTCCAGCCTGCCGGGATAATGAAAATTAATGGATGGGAAAAACTTTTCACCTCCTAAAGCCTCTTCTCTGTCTACCTGAGCTCTCGTCCTGCATCCGCCCGCACGAGGGGGGTTTGAATTGATTCCCGAAAAATGGCCCCACCCTCCCCGTCAATTCGCAGGGAATTCGCTCCGATGGCCACTTCGTCACGATCCACAGCGAAGAGATTCCCACCGTGCGTATCTGTGACCCGGAAGCCACTTGCGAGGCACTCAACGCGATCGTGACCCAGGAACAATTGATTCTCAATGAAACCCTCGGAATCGCGAGTATTTATTGAGAAGTTGCGTGATGATTCAATGGCAATGGGTTGCCCGTGGCGTGACCTGATCGTTGAGGCACGCAATAAGTCAAGAACAAGTGCCTGACCCGAGAGCTGAAGACCACCAGCGACTACTTTCAGCTGGCCCATGCCCTCCTGGAAGGTGCAAAAAAATTATAGAAAGAATAATTCGTCCAGAATAAAATATTCACGCTCTAATCTATCTTTAAAGGCTTATATATTTAAAACGAACTAAACTATTTTAAAAAAATCATTAAAACTAATGAAAGAAAACTAATTTAAAAATTTCATTTGAGAATCAAAATATTCTTCTCAATATTGGCAAGTTAATTCAAGCCGTACAGGGAGTTTTCTTTTCCTTTTGTCCTCCTGTGGTGATTGAGACACCCCCACTGCCACACTAAAGCCAAAATGTAAATGGATATTGGGGTTCATTGATTGGAATTCTCTGGCATCTTCTGTTGAATTTTCCAAGGTAGTTACCACTTTTCTTCCCAGACACCCACCCCCACTACATTGTCTCCCACGGAGAATCATTAAAGTTAATAGAGAAGGACTCCCGCCTTCAGCAGACAATGGAAGTGTTTGGACTGAGAGCAATTTGTCCGAGGGGTTTTCCTCCATATAGGTTGAGGTAACTAAATTCTCCCTCCAAGACAATAGTTTGTGCAACATTTTGTGGACTCTTTTGGGTGGTGAAAATGCGAAATGGGTGGACTATTGTTTGGTGTCTATACGACCGAGAGATGTTTCAGCAGTGATAGGGGTTTATTTTTAGGGGGATGTTTTTGTAGTGAAAAAAAATTAGAATAATTCCCTCCTCCACTGCCTGAGGGGGCTCTAGATGGCTTTTTTCATCAGCCGTTGGCGTTGATTTTCGTGGTGCGATATGTCCTAGCCAGTTTGCTATTTTAAGGAATTAATTGGAATATTCTCCACAATCTATGATGGGATTTTTCGAGCAGTTTTCTAGCCTAAAAAAAACCCTCCAGCTCTGAATTTTTTTTTACACCAATCGAATTATTTCGTTCAATTGCAATTTTCCCCCAATAATTCCCTTCATGATTCCTCATGAGGAAAATTCACTGGAAAAAAAGATTTTCATTTTTTTTGCACTACCTATGTGTCCACGGGAAATGAGAAATTTTGCCTAGGGCGAGGATTGAAATACTAACAAAAAATGTAGAGTTTTTCTCGCTCTTGTGTGCTCCTGTAGGATACCCCCCCCCCACACTACTACCTCCCACTAATGAAAAGCTCCTCCCGTGTGAATTCAATATTGGCGTGTGGAAATCTGCAACAGTGTCCGTGATATGCTTTTAATCATACACATATACTGGGGAAAAATGCGACGCCCTGTGTGGAAATGGCTTTTGAGGAAATCCCACCAGATATGTGTGTCCAATTTAAATTCTAATTTGCAGTTAAATTGCTTCACGCGATCCTAGGGAGCTTCTGCAAAATCCATGCGTTTCCGTTTTGCACACACACAGAGCTTTGTTGCAACGCCGGATTTTCCGCCGTGGTGCAGCACAAAAAGCTCACCCACCTGAATGAAGTTTCCGCGTGAAATTGTGTGTGTGCGCGCCCCCAAGATGTTTGCCAAGGACAGACGCATAGGAGAAGAACCCTCGGGCCCTAATTAGCGCACAACGGATGGAGTCTTTGGCAGTTGCATCATGGAAAATGTGTGCTGGTGCAATTATTTTAATGGGACATGGGAGTCATTTTCACTGCCAGAGGATTTCCGATTTGAGAAATCATCCCACTCACTGCAGAAGGAAATGAGAAGTAGGGAAAATCTCTAACACTTAAATGTATGATTTTAGTTTTAAAAAAATATATGGGAAGCTTAAATTTTATTCAATGTGAATTGAAAGCAGTTTATTCATTTTAATTGTATGAAATGAACAGAAAGTAAAACAATTTGACTCTGTATATTCAATGTCTTAATTGCTATATTAATTTATTTGAAACTAAACTAAAAAAATACGTTTTTTTTTATCTATTAAAATATTTAAATACATAATAAAAAAATTATATCATCGACTGTATATTTTATAGTAAACTAATTTTACTAAATCATGAATTATGAACTAGATGGCGCTGACTATTTATATGAATTACGCACATTTACGGGTAATTAAAGGGTTATTCAAATTCCCTTTAAACTCACCGATGAAAATTCCATAACTTTGAGGATCCACAGGGTGAATCCCAAATTGACGACAATAAGAAGCATTAGTGTAAATATTAGCGTGTAAAGGCATTTCTTGCGCCATCCATAGAGGCTCATGTGGAAGCCCGAAGATGAATTGCCGTGATGCTGCATTTGGGGCGTACGGTGGTTCACATTCATCCCCATAGACCCCTCAGCAGTTTGCCTGTGGTCCCTGGAAGAGAAAAAAATATTGAAAAATCCAGGATTGTAAATCAAATAACAATCACGCGTGGGAAATACAAGCGGAGAAATTGATTTGCTACCAGTAGCGGAGAAAAAACGGCCGCATTGCTGAAAGAACAACTCAATTTCGGTGTCAATTTGTTGTTCTCACACCATCCCTTCGCCCATGACAAGCATTCCCGTGGGCCATACACGCACAAAAAGCGCAACATTCTTGTTTTCCAATTCACATTTTCCAACTCTGTTGGGCATTTTTTGTGTGTGTATCTGTTTATGTTTTACGCGGAATTCACATTGAACAGGAGTTTGAGCTATATATGGAGGTACGTTATGTATAGTCCGAAGTACGCGCGAGGGATGATTAAATTACATTTTCATATTTCATTTGGTACACTTGTCCGGCAAACGGCCAGAAATGCCAAATGTTTTATTTGGTAGCTCAAAATGGATTTTAGAGTGGTTTTATGCCATAAAGAACTAAAGCATGATAAGGTTTATTTGAAGAAGAATTAGTTTAAAATCATAACGCCATTTATTGGGGGAATTTTCTTGAAGAAATTCATTTTCTTACTATTGTATTTTATGTTGAATTCTTTTTAGACTTTGAGGAACATTCCATCAGAGTAATTTATCGTTTGGGAGTTGATCCAACATATGAGAGCACAGCGCCATCTTTTGCGCAAATCTCCAGTTAAACAGAAATAGCAACTACAATAATAAAAGTAAATGAGAAAAAATACAGAAAATTGAAAAAAAAAAATAATAAAGAATTTCATCCAGAAAACAACATAATTTCGTGAAAATAATTTCATTTAAATATTTTTCTAGAGGAAAATTTCATTTCATTTTCTCTTTCTCGCTCCCACATAATATGCGGGAAATCCTCAAAAACTCAAACAGCTCGTGATTTATTGAGTTTCAGACCTCATCTCGCGTGTCTGCATTTATTACACATACTGCGTGGTACGAGCAAAAGTTGGATGTTGAATGAAATGCTTTTATGTTTCTCAGATGTGTTAGCATTCACCCCAACTTTTGCCACCTCCTTCTCTTGCAAATTCCCCGTGGATCATGTTATTCACCTTTATTTATTTTGGGAGTTGTTGAAAATAGTTGTTGCAATATTTATAACTCCCCCGAGCGATTATGGGTGGTTGCTACCAGACGGGGTTGCACACACACTGAGCGAGAAAGAAAAAAACACCAAACAAGACTTTACAAATGATATAAAATAACGCGCAATTTTTGCCCACAAACGCAATATAGGGGGGATGAAGAGTGTTGCATAGATAGGTGGAGTTTTGGGGGCGTCAAGCAACCCCTTGAGGTTTTATTTGTCAAATTTATTTATGGACTCATGTAGATCTTCTTACAACCCCAATTCTCCCAAAAAAGAGTAAGGGTAGTAAAAGCTGCATGTAGCAAGTATTATAAGGAAAGGGCGGAAGGGGGTGGAGGAAAGAATAAATATATTGTTCTCACACAACATTCAAAAATGATAAATTGTGGTTTATTGAATAAATCCCACACATACTCACACCCCCGCATCCCTTAAATAAGAGGGTGCTTCACGTAAAGAGGAGACTTTGGCTGTGAAATATTGCAATTGAAAAGTTACCTAAACTGTCTTCCCTGTTACTCCCCACCACCACTACCTGAGGCATTTTCATTGAATAATATGAGTTTTTAAAGTCATGCAGAGATAAATTGGTAGGAAGATTCAACCACCCACCTGTCTCTCTCAAATGCAACACCTGTTTTATTTCAAGAGCAAAATGTGAGTCTGAGAGAGACCTTCCTTTGCAGTCAAATGTATTTTACTATCAAATGAATTTATTCATATTATCCCCAAAGCTCACCCCATGTATTGCAGAACTATCAACCCCCACACCCCACACAACATAACTTACAGCTCCAACGAAAACTTTCATTTATTTCAATTCATCCTGCAATATGCAAGACAATCATACCCTCCCTAACCACCCCCCTCATTGTTTTGTGTACGGAAAATTCTTCCGGTAAACCCCACTTCCCCGCAATTTCACCCTCAACAAGTCAGTCGGTGTGTCATGTAATAAAAATGTTGATCGGAATCTATGAGGCTCCCCGGACTGGCAGAGAGAGTAAGAATAAGTCGTAACTTTTGATATTTCTTCCCGCAAAATTACTGCACTTCAGAGGATTTTCCCGCCAAGTGCTTCACAATGTACTTGAATGAACTTTACGCAGCAAAAAATATATTAAAGAATTTTATCTAGTTTGTATATTTTTATCGTTAAAACTTTAATGAAAGTTAACGAAATATTGTGATAAATTAGAGAAATTATTCAAGAAAATTATTTTCAATTACTTTGTTCAATGTTGCATAAGTTGCACAAGGGGTTTATCAATTCAATTTCTTATGCATACATTGAATGCAGTTACGGTTTTGTTTGGGACAACTAATGTAGCATTCACCAATACACCCCTACGCAGTTTGATTGGCCGCTACAGGTACTACACATTATGTATGTATGTATAATGGTTTTCTTCGAGAAAGTTCTGAGAGTAGAGCTTTCTACCAAGCTTTTTACCACTCCCTTATATTTTTTCACAGAAATTGTAAATTATTATTTCTTTTAATGAATGATTTTATATGAATAATTTTTTACGAATATTTTTTAAATAAAAATTTTATGAATTAAATATTGAAAAGATTTTAAAATTATTATTTACCTAGCTAGGGGATGACATGTACCAGCCCTTGTGCATGATCGACAGTCACCACACCTATGTGGTGCAGATCCTGCGTTAACCCTTACTGCCATTTGATGAAGTGCGGAGGTGGGTGAGGGTTCTTCAGATGAATGAAAAAAAATTGCCTATTTTGTGGAATATTTCTAGCCTATTTTGCAGGTTAGCTAATCGTAGGAAATAATTTGGAATGCTCCGTGGAATTAAAATAACAAACCGGCGAGCCGAGAAACTGATACGAAATGAAGGAAAAGGCAAAAAAGCAGCAACAATTTGAAGATGTTGTAGCGATGTGTTCACAGTAGTGGCTTGATGGTGAATCACACAACTACATAGCCACTGAACTTATGTGAATTTAGCAGCAATGCCCAAAAAGAAACGTACCCCTTGAGGTGACAAAAAGAACTGGACGCGGGATTGCTGGAACAGTGGATCGAGTGGATCTCTTATCCATCCTGAAAACTTCGTGCCATTCGTGCCGACACCACTACTTGTACAAAACTGCACGTGCACCATACTATGTATCAGAATCTCAAGTTCCTATTCTTTCTTATTTTTTTCTTGAGTAGGTAAATAACGGGACAAAATATCATCGCATACCGATATGATCTTACTTTGTAGCATGAAAAATACATAATATGAGGTTTATCAAAAAAAAAAAGAGGTTATTGGAGAGTAGCAAAATATACCTAATGATAAGTAATAAGGCAAACTTTTACTCAACTACACGTAGTTGATAACAATTTAAATCTTTCAAGTCAATGTATGGCAGAATTATTGAGAAATGACTACATAAAGTCAAGTCTTTTGACCTTCAACTTTCCGCATTTTTGAGGTAGGTTAGGTTTCCTACATACATATGTATGTATGTATGTAGGTATATAAAAAAATCATAAATACCTGCGTAATATATTCTATAAAAAATATATAATTCATTCCATTATGATTTAAACAGATCAATATGAAATCTTCTCATAAAACAAATAAAATTCTTATCAGCAAATCTTGCGTATTTATTTAATTAGCTCTATTATATTGAACTCTGAAGTAAAAATACTTTAAACTTGCATCGATAAAAAGTATGACATGTGTATGTTTGTTATCAGAAAGTAAACAGAAAGTAAAATATCAGACAAAAATTTAATTGTGGACATTTTTTAAAAATTAATTAATGTTAAATCATTTTTTTAAGCTTAAAATTTTCACTATTAAAAATTTATTTACATAATTTGTAATATGTAATCCACTTATAGATCATTGTGTATATCTTGGATATAATAAACCATTATCCTAATCTATTCTATTCTATATGTTTGTTATTAAAATAAAATCATTTTGGTAGGTGTTTCATTCAGCAGAAAAATAATTTCACAAAGTTAAAAAATCAGTCTCTTTTTGATTAATATAAGTATTTGATTACTGTATTTAAAGAAAATAATGAACCAGCAAAATAATTAATCCACGTTCAATCATTTTCTCCATTTTCTTGATACATAAAGTCATCATAATATAGCACACGTACATAATGTATTGGCTTGTCTAATATAATTTACACTGATTAAAACACACAAGAAAAAAAAATGATTTTATATGTGGAAAATCTGAATATTGGACAAGCCAATACATAAATCACTCTATTTCACAGGCTCGTGAGAATTCTTATGTACTTATGGAGCTTATCAATGTATGTTTCACGCTGCTACTTAAAGAGTTTTTTTTTGTCAACTTAAGAGTTGTATGTATTTTTAGCTTGGATTTTTTTTCCAACTACAGTCACACATTTAAATGAGGCATAAAAAATCACTTTCGCCGGAATATCACAAAATACATAACCTTGGTCAAGAAAAAGCAAGAAATTCGGAATTCAAGACAAAAAGAAATGGGAGATTAATTTTTTGATGGACAGAGTATAAAATTATAAGATAATCTCTCTTCATAAAATAAATCAAATTAACCGCATCTCACAGTGCTTGATTAGTATCACCACCCTCAACTCCTTCTGCCAGCTCAACCCTCCAGAGCGCCTGATGAGTTTGGGAATTTTCAAGCGAGGGGTGAGTTGTTGTGGTATTCGGTGGAACAACAGGTGAAATGAGTGGTTCACAGATTGTGGGAAACCCAGTTGTTTAGAAGGTTCACCCCTCAAACTCATCATCACAAATTGAGGGTTGGGGACTGGTGGTGGAATTAGTTAGGGGAGGAAAAAGTTGCGGTGTCACTCAAAACTCTCACACATAGCGCGGAGTGTTTACGAGAGGAAGCTTTTCCTTCTCATACACACAATAAATGTCTATAAAGTGACTGAAAGCAACCGCAAAATTATGTAAACACCTTAGGGCAAGATAAATTTTCCATCCCAACTTTCAGGAGCTGCGCGGGTGGGTGGATGGATGAAAAAGCAACAGAGAAGGGTGGAAGTTTAGAGGGGTGGTGGCGACTGCTTTTTCATTGAATGTGTCACACAAGCTTGATGGGAAAGACGACATGCGGCAAACCCCGCATAGATTTTCATCTCTCACATAGAGCACACGCTAAATCAGTGCCGGGGAATATTCTCTATGGTTGTGTTTGATTAGCCGGGGAATGGTGTGTAATTAGAAATAATTACGAGAGATTTATGGATAATGGGACGGACGTGACTGGGAAAAGTGTTGAGATATTTCCATATCATCTGTATATTGATGAATGCTGATGAGCGTCATGGGAGATACTCAATTTCTATGTACACAAACCCATCACAGATTCAAACCCATACTCCAATTTCAGGAGCTTTTATGTTAGTGCTTGTGAAGCTCTTTATGAGCTAGGCACGCTCTATAAAGGTTTATTAGAATATTTTTCATTAGGGAATTAATTGAAAATCGAGAAAATTATTTCAAAACAAAAACTAAATATCTATATAAAGGTATCCAAGACACATTCCTAAAAACATATTCAAATGCCGCCACATAGTTCAATCAATATCCTTCCTCTAACTCTCGTAAAAATATACAACACACCCCTGTAAATACTTTATGTACGAAACTTTGAGAGACTCCCTTAAAAAAAAAAATAAAAGTCTCGTGTTTACCAGCAAAAGACTTTACTCTAAAATTAGGGTGTATAACGTCAAACAATGCCAGTAGAGTCCATTTTAATTTGAACCCTTTCCCAACATGAATATCTCGTTACCGGAAAAGCATCCAACACCGCCGCTAAGCATCAAATTTCCCTCCCAAAAATGTCACACGCTTTTCCCCAAACTGCCACGTTTTTATTTTATTTAAGCCCCATCAAAAGGGGGTTGTTGAATGTGCTCTCCCACACACATTGAGAATATTTAGGAAATTAGAATAACAGCTCTTTTGCATTTTTACCCACCAACTAGAGGTCCATTCATGAATTAGAAAAAAAATGTATACAAATTGTGTGAAGCGAAATTGTCAACAAAGTGTCGTAAAATTGGGCGAGAAAAAATAATTCGACAGTTGTAATTAAACGAGGAGATTTAAAAGAAAAATATACCAAAACCACACACTCATAAACACGACGTATACTTTACATTCTTCTAATTTTAGGAGATGGTCGTCAAAATTTTGTGGCATTTCTCGTTTTATCACTGCCCCAGAGGAATTTTTATTTGATGTAGGAAAATGACATGGAAATGAAAGAAAATTTTGACAGATTTTTATAGGTGTCACTTAGCAAATATGTCAGAAGGAACTGTCAATTTGGTAATAATGTCATTAATTTTTACTAAAATGTGATGATAAATTTTTACCAAAAGACGTTTTTTGTAATTGAATATTTCTTGAAAACGTATTGACAGTTTTTTTAAAGCTGTCTTTTAGCATATGTCACATTCAGTAATGTCATTTCGACAATGTCAGTTCTTTTCCTAATGAAAATTCTTTAAAAATTCCAATTCAAAATTTTCAAATTGGCTTTTTAAATATTTTAATAATTCACTTTAATTTATTACAATTTACCATGATCAAAAGTATACACATAATATTTTTCTCATTAGGTTTATGCTTAAGGTCTTTTTAATAGTTTTATTTAATTGATAAATTATAGAATTAATAAAAATCATTTCCCCGAAACAATTAATGTAATTTTCTCTCGCCTTTTCACTATAAAATCCTTGTTAAAATCATACGAATTAATTGGCTCTCTCTCTCAATAAAGTAGATTAAACCATAAACTCTTGAAATATATCTCGCATTATACTTTCCATTTTCACGTGAATTCTCGTCTGAAAATAATCTCACATGGAAAATATTCAGCTCACCTGGCAATAGTCAAGGTCCGAGATGATGAGTCATTTGGCAAGAGAACATCTTCCCCAATGTTCGACTGCAACAAGAGAAGAAATTATGTTATTAAATTTAAATCACTGCAAATACTTTTATATTTGTACACAAACTTTTTAAATTAATTAAAAAAAAATTAACGTTGACTTTTTGCACAAAAATGAACAAAATATACACAGGAAAAATTGGGGAAAATAGAGGAAAAATCCACTGTGAGATTTTCACACTGAGAACTGTAAATGTGAAGTGATTTCCCAACTGATGGGAACATTCTTACAAGATCTCTCTCATTTTCAACTTCCAATACACAGGTATGTCGGAATGAGAATTAATTACGCGTAAAATACACAGTCAAAATACGAATTATTTCTTGTGAAGAACTCAATGGTTTTATTTATTTTTTATTAGGAACAGAAAATGAATTTTAAATTCGTTTTAGTAAAAGCTGCGAACAATACGTTTTCATCAGAAAAGAATTTTATAAAAATATTTTCTAGATTTAAAAAAAGAATTTTTCATAGCTGTCAATTATGACATCTAGTCTTTGTTCAAATATCCGTCAGAATTGACAATTAATTTGACAAAAACGTTAAAGATTTAAAATTTGGTTTTAAACAATTTTTGAGATTGTATCATTCTGTTTTTTTTTTTACATCAAGATCAGCGTAATAAATTCTTCCCTTCTAATACAAACATTTTTTTTTCATAAACCTGTCGTCATTTGGAAGAGGAGCACTATACAGACACACAGTACGTTTCTCTAACGAGGTCTATCCGAAATGCCATCATCAGTTTCAAAATTAGAGAGGAAAATACTCTAAAATTGTCTCCCGCGTAAATACAAACACCTCTTTTCAGCATGTGTGTGCTGTACAAAATCCTTTTGGTGAAAATCTTAATTCAATGAATTAGCAAAATCAGTGTGAATAAATGATTCAGCAACGACAGTGGCAGATTTATGCCAGATGCTTTGCTGAAAAGATAGGATCAATTGAGATTGATCTGGGAATGGGGAAGGCTGAGTGGTAAATACAAGAGATTCTCATGTACTTTATTTTACACACAAGATAGACACTTTTTGGGATGAGAGAGCGCGGAAAAAACGTGCACACATCATTTCCAAATGCTCACATAGCTAAATATTCTCACAGCGTATTTATAGAAGCGTGGGTGGGTGGAGTTTTCTCCATTTAAATCCGAGCGCTAAAATTCTAAATAATCCCGAAACATCAGCTCATCGCGAAAGTCCCCACAGACTGCCTGAATGGGGGAAATTTATTGAGGAAGAACTCCGGGAAAGGAGCATTGATTGCACCCATAAGAAACTCCCTCCTCATTCAAACGTTTATTACGAATCTAATCGCGGAGGTATCACACTTCAAAGGTCAAATCATTGTGAAAATTGCCTCATGATTTTCTCAGTTTAATGGTTCTTTTTCAACGATTTTCGGCGTGAAAAATCAATTGAAAAGTCATAGTATAAATATACACAGAATGCTCCCACATAGAGAGATTATGAGCTACAAATGGGAAACCCCAGTGTGGAATCTTTGGGAAAGAAAAAAGATACATAATGGTTTGGGAGGAGAGAGCAAACATCGAATGGACAATTCCAACCTAATGACGATAGGGAGCATTCCCATGGATACAGGTCCTTTAAACTTCTTAAGCTGCAACTACCGCAAAGTGATCCACAGAGATTTCCTCTTGCAAGGAAATTGACCATGTCAGTGTGACAAAACTTTGCACTTTAAAACTCCATAGAAGAAGATTATTGAGGACTTGAAGAACAAGGGGGTATATGGTGGTGCAGAAAAAGTCGTTGCTTTTTTTTTATAAAGAAAAGGACACAATGTACAATAATGAGAATTTCTTCTTCATAATGACAAAATTTATTAAAGAATTTATGATTATTTTATGAATATTAAGTCCTTAAATAAAATTGTTGAACATTAAACTTTTTTTTTTATAAATTTTCACAATGAATTATGAATTTAATTAAAGCAAAAAAAAAATGAATCACAACATTAATTAATTTGAATGTTAAAAATTGTATCTCTTTCACTGCACAAAAAATCACTTTACATCTGTATCACCTCTTTTTGCATGGTGGACACCACATTGCACAAAAAAATGTAAACAGAGTATAAACGAATTTCAATTTATGCTAAATTTATTTGTTTTGCATTTTCACAAATTGATTTTCTCACTCAACCAAACTCCACCCCCAAAAAGCTCGCAAAAGCGCCAGTTAAAAAAATACATCCATTTGTACCTCTTTTCTAGCACCCCTGCTTGTACATTAAATTCAAACTTGGAAATTGTATTCATTGTATTAGTTTTGTAGATTGCAAAAAAAGCACACCCTACACCTTCTCGGGAAAAGCTTCGCCGAAAAAAACTGGAAAAGTTCTCTGCAATAGGAACACGTGCAATTGTCGCGAAATTGGTTTTACCGTATTGTTTTCAACCGACAAAAATTAATTAATTATTAACATTGTGCAACAAATTTTGGGCAGAATTCTAATTCGCAAAATCCGCCCCCATCGCGGGATGCTCTGGGGGTCGTTTTGGCTCACTTCACTCTGTGCAGTTGTTGCGGGGGCATGTCCACATTGCTGGCCAAAATAACATATTTCTAAGGGGGCGGAGGCCGGGATCATAATGATAATGAAGTGAAGTCCATAAAATATTAACCATGTTTCCGACCACCAAATTAAATACCGTCAATAATTAAATACAATTCCGACTATTGGATGCTATTTCTGGTTGAATATTAGCAAATTCCGCGTGATGCTTCTGGTTTGGATTGTTTTTCACCTCATTGCATTTTAGTTTTTGGGTTTGTGTGCGGTTTTGCAGAGATTTTTATTATCTTTTTTTAAATAAAAATTTCATTTATGATATTTTCATTGCAAAAAAAGAAATCTTCGTAATTTTTTTTAAATTTTCCCTATATTGTAGTTTTGATTGGCCATCAATTTAAATGAATAAAATATCAAAGAGTTGTGATAAAAAATAAATATTTTGCTGAATGCAGTGGTCGCAAAAATTTTCGCATAAGCTTAAAAATTGATTTTCCATTTAAACAAATTCCCCCCGCCATCCCGCTTGACCGCAATTCTCTCCACATACTACCTTCCACACCCCCTCCCTACTCAGGCTCAAATGTAACCTTTGTGCAACCCCCTCTTTGGTAAACTTTCACCCCATACCTCGTTTGAACTTTCTCTTTTTTCGGGTCATAAAACCAACTGAGCGTTGCATTTTAATGTTATTTCCTCGTTTTATTTTAATGAATATGCTCAGAAATGTACTTGCTCTCTGTTGGAAGCACCACCAGACTTGTGCGGGGTTTGTGCCACCCACAGCCCATCACCCCCTCTAGAGGGATTCTTGGTCTCTGTGTCGCAGTGTTTGCGGGGTAAACTCATATGGTAGGGACGAAGAAATTAATGAAAATGCCGACTTTGCACACTGCACGTCGTAATTGATAAAAATTATATACAATTTTGTATATAGTGAGAAGATTGGATTGTTTCAATTAAGTGTAAAAAAATCGTGGAGTAGAATTTCTTTAACTGAACGTTTGCCTCGAATTGATTTCTTTAAAGTTTCCGTAAAAGAAAATATTTGAAATTTTTAAATCACGTGATGATAGAATTTTAATACGAGTTAGGATAGTATTGCACGGAGTTTTGTAACTGCACACAATGAAGCATATGCTTCATATATATTAAGTTTATCATCTTAATTTACTGAAACAGTACATTATTAATTAAAGTAAACAAACTTTCTTAATTAAATCATCCCAAAAAAAAATACGTTTAATTCTTCAGACTTGAAAAATCTACAATGCAACAGTAGAGCAATAAATCCTAAAAGAAGCTTTCCATTTATTGGCTCTAAAGTGTATCTATATATTCCCCCTTGTCCATCATCATTCAATCAAGTAGCATAATGTTCAATTATTTAGGTAGATGCATATGCACATCAGTGTTGCTTCCCTGCATAATCTAGTCAATCATACTAAATGAGGTCTGTTTAGGAGAACATTATTTAATACTCCCTTCCCCGTAGTTTAAATTAACTCCTAAAGTGTCGAGAGAGACTAGAATGGGGGATGTTTGTCATCAATTCCAAGCAGAGGCTTTCTCTCAAACTTGACAAACATGCCGAGGATGCCTCTCACCTCAAAACATCCTCCGATTAAACCCCACCCGATAATCACCAAAATATATTCCCCGTCACGATTTCCCAAATCATCACAATCACGGAGGAAACATACGCATACAGTTTCTCCTGCTCTCATCTCTAATTTGCCTATGAGACGTACTCCAATGTGAGGGTGAGAACGGTTGGACTCTGCACGGTTATATCGCCTATTATTGTTTGCACTTGATGAATTAAAAGCTTATGCATACAGAATTTTCATACGGATGAAGAATTTCAGGGGGATGAGAGTTTGTGAGCTTCCAACCCCTTTCTCGTTGCTAAATTGTCTGGCAATCTTATCTTCTTGCACAATTCAGGGGGATTAATTAATTATTGGACTCCTGCTGATTGGTGTTTCACATTGCCTTATTGATGCCTTATCCTTTCATTTAGCCATGCCTGAATAGACTATTAGTCCTTTAGTCGAAATCCTCGGTGTGGTAGGTGACGAATTCTAATGGGATTGAAGGTTTATCCCCGACACTGCCGATATGAATGACCATAATCAATTTGTCATAAGCACGATGGGGAATACATAGCTCTTGAGGGTGCAAGAAAAGCTTCGAAAGCTTCTCTTATCTATCAGTATCTCCTTTATCCTTGCTTGCATCTTGTAAGCAGGAAAATGCAAATTCCTGCTATTTCACGCCGTTTTTTCAGTATTCATCAGATTATGTTGGTTTTATGTAAAAAGTGATTAAATTTAAGCAGAATCGTGTATGTGGTGTTGGAATAAAAGATACAGTTGGTTGATACTGAAGGCGAGAAGGTGAAATTGAAAAGGCAGATCCTTTGTAAAGAAAATGCCAGGCTTGGTTCTTTTCCCACACCGCCCTTCCTTCCTTGCCAAGTGGATATGCGGCAGCATGAGTTAAGTGTTGTGTGCATCGCCTATTTTGCATGATAAGGCATTCTCTTCTTCTCACAGTTGAATACTCGCCTTCCCTCCCCCCATGATTGGGAGTCGTTTTGGCTAAATGCCAGTCGCAACGAGGAGACTCTCTGCATGTGTGCCGCTCTCTCTGGGTTTGTGAAGAAAATTCAACTCATGGAGATCACACAGACTTTTGGAAGTTGATGCTTCGTGGCAAGACATGATAGTTTAAGTGTTTTTTTAGCTGTGATTCTTTCTTCAAAGAAGTTAGCTGTGATTCTTTCTTCAAAGAAGCACAGCTTCTGTGTACACTCCAAAATGCAAAGTCGTCAGATCGGGCTCAAACTTGGGATGACCACGAATTAGGGTCCCTACATTCCAAAAAACGTATGCGCCAAAAATTGTTCCGGCCGGCCGGCCGTCCGGCCGTCCGGCCTTCCGGCCGTCCGTCCGGAACCTTTTGCTAAATTACAAGAGAACGGTGATAGATAGAGACTTGCGGTCAACGGCAAAGTTCATATATCGGGTGGAAGACATCTGATTATGAGGTCAAATCCACCCCCCCGTCCCTCCGTCCGCCATTTTGAATAACCCCCAAATTTTGTTTTCGCTATATCTCAGCCCCTATATTAGCTAGAGGTCTGAAATTTTGATATGTTGTAGGGGCCATCAAGACCTTTCCAACGATACCTTATTTTCGAAAATCGGCCAAGCCGTTTAGCCAATATGGCCGCCACAATTTTTCATCGAAAATCGACCATAACTCGAAAACGGCTTGACCGATTTTGATCAACCCGGGGTCAAATGAAAGATCTCAACAAACCCTACAACTCTCTAGAACATCCGAAGTTTCAAAAGTGACCGCTAGGGGGCCCAAAATCAAAAACAAAATTTTCGATGAGTTTTCGATGAATATCTCGAGCACGGCTTTATAGAATTGCTTCATATTTTGATATGTTATAGTTGACTATAATATCTTTCACTATGCCAAAAATGAAGAAAATCTATGTAGCCGTTCCGGAGATATCGCGTTTTAAAGTTTACATGTCATATCTTGAGTTGCACACGTCCAACGCCCCGCGAAGCGGGGGGTTTTATATATACACATATAAAAGTAAAGTAACTATATATAAATGCATAGATATATACATTATATAAACATATAAAAATGCAAAGATAAATATATATAAACTGCAAAGATAAAAATTAAATATAGCATGGATGGAACAGTATAAAGCGAAAGAACGGTAAGTAAAACTTACGGGCTGTGATTCTTTCTTTGTCAGTGAAATGTGAAATTGACGGAAAATTGGGGATGGGCAAATTTTGAGGAAGGCTTTCTCGCGTACCGAATCACAGCCAACGCCCACGATTAAGGCTTTTCACAAAATTTCTAAGCGTTGGCTGTGATTCGGTGCGCGAGAAAGCCTTCCTCAAAATTTGCCCATCCCCAATTTTCCGTCAATTTCACATTTCACTGACAAAGAAAGAATCACAGCCCGTAAGTTTTACTTACCGTTCTTTCGCTTTATACTGTTCCATCCATGCTATATTTTTTTACCCGCCCAACTCTTCTGCTGAGAGAGAAAAAAAAGAGAAGAGACGTCTCCTCCCCCGAGAAATTGCACATTCCATACGAGATATATTTATAAATATTTTCCTACACTCACACACTGCATGTGCTGCAATAATAATGTCGTGAAAGTCTCAAGAAAAGATTCTCTAGCTGTCGCTTAATGCTACACTACCAAGATGATGATGATAGGATTATGTTTTCATGCTTCTGTTATAAGTAAATTGTTCTCTAAGGAGGATGGAAAGGATATTACGCATACTGTACGTTATTTTATTAATTCAAAATGAGGATTTTGTGAGGGTTTGAAAATATTTTGAAATTAATTTTCCCACCAGAGGGACAAAATTTAATTTCGTGAGTGGCGACATCTATTACCGATTCACATTTCGACGAACTTTGATTTTAAAATTCACTAAAAAAGTAAATTCTAAATTAATGTCCATGACGGATCAATAATTTTTATTGAATTAATAATTTTTTTTTTACCCGAGAGTATGAATACATTTGCATTTTTCACCCACTAGGGGGCTAAAATATAATCTGCCAAGTGGCGGCATCTATTATAAAAAGAAAAGTCAAATTAATTTAATAAGAAAACTTTTTTAATAGAAACTTTTATTTTATAAAGACGCATAATATTATTCATCGCTACGCTTTCAAAAGCTGCGTTGATTTTTTCATTCGACTACAATTACAATTCAATAAATTTTAACAATCATTGTAAAAGTCGTTTAAATCAAAATCTTTTATCATTCATTTTTTTATCAGTGTAAATTGTTTATTAAATTACCTTTTTTTAATTTATTGTAAATCGCTTTAATTAAAATAAATCAATATTCTTTATTCAGACAAAACAATTATTATTACATATTGAATTTAGAATTTGCAATGATAAATCATATTTAAATTTATTTGTTCAAATAAATTTTAATTTCAAATGTGAATTATTCGCATTTTTGAACAAACGCCAAATTCAAATTGTATATTATATTTCGTGATGCCTTTTCGATTAATTAAATTTTGATTTAAAATTCCAATACGGCGGTATTCAGAATCAAATGAATAAAACAAGTTAATTTATGTAGTTAATTTGGAAAATTGCATTTAACAACAAAAATTGACTATTTTGCAATGTTTTTTGTTGTTGTTGTTGTGAATGCGAAAAATGCGTGAATCTCCCAGTTCATTTCACTATGTTTGGAATATTTTGCTTCAGTGAAATAAAGGATCTATATAATGTGACGGGAGATAATGGCTGTGAGGATATAAATTGCAATATGGTGGGGAATCAATTACTAAATTAAGCAGAAAGGGAAAATGTGAGATTGTGTGGGTGACAGAGAAAAGGAGTTTATACACATTTTATGGCTTTATTATCACGCTTTGGTACTTTGGACACCTCTTTTTCTTCACCAAAACAACAAGAGAAAAACGCATGTGGGAGGTTCAGGTCCATTTTCCTAATGAAATTATAATCTAAATTAGCTTTGCGATAAAAATGCTCTACGATACAATGTGCCCGAAAAATCTCTTGTAAGTTTTCCCCGCGCATACAACTAAAAGAGGGAGGGCGGAGAGTAGGAGATGGGAAAAAAGAAAAAGAAGAAAGTCCAAGAAAAGCTGAAATGGGGTTTGGGGGGAAGAAGCTTTTCTCCTTCACCCACGCAGAGAAAGTGCCGAGATTTACCCCAAGATTAACTTTCATGAGCAAACTAAAGAGCCATCGCCCATAAAGCTGATACGAAAGGAGAAAATGAGAACAGCAAAATCCCATTGTGGATTACATTCGATTTTAGCTTAATTAAAGTCATCATCAAACTTTAATATACCCCACAATCGACTCTTTTGCAGCTCACAAACACACAAATGTTAACATGCTCAAAAGTTATGCTGAACACTATGCGGTGTTTTTAAACGATTTCTTTATCATTATTTATATCAATAATTTATTTGCTGTGGTTTTATATTTCAAAAGAGCCACATTTGTTGCTCAATCATCCAAAAATGGGGACGCTCAACGCACGCCAATGCATCCATGTGTCCAATTTCCCGCCAAAACTTAACCCATTCACTCACCACGGAAATGCCATTTAAAATACCACCCCTATGTACCATCAGCTCATCCCCGCTGTTTTCCGGAAAAAAGGACATTTTAAATATGGTAAACAAATTTAATGAAATGTCTATGTGTTATGTTTTAAAATATTTCCCCAGTCGATTGAAATGTGTTTTTTGGTCAACTCCTAAATGCCCCGGAATAAATACTCATGCTCCGTGTCCAAAATGCATTTTCCATTCCATGACAACATTTTAAACAATTATTTTTCACACACACACACTCTCTACCTCCCCCACATTTACATCCCAAAGGGAATAAATCCTCATGGGAGTATCGTTCTGTTTTTTTTCTCTCGCTCTCTACCCCTTCTACCAAAACTTTAAACATAATACAATGAGCTTTTTTGTAACATTTTTTTCCACACATATTTAAAGCTTTAAAGTTAAATTTGCAGTAAAAAATACAGTATAGAGAGACTAAAAACATGAAAAAAAAAACATTTTGGAAAATAATCATAAATAAAACTTCCGGGGGAGGGGATGGAAGGATTATTTTTGAGGTGGAAAAACGAAAAACAGGGATGTGAGTGACAAATTTGGGAAAATGAAACATTTTAATTAAATCGTTCACATTAGCAGTTTGTGGTTTTATCTTTTTTTTCCAACTTCACCAAAAGCAATGAGATTGGAGTTTTTTTTATTAAAGCCCATACATTCTAACTCCTGTAACTAAAATTGCAACATCAAAACCAAATACTTCACAATGCGCACCAATTTCAAGTTTTCCCTCCCATCAATCACGTGGGTGGGTGGAAAAAAAGAACCGACAATTCCGGGGTTTTCGTAACAATTTAATCAAATTCTCAGTCTCAATTGGATTTTTATTGCTCTTCTTGCGGGGGTGAATGTGTGGAAGAAGAGGGCGCAGGAATGAATTGAAAAGAAGAGCATGTTGATTTTTAAGCCACATTCATTTTAATTTAATTGCAAAAGAATTTTATCTATATAGTCAAGCAGGTATCGTTTTATTTTCTAATAATAATAATAATAATAATAATATATTGTAAAATTTCAATTTATATAACGAATTACCAGCTTTTTCTACTTTTCTAGCTTTACCTTATGGTAATGGAAAATGAAAAATCTTTTTGCAATTTCTAATTATTTTTTTTTAAAATTCAATGAGGTATTTTACTCATAGAAAATGGGTAAACCCCTTTATTATTAAACCAGACTCATCTATATTTTCATTTGTTCTGCAATCAATTCTAAATAATTCATTAATTTCATATTGTCATTAATAAATTCATTTAATTTGAATACCCTTAAATTTTGTTGAATTCGATTTAGAATTATGTATTTTATCGAACTAATCAATGAGCTATTCAAATTTCTAAATTGGAATATTTTATGCATTTCCTATAATATCCTTTATATCCCCCTTCCCAATGCGAAATCTACTAAAATGCCAAAAATCAAAAACTAGATAGAGAATATAAAAATTCTAACTGAAAATCCAAGAAAAACAAAGCTAAAATTCTTTGTGATATTTTAGATGAAGCGGAAGCAGCGCTGAGGATAGTATGGGGCGATGGAAAGTCTGTAAATTTTATGTATTGTGGTGTAAAAATATCCCTCTTAACACTCACATGATAAAGTTCAGAAGGATGGGGCGAAGAGTTGATGGTGTTGTCTGCTGCAGTGTCGAATGATGGAGAGTATGGCTTGCGAAGCAGTGAACAGCAACATAAATCGCAGCATTATTATCCATCAATCCGTCACTATTTGAACATGTGATGAGTTTATTATCACCGCAACGCGCACATCACACAATTTGGAGCCATTTAGGAGGGACTCTCTCTCACTTCGATGGGTTTGTAGTGCTTGATTATTGCAGGGAATGTGCAATATGCGGGAAAAGGAGTATATGTACTGTGATTATTAGAATTATATCAGGAATTTCTCACAGGTTTTGCGAATGTTGAGGGGATGAGGGTACATTCCCACCCCAATACTCGAGATTGGGGTAGGTATGTGTGTGTGCTTCGGTGGAATCAGTGAAACAGCAGCAAAGTGTTAATATCCGGCGGATGGCAATCAGAAATCGCTTAATATGATTTTGCTTTCGTTCCAAATTGACTATGATTGAGTGGAAATTTGGTGTAATACAGACACTCATATTTTCAATCCATTCCCTCTCCTCGCCATCCACCCACATTGTCGTCGTGGGGTGGAATTTTGTCGCAATTGATGAGAAGGGAGGGTATGTGTGGACCCTCCTCCTCATGTAGACACACGAAGAGAAATGAGAAGAGGAAAGCTCAATGTTGGGTTTTCCCCGAGAATGGGAATGGCGTGTCATGGAGCTGTAGTGAAAATCCCTTTATGTTTGTGAATCCAATAAACGTGACCACGAGAACGGGTAACGAATTACCAGAGTACTCCCCATTCCGCGTGCCAAAACTTATTGATGGGAGAGACTTCTGGATAAATGGCAAATGTTCTCTCTTGCCATGAGTATTGCAAGGCGAAAGGCATTGCAGTGATTTTTTTTTCTCAACTCCCAAATGGACATTCGTAGCAGAAATTTTGATTTTTTTCAACAACAATTTGGCATTGATCCTCAAGTTGTGATTTTTCACTGCCAAAATGAAAAAGAACGTAAAAAGGGATGTATTTTCAATTCTACCCAAAACATTGAGTTATTTCATGGAATATTAGTCAAGTTAAATTGCATAGAAAAACGAAATTTCCTTAAAATTTTTATACTGGAGGTAAATTCTTTCTTCGATTTGTTAAAATTGTTGTAGGTCAATCGGTTTGTGTGACAAATTACGAGAAAGGATTCGTTGGTTCGAATCTCACAATTAAAGGATCTTTTTCTATGTTTCCACGACTAAAATAGATTTTTAAGACCTCAAGATGAAAATTTAATTAAACTTATTCAATTTCAAAGAAACTACCCTTAATTGAAAAATAAATAAAAGAAATTCCTTTCAGTGTTCTTTTAAAGTTTTCTTGAGAAAAAATTCAAGGGAAAGACATTCACAAAATCGATTCTTACCCTCAAAAAAAAAAAATTCTCAAAAGAAAAGACTTTGCCGGATGAACCAGGAAGGCACCAGGGAATGCAAGAAAAATGGGTCTTACCATCTCAAAAGAGCCATTGGGGTGTGAGCACTGCTGCAATTGATGATTGAACGCAATTTTCCCTTTTAATTCAACTCAAAAGAGCCACTTTGGGTAGATTTATGGGCGAATTGTCTCGTAAAATTTCAATTATCTTCTCACCAAAAGCCTCGCTCCTTCCCTGCCGTTACAATAAATAATTGCCGGGAGTGTATGTGGAGCATTTCCGGCGAGCACCACGCATCTGAGGGATTTTTTTCTTTCCAAAAGAGAGAGAAAGAGGGAAGAAAACTCACTCCTGCTTGGCAGGGGGATGAGGATGTATTGTATGCCTTTGCTATGGCTTTTTCGGGGATGTTAGTTGAGGAGCATTGTAAAGTGTATGGTTTGCGGTTTGAGGGTGATGTTTTCGCATGGTGGAAGAATATGCGAAGGTCTTGTTTGCTGAAAGTGCGTAAAAGTAGCCGAATGAGGACCTCTCTCTTTTCTCGGACAATATTTTACTTGGGCTTGGCCCCATTTTGTTACATTGCGGGACAGTGTGTGTTTCTTGCAATAAAAAGCAACCTCCAAGTGCGATGAATATGCTCCTAAATACACAACTCGAGAGCTTTTTTGCGTCATGGCGAAGGCGCGAAAAGGGTTTGTGAGATGGAACGACCGGATGGGAATATGAAGGGACCACAGGTGTCATTGTAGCATATCCCTTTCCTTCTATAAGGGGCTCCCGGAGAAACATGATGGGGGAACCCAATGGGGTGAATTTACTCCCCATGGGACGACGCACGAAGGAGAGTCGTACATGAAGATGAAATTGGGAGGAGGGGGGTGTAGAGAGAGGGTAAAATTCCCATTTGACAGTCTCAGTATCGCACACACAATGTGCACAAGACACATTTTGTCGCAGCAGGGAGGGTGAGAATAATTAAATAGTTAAAATTACAGCTTATAATTAATTACTGATTAATTTCCCAGAGATTCCACCCATCTTCTCTCCTCCGGCGAAGCATCTCGAAAGCCCCAAATGGGAATCATTTAAGATTCATTGAGAATTTTGACGGGTAAATTGGCACGGAACATATGGGTAAATTAAAAAAAAAATCTTTTAAAAATTCATTGCAGAATTTTAAATCAATTTTCCTTTAACTTTATCTTTAATTTATTGAAAATTTTTAGCTTCAGAAGTTGTCTCGGTTACTGGAAAAATTAATTTCCTAAGCTATTTTTGATACCTTTGTGTGACTAATTAAAACTGAGCTTGAATAATTTTCCAAATCTAAAATTCTTCATCAACTTACTACGTATTTTTATTGCAATAACTTCCGTATTATCTTATTAATTTTCATGGAAAACATTTAATTTTCTCCTTCAACTTTTCACTCTTTCACGAAATGTAAAGAGACGTTTTCGTAGTGATATAAAATATTATTGCTTTCAGATTAAACAAACTTCTTGGTGAAATCATGCAATTTTGAAGCAAATAAATATCTCACATTGCTGTTTTCCCAATCTCTCGAGCTTTTCCACGTCATCTATCCTCATACATATAGATTCATGAATAGAGGAAAGCTGGGAAAGCTTTAGTTGTGCTTTCGTTTTGCTTCTGAATTATTTGTTGAGTGGAATTGTATGATATTATTGGCATATAAGGGAAGTTTTTCTTCGCATTGGGGATGAGTTTAGGGTTTAGGGCTTTTGGCATTTTAAAGAAGAGAGCCTCCTGTATTTTCTTGAAGAAGATTTGATAATTCGAAAAAAAATTCACCTTCCCCCCCATCCCGAACAACCATTTTAAAAAGCCCCCAAAAATGCATTTTTATTGTTGATGAAGACATATTTCTCTTCCTCATGCACAAGAAGACCTTGACGAAGACACGTCAGATTGAGAAATAAACTGCAACAGTATTTGCCATTTTTATATATTTTTTTGAGTGGGTGGTGGGTAGAAAATGGCATAAAACTTTTAGTGATATGAAAGCAAAATCTGGCGCAAGGATTCATTCTCAATTTCAAAACCCCACGCGATACTTTTTCGATGTAGCCACAGCAAAAAGAAGTCCACATGGGTGGAAAAGGTGGGCATATAGGGTAGCTTTGGGTGAGGAAGAAATAATAGAAATAGAAAATACACAGCAACAAAACAATATATGAAGTTGTGGGAGTCGCAATTGCTTCAGAGTATATATGGAAAGCGAGGACAAATCCCAACCACAACATCTGCCATCTGCAATATATGGGAGCCACTATAGTTTTGCTTTTAAATTCACATTGCCCCCCCTGCACCTTTCCTGCTTCTCGTTGATTTTCATATCACACACAAAACACCACACTATGGCTGCAAATCCGTATCCCACCCCCGTGCATACGGTGTGCCCTTTCATCGACTCCGCGGCCACCCCTTCGCGTATAACGTATGATTAATTCAGTGGCAGCATCCACACAATGTATACTCAATGGCAAACAACCCTTGTGCGCCATTCCAAAAGCTCTGTTTTATTCAACTGAAGAAACCACCCCCCACCCCGGCTTGGCCACCAACCAACTTGTGCACAACCCCCAAAGATTTGTCTAAAACTTTGTCCGTCCTAATTGTAGGAAATTAATTGAAATTGGTGAGTCCAGCCGTAAGCTGATCTCTCCATATGAAGGGGATGATGGTCAAGAAGGGGAAGTTAAGGCTACCCACAATCCTTCAGTCAGTGTGATGGGCAGGGAACAAATTACCAATCCGCAGAGTTGCGACACAGTGGACAAATATCATTTGCATACTTTTTACTCTTTTCTTTCCCGCCATTCATCCACACATTGGGTTTGGGAAAGTTTCATGAAATTCATATTTATTTCAAACTAAAATAAATATGAAGTGAATTAAGGGAATAAGTGGGTAAATCAAAGGTTTTATTCTTAAGGTCAAAGTAAAAATGTCAGTAAGTTATTTTACATCATAAAATTTTCCATTAAAATTTCAAGAAGATTTCATAATGTAATGAAAATTTCGAATTTTCCCGAAAAGCTCAATACCTCACGGAAGGTTTTACAGAACCACAAAAGAGCATGAGAAACAGTAGAGACCGCACAATCCACCAAAGCCCTCAGTTTGTATCACCTGCACTTTCCATCGTTTTACGAAGCTGCTCTGGAGGAATCATCAAAACTCTCAGTTTTGCTCTCATTTTTTTTTCTTGTTGAGCAACAAAACAACGTAAAGTATAAGAATGAAAATTTGAACATAGTACATTAAACGACGAAGGAAGAATTAAGGGTGAGGCCGTTTAGTGAACTTCCTGAAGGGAGAGAGAAAGAGAAGCTTCAACCACCCAGCGGTCATGACGTTGATGGTCTATTTTATGCACTTGCCATCGCCACACACACCCACGCTGAGGGAAAAATTCTTTTGTTGTGGTGGCTCTTTTAATAAACACAAAATAGAAGCAAACAGAATCAGAAAAAAAAATAATAATGACGTTGTTAGACCAAACTCCACCAGACCAACCACTTGGGGTGAGCTTTTTTTTTGTCTATGTCATGCATGCAGAAAAGACTTTTGAGAAGGATGATGGGGAAAACACGACAGGGATATTTTTTTTTAAATGAGTAGTTCTTTCCATATAGTTGTTTTATGAAAATTTTGTCATTTCTCTCTCTGCACAAAACCCCCTTTTAATGGACTCCCTTTAGGGGTGGGGGGTTGTGAGGGTGGTTTTTGGAGAAGGGAAGTTAACAAGGAAAATGCTTCTAAGCTGTGGAGAGGTATGAAGACATACCAACCCCCCTTTGGCGATGTAAACATGAAAGAGCATAAGAATATGATTTTAATTATTATTGTTGGCAAAAAGGGAAAAACTTTTCGATGATTTTAAACTTCCCTTTTATGGTGGAGAAGTCGTTAAATGAAATTATGTGTATTTTGTACGTGAGATGCTTTTGGCGAAGCTGCCACGCTAATGGGGATGCCGCAGACCTTACCCTACTGATGACACGCCCGAGCTTTCGGGAAGTGTATGTTATGTGGAAATTTTTGCGGAGCTGCTCTGTACTAAATTATTCATTAAAAGGAATAAAAGTGATTTCGGTCGTCGCGATTTTCCCACCCTCCTAAGGGAGGGTCCTAAGTACACATCTAGCATAGCAGCTACCCTCAGTCAGATATATTTAATTACATTCAAACTTTTCTTTGACAATCTTCAGCACGTGGAGGAAATTTTATTTTAGCATTGAAGCTGCGTCATTTGAATGAATATGTAGAGCATCTCAGTGACGTCACAATTAAAATATGTATTACTGAAATGTCAAGAGCGAATGGTTGGGGGTGTGGGAATGCATCACAGTGAGAAGTCCCCAAAGCCCAAATCACATTTATTTGTGTTAGCAGCTGCGGGGCGGTGACAAAGATTCCCACTCTCGTGCACAGCCCCTCATGGGAGCCTCCACGTCCCCGGCAAGATGAAGAAAAACACATGCCAACACATTATGTGACTGCCCTTTTGTCGTGTTCACATATTAGGGATTAAATTTCAACATGATACGTGCGTGTTTGCCGCATACTCTGGAGAAATCTCAAAACTAAATCACACCATTTGGCACGGAATATGTATTTTCTCTTAACTAAATGTAACACACTCCGAGAAAATTCCGAATAAAGATTTTTATCTTGGAATTATTTCATGATTTTACATTAAAAGTTTTGTTGTATAGATTATGAAAAAAATCAAATGAAATATTAGGAAATATTAACTTAAAATTAAAATGGGGCTAGATTAGTTAATACGTTTGGGGCTAAAATATTTACGTGTATTAAACGAGAATACAGACTATTTGATTAATGAAAAAGTATCCAGCGTAAAAATAAATTTAAATGCTTCCTCTAAAAGGATCTCTTGCCGTACCTTAATCCTTAAATGCTAGACTTTGTATGCAAAAAAGTCCACAAAGAAATTCACAAATGTGTTTGACAGTTAAATAGGGAAAAAGGTCATGGGTGATTCTGTTTTTTTCCTCCATTTGCAAGAGTTTCTGCATTTTGTGCTTTTCACACTTTCGCGCAGTTTGCAGAATAAGCGCCCCCAGAGGTGGTTTCTCCCCATTTTTTTTCTCGAGCACAAAAAACCTCCCCCCAACCCCTCACATAGAAAGAGAGAGAGAAAGAGAGCTTAAGGTTTGAGTTTGGAAAATTTACATTCATTTCAGCGCCACACACTCGTATGTTTTATAATGTAATTCATGCAATCTGATTAAAAGTTGGCAAACAATTTCCGCGACACTACGAACTATATATAGGGCTGCCATATGGCTGTGGGGAGCTCCTTTTTTGTCGAGGGGAAGGGTGGAGATTTTGAGTATTGCGGGAATTTCGTCAGGTGGGTATGATGATGTGTCTTTAATTCTTTTCACCCAACCCCCAACATTTATTAGCCACAAATCTTTCACATACCACGTGTATTCATCTGTGAGGGGATTATCACGCAAAATGTGTCACCCTGTAATGATTTGTTGGTCTTTTTTTCTCGCAACTTTTCCAACCAAAGACAAAGCTTCCCGTGAGCTTTTGGATTGTCTTACGTGCGATATTTTTCAACTTCTTGCACTTTTGAAGTTCACCAAAAGGCCAACAAGAGAGAGAGACAGAACGCCCTGGGAAGTGAACTAACAGGGAAAGTTACCCTCATTAAATGGATAATCCATCGTCTTCTGCCTGCTTGTACACATCGCACAACCCCCAAAGTCCTTAAGGGATGGCGGGGGAGTTGAAACTCTGTATTACTACTCCCCGCATAGTTATTCAAAATCCTGCCTTAACAACTGGCGGCGGTGGGTTTAAGATCAGATGCGAGATAAGCAGATTTTACATTTTCCCACCCTCTTTTCACATTTCCCATCCACAGGGTGGGGGAAAAACTTAAGAAACTTTCGAGGTATTTTATTATGCTTTGCATGCACAAAAAAGATTTAATAATTGCCCTTGTTTTGCAACATAAAAGAGTTTTGTGTTTACTCGCAGTGAATGCGACAGGAAATGCTTGCATATTTGCACCCAAAAAAATTCACTCAATAGGGGTTGAAACTACCACTTAATTTTTTAAATTACGACGTTAAGAGCATTAATCTGCTATTAAAAATGTTGTAGAGCTTCAATTTCTTAGATAAAAAATCCTTTTTCAGTTCTTTAAAAAATCTACCAAAAATCCTTTAAATTCTGCAAATTAACCATCAAGTAAATTTCCAGAAAATCTTTCTTTGTCTCCCTGTGTGAACAAATGTGGGAAAATTTGTGCATTTTCAACCCTCTAAAAGACGGTATCGCTTTTCCCTTGTTATTTATACGGAGAAATTAGCGCCTTACACAGAACTTGGAGGAGTGAAACAACGATGAGGTTCTCCTCAGCATCAGTGGTAGATTGTGCCACCACCATTGGGAGGTGGCGAATTATTTCAACCGGCAGCACTACACTGTTGTTTCACTCCACTTTACTTGCATAATTAAGTAATTTCCCAACCATTAGTCTGTACCTCTTGGCCAATTTGTTCACAAAGCGTCGCGCGGAAGGTGAACTTTAAGAAATTCCACGAAATGGCGAAGAAAGTTCTTCCCCAAATACCTCAAGAGACCAAGATATTGTTGGTATTGTGCCAAAACACTCAATGTGAAAAGCGTTGGGAAAAACTACGAGTATTCGTAAGAAGTGGAGAATATTCCGAATATTAAACGAATATTCTGACTATTTTTATTATTAGACAAATAATGTGAATATTCCAAGAATATTCGGAATAATTAATGAGATTTTTACTCTCAAGCTTAGTAGATTGAAATCTCATAAAATTTTAACAAATTAGAACCTAATTATTCTTTATGTTTAGAATTAGTGCTCAAACACCTGCTGTCTTAATCAGGATATTTCATAGCGCCTCCTGAAGGGAATGTTTAAGGGGCAGGAGTGCCGTCATTGAATGGGAAAGTGATTGGGGGTGGAAGGGTGGAAATTTGTGTTGTATGTGCCTCAAATTAATTTCACCCAATTTGACTCTGGTGCATTAAACAAAGTGGAAACTAACAGATCTTAGATATGTTTGGACAACCTTTAAATTAGTTCCACTCCGTTTTATAGCGTCATGTTCTCTCTGCCGGTGCCATTGAATAGCTCTTGTATATCTTTGGTGTCTCAGCTGCTGTGTGCTTCACACTACTCCTCGTAAGGGTTGAGTACAGGGAGGGCGCATCGTATATGGGTTCCGGAAGAGGTGGCAAAAGGACGTGGGGATGATGGCTCTACGGCAGCACAATAGACAATGATACACCCTTCCATGTGCCAGAGTGCCTTACATTGGTGTTGTCGCCCGGAATATATTTTCCAAAGGCAAGGGGTGGTTTTGTGTGCCATATATTGGGGAGAGTGCAAAGTTATTTGTTCCCACAGCTACTTGGTGCTCTTCTTCCACCTTTTCCTCCACCAAGGTGTAGCAATACAAGCTTTTGGTGTACTTTCTTATGGAATTTTCAAAAAGTATTTGAAAGTTTTATCGTTTTTTTTAAATAATTTTGAATTTATTAAGAAGGTTAAAAATCTTGAACAGACTTTAAATTTTATTTCTCCGTGTGTAGTCTGTTGGGTTTGTTTCAGTAAATAAATAACTCTCCAGTCCCTTCTGGCGTATTAACAAATTATCCTTTCGTTTTGGGAATTATCAAAAACCTCCATTATTATGCGACAATTTGTTGGCCAAATCAATAAATCTTTCAGTAATTTCCGTTCCCATCAGCACAGGCAGCAGCATTGCAAATTGGACCATCAATTAAATTCGATGTTATCTCCACGGAGACTATTAATGAGAACATCATACTGCTGTGGAAGCTTTTCGACATGCAAAGGGGACTATTCACTTTTCATCCTACTATGAAGTCATTTTGAAAATAATTATTAAAAATGCTCAGACTCCCTTTCCAAAGGGACTATGTGGTGTACGTATACTTAGGTGACAAAGGGACACCTTGCAGTTTGTGCAGAGAAATGTCTCTCTGTTAGGAAAAACTCACACTGTGAGTAAAAACAACCACGAAGCTAGGAAATACACTCAGGAAATGCTCTTCTTCACCCATGCAAAGGAAAACCCGTCAGAATGGGATGAGGCAGGGATTTCCTTTGCAGGAGCGAGTTAGAGAGAAGAAAAGAGAGAGGCAGTCTCGTGGGTTGAATGGGGAAGGGTGGAAATTCGGTGTACCTCCGTGGAAATCGTGAGGGGATTTGTGATTTTCACACAAATAATATGGTTATCTTGATTTTCCCACCCACACACATACGGTGGCGGAGGTAGCAAATATTTATTTGGTGTCTGGATGTTCAAATAATGGAAGGGAAAATTGTTTATTGTGTGCTGAAATATGGTGAATTGCTAGTAATTACCATTGTTACGATTTATAGAGTTGTAGAGAGTTTATCAAAACACCCACACATGCGGGATTGTTGCTTTCGATAGCCACATAACATTAAAGAGAATATTTGAACATGGTGTGAAACATATTTTTAGCTCCATTCTTACCCATTTTCACAACTTTTAATAATTTTTTTCTGTCTAAAGCTTGAATCTTCAATATAAAATTAAATTGATTCAAAGAATTTAATAAAGATAAAAGTTTGCGGAGCAAAAATAATTCTGAAAGTAACAGAATATTTAAATTTAGATTCAGTGACAATATAAATTTACTCCTAACAAATAAAGAGCAATTCCTGGGGAAATTTAATTAATTAAATTAGACTCTGTGGAAAAATAACTAAATCCCCAAGCGGTGGAAAGAATTGTCCACACAAGTCAGAATAAATATTAACAATCAAATAAATGCATGGAAATTTTAACTGTGGGAATTTTCACAACCCCATGGCATTTTCCACTCACATAAAACTCTTGCAAAAATTCCTCAGCACAGTACATTTATCATTTATTCCAATGCATTATCGTGTGGCACCCTCTCACCCCATCAGAGGGTTTGTCCACGATGTCACCCACCCCCACCCTTGCTCTATTGTACAAACTTTCCCCAAAAAGCACTGTGGCTTTTATTGGTTTGTTTGTGACGTGAGTCGCGTTGCAAAATTCAAACCATATTCCAATTTATTTCTCATTGCTAAATGCACGCGCTGGGTGAGAATGAGATTTTTGGAAAAACACCCCACCACGCAATCCATCCCCTTCTACGTACAATTTGGAAAATGTTATGCCCTCAAATTATAATCTCACATCCACCCCCACGCGTCCGAGCATAATTTGATGGATGACGATGGCACGTGATTCTATACATTACAATTTTCCACCCCAAAACTGACTATTTGTGTACAAATATTTTGTGTAGTCGTACGTGCGGGGGTGCACCACCCCCCAGTGGAGGGTGCGACAACATTCGTCCTGTCACTGCCCCCATTGACAAATTCAACACCATGATAATATACTCCTTCCAAAAAACCTTCCAGCCCCCCTCGTGGAGCAAATATAGCGCCGGTTCGCGAGGATTTCCAAAATATCGGTACACTGTTAAAAATAGTTGATAAAATGATTAGTAAAATCGGTAAATTTATTGGTACAGCTCTAAAGAAAATAGCAAGAAATCTTACCAAAGGAATTGGTAGAAATTATTGAAAAAATGAAATTTGATTTTTTTCCTAATCCTAATAGCTTAAGGATGATTTAAAATAAATCAAGACGTCGCAGATTTGCAAATCGATTAGGTACTAATTTATTTTCTTTAAACTGCAATTCAATTTCTTTAAACGCGTAAAAATTCCACAATGGGTAAAAAAATACATTAAAATAAAAAATCATAAAATTTGGCAAAATTAACGAATTCTACCAAATCTTTTCTATACTGATTTGCAACAGTGTACAATTTGAATAAAATCATCCCCTAAAACTATTTATGATACACAAAATAATATATTTATTGAGAATAAAATGTTTGATTGATCGCACAAGTCAATTGGATGGTGTCTCTATTCAAATTTATATATTGGCAATAAATCCGTATATTGTGCCATCGAATTAGAATTTAGAATCGATAAATCACAATTTTACACGGAAATTGCTACAAGATTGCAAAATGATGCGAAAACCTCGGCAGGACACGGTGGCAAGAGTAGGATGGCACAAGGGGGATATAGAAAGAGTTTCCGGGAGTGAATTTTGTCGGTGAAAATCTGAAACTTATCACTTCCTTATGGTATCAGCAATAAAACTTTGCCTACACATTATATTTAATACACCGCACCGCACACACCTCATGCAGTCCCGAAAGCGATATTCGGGGAGGATGCGCTAAAGTTTGTACAGTCAAACTTTCGTCTTGGGACTCTGGTAAAATTGGGCGGAGGATGGTTCACCTTTTCTGGAATGAGGGGGGTTGGTTTTCACGTGCACACAACACCGGTAAATAATTCCATGGAAGATTCACATCCTCCGCACCATTCATGCGGACACACTATATAGCAGTTTGTCTACTGCTAGAGAACCCCGGAAGGGTGGTGAGGTGGAAGACTTGCAAAGGGAGGGTGAATGGTGCAATTTTGAATTCTCTTAAGTCGAGAAGATTCAAACTATGAGTTTATTGCGAGTAAAACACCGCCTTGTTCAACTCTCAGGGCAGACACACACTCTCTGTAAGTTAATATATCAAAAAAGATGCGGCAGTGGGGGCGCCTGGTGGGTATATAGCTGCTGCTGCCTACGTGGCGGAAGGCAACGTCCTTATTATTTGTTTTTGCACATTGTTAAACAAGAAAATTAGCAAAACACAAACGAGTCACTTAGCAAAGTTAATAAATCTCTTAATTTCTTCCGCGTGCAGGTTGGGCATTTTCACCAGGCGCTATAAGGAAGACAACGCTGCTATTTATGTAGGTATGTACCTATATATACAAAACTTTCTGCAATAATTTTTGATTTTTTTTAAGAGACTTAATAACAAAAAAATCCTTTCAGCAGTCCTTAACTCTTTAATTAATTATACACAAAAATCACAACTTTCAGTGCTGGCTGTTGAATGTCGTTGTGCAGTGTCTAAATATTAAAACAAACATTTGGAATTTCCCTTCCCCCAAACGTCTTCATATAATTTTCTTTGAAAGCTCAATTCAAAGTAACTTTCAAATATTTCCCATATCATGAAGTTTTTCCCTTCCACATATTTTATTAAATTTTGAAACCACCTGAAACTTTTCCCGCGCTTTCACCGATCCCAATATGGAATTAAATTTTCCTTTTTATTAATATAGTTTTTGTTGCAATATTAAAGTCTCTATGTGACGTTGCCAAAAGTTTTCTCTGTCTCATGTTTTAACGGCTTTTCGTTGTGGTGTGGAAAATGAATTAAAGGTAAATCAAAAGAATATTAACGAAATCTTAATTATCAATCTTTCGAAGAGTCAGCTTAATTTTTTTCCTGCCCATTTTCACGGTTGCCCCCACGAGCAAGCTTTTGACATACAGTTGGAGTAAAGCGCAAAATGGTGTGTGTAAAGTCTTGTGTGGTTCATTAATTTATTCACCGGCACTCTTGTCTAACTTTGGCATGGAGGCCATGGCGTTGTTTCTGCACACCCGCAACATAATCGCCCACAATCATGGCGCCCTCCCCGTGCATGGGGGATGGTCATTATGGGTGAGAATTTCATACACGAATCACGAACACCGGATACAAATGAATTCATATTTAATATAAATGAACACATATCGTCTTATTGGGGGCCTTCCCCATCCCCACTAGCCCCTGGATAATCATCCCACATACACTCACAAGCCACCCACCCTCCCCTTGGCTGAATGGGCGATTCGCCAGGATCCCACAGGAATTGTGGTATCTCTGGGTATAACCCAAAACCCTCCGCCACCCCTCAAGAGCGCGTCCGGGGGATGAAATGTTGTTGATCGCCTTGCAGCCACGTGGGGGGAAGAAAATTGATCCTCTCGTGTTGTATTTTAATTTATTACAACGAAAACGTCGTGCAAAATTTATCGTTTTCTAAGCAAAATGTAATTAATTTACGTCCAATTTTTCACGCATTATATTTCCAATTGTTTTGTGTCTCCCTTCCCTTGTATAACGTCCCTTTATTTTCTTGGACTCTCCCGGAATTTTGGGGCTTTTCCCTTGAAATTCATCATTATATTTAATTTGAAAGAAAATTAAAATTTTTATAAAGTTGAAATATTTTCTCAATTCAATAAATTAAACTACATCTTGTAAATCTTTTAGTATGTTTATTACATTTGTTACTACAATCTCTCTTTAATTTGTTGGCAAGTTGTTTCGATGTAAATCTCCCCACATTCATGAGGTGTCCAATGAAATTTTGAGATAGTTCTGAGTATTTTAGTGTCACAATGGAGAACAAAATTTACAAATTATCATCATCACAAAATTAATCCCAGACGAAAGCTTGTACACACATCACAGAGAATCACTCGGGACAATTTTCCATGTGAATTTTCTCCACTGTGTATTCATTGCAATAATATCCCAGTTATAGTTTTTGAGATAATACAACTAGGAAATGGGAAAATGAAAGTGCACCGCAAAAGTGGCAAGAAAATCTCTTAATTCCCATCACCACCGTATCGGGGAAAATTCAGTGGCATATGGGAGAAAATTCAAATGGCATGGTGTGAGGGAGTTTTTCATATATAGGAAAAGCCATTTGGACAGATGAGGAATGAATTTTCTCAGCAAATTACTCTCAGTGCCACTCAAAATATACAAAACAAACTCCCGCCGAAAGCTCATTCATGCACGATGACTATTTAGCTAGAATTGCTTTGAAAAAGAGCTGATGAGAAAGCTCATGGGGGTGGTCCCGTCTGTTTTGTGTGACGGCATTTTCCCATCCATGACAAACTCTTGTGGCAAAATCCCTCACCGCTGTGTGCCTTTACCATGGTTTCAGAGGAATGTGGTGCCTTTTCCCTTAACACACGGCTCTCTCACCATCCCCCCCCGTTCAAATGGCAACACAGAAAGTGGCATTATAAAGTCATAATGCTGACAACAATATGCCCGTAATTGCGACAAACTCAATTAATTATACGCGATTTAGTTATTAAACCATTTAAATTTATATTTTAAATGTTTATGCCACAAAATGGCAATCCTCTCGCACATATTATTGCCACCCCATTTACCACCATCCCACACACACAATATTCTCCAACTTGATTTTTCCACAAGCATTACCCGCAATTTTCCACCCTAATTGGGGAACTGAAGAGCCCCTGTGGCGTTGCAAAATATCCCCAGCCCCCACATAACTCCCCCGCCCAAAACATTCACACCCAGTGATAAATAGAGACATGCATTTTGTGAGGAGGAAAAAAAGTTTTTAATAAAACCATCTGTTGCCGGAGTGAAGAAAAAATCACAATTTTCCAATATATAATCGCTTCTGTGGCGCGCCAAAAGAGAGTTGGATGGCACCATTGAGATTTTTGGCACTCAACCCTGGTAAATTCACTCACTGCATCCCCTTTGAACACTCTCACCATCGCATCCCTTCCAAATGACTACACTCAATCCGCAGAAATTCCCTCAAAAGTTCCTCTTTAGGCATGGGGAAAGTTTGAAAATTTCATTGAAATATTTTCAACAGAAAAAAAATCTTTTAAAATATCATTGGGGTGAAATGCATCAGCGATGAGAAGATAGATCAATTTCAGCTAATTAAAAAAAATCCATCAATTTTTCATTCTTAAAATTTAAAAATTTAAATGAGTAAAAAGTTGGTTAACAAAACGCCAAATCCGATAGCACCGAAGACAACAACCAAATTAAATTTTTCTTCCACAAATGTGCTTTCCATGAAATTTTCCATTCAGGGAAGGTTTTTTCCTAGAAAATTAAACCTTAAAGTGGGAAGAGATGAGCAGAACACCCTGCAATTTTCAGCCAGCAAACGACGAAAAGTCCCTCCTTGGCCACTGCTGGTGTTTGTGGAACTTCATATTGTTTTTGACAAATGAGTACAATGCAGTCACTTCTACCCCCAACTACTTGTTTGCCACCCACCACCACCCCTTCTGCGATAATGCTGTGTATGTGTGGTGGCTTTCACCGGGCAATTGGAGTGTAGTGCATCCGAGAAATGGGGAGTCCAAGACTACAGGAGGGAATTAGTAAAAATTTCCACCATGCAAACAGATTCTCAATTTTCAGCATCGTACACACACACAGGATGGTTGGGTACCTTAAAACCTTCCTATGAAGTCACGAGTGGACCACGCTACAGCAACCCTTCTGTGTGTGCTTAATGTACGGGACAAAACTCATCCTTTTTTTGGGTTCTAAAACTCTGCAACGGTGGAGCATGAGAGTGGAAAATAAATGAACTGGAGGCACTTCGATGAGATGGTGTACATTGGCAAAAGTAATTTGAAGACTATGCGGACTGTTGGAGTGTTGTTGGGAATTTTATTTCGCAACCAAGGGCTTCGTATTTGTCAATGGGGACTTCCTCGATTGAGATTGCAGGGAGTTTGCTTTTTCACCGCATATAGAGCTTGTGTTATGTGAGAGTTTTTTTCTCCCTGCTCACCGACACACCCAGCAATTAATTCAGACAATTTTCCAGGAAAAACCACTCGAAAAAGCTCGTCACAAATTGAGGATTATTATGCTTCTTTTATTATGCTCTCCCAAGCATATGAAAGCTGCAGCAGGTAGTTGAGGTGGGACAATGCAACAATATATTGAGGGAAATGAATGTTAATTTATTTATGTAAAAAGCGATGAGTTAATCTGCTTAATAAGGAATGAAATGTTTTATTAGTTATTGCACTTTTAAAGTGAGATTTTAATGTCCTTTTCCTCTTAGGACGAATAATAAACTGCACGATTGACAGCGTGGAACCCATTTGGCGCGAACTAGGATGAACAGAATGGAAATCAGTGATGAAAATGGACGTGTGTCCCTAAAATGTGCATAGCAGTAAAAAGTACTAATCTACTTAATCTTCCATGAGGAATCTCCCACAACCTCTAGTGAGTGGGAAAAGTATTACTATACGGTGTATGGGGATGGTGTGAGATGAAGTCAGGAAAGAAAAGTTAATGCTGTACAAATTGATATTCACACCACGGAATCCCGAAGCTCGTGACCGAAATTCCATTCAGCGCCAATATGAACTCTTGACGCCACTTAGAGACACCACCACCTCCACATTGCCACCCCCTAAACCATCCTGTAAAATCACAGGGATGATCCGAGAAGCAATTTCGCTTCTGAGATCAATTGTAATCATTTGTACCTCACTCACCCGTGCAAAATCTCACACACACCCCCACCCTCCCCTTGGGGTTGTCGTTCGACATGAAGGAAGTAAGTGAATGAATAAGTGAATTCAGGGGTTAGAGGTCACCACACAGTGTTTTCTGCACGAGCCACGACAAGAATCATGGGGATCATGTGTGGGGGAAGTGATGCCATTTCCGAAAAGAAAACCAAACAAAAGGGAATGCAAGGAAAGAAAATCATTTGTAACACACACGCCACATACAAACCCCTTGGAGAATAAAAGAAAATCAACAAGTAATAAGATTTTCTCCGGGAGGAATCCAGAATTATCGAAATGGAAGCTGAACCTGAGTGTGTTTTGTCGTGAATTAATAAAAAGCCCTCTCTTTTCGTTGGGAGATTTCAATCACTTATATTCGACCAAAAGAGAAGCTTTCTTCATTTGGGAAAATTTTGGTAAGAAGAGGTGGAAAGACGTTGAGAAAAAATATCATTCTTTTTTCCTTAACCGTCGTTCCTACAATAAAAACGTTACTGAATTAGCATTAAAAAAATCTTAACATTAAATCTTAGCATTAAAAAGTTCCTTGTTGGAAAAAAATCCTTCATCCCCTGAGCATTGAAATCATTAAAGCCTTTTCGCCTTTAAATGCGATTTATCATGAAAATTCACGCCAAAGTTCTTTCTTTTTATTGTTGTGGCAAAAAGTCAGTACAAACACTATTTTCCCTCTAGAGTGCTGTGTGTATAAATTTTCTTTTTCCACCCGCACCCACCCCCTGTGTGCAATCCCCGCGTCGAATGAATGTCATGTATTTGAGATTTTCAATATTTTTCCTCAGCGCAGTAAATCCCTGTCGCGTCGCAAATTCCACACTGTTATGACAATTTGACAAGAATTCTACGACAAAAATCGCAGTTTAGTTTTCCCACCCTCCAATGAACCCCCTTGGCTCTTTCTCCCTCTCTCTGGAGGATATCGCATTTGAGGGATTGTCTGATTTCTCTTCTTGTACCGCCACCACCACCCACATATAGAAGTGATTTTGATTTATGCTCAAATGTATGGAAATTTATAGGAATTGTTTCGCTGTGGATATACGAAGCGAGCGAGTGAGAAAAAAATAGAGGAAAACTTCCAAATGCAAGGGGATGAATGGAGAATGCGCGCTTGTGAATTGTGCAGCAGAGTGAGTCAATTGTATGGGAAAGTTGGGAAATAATGATGATATCCAGGGGCACTTTTTTATTCACCCGCACACATCACCCCCAATGTGGGTGAGAGAGGGTGGAAAAAAAAAAGAGATCGTGAGTGCAGTGAAATGTTTATTATTGGGTGCGCTTTACTGTTTGATTTGTCGCTCAATTGGGACTAATTGAAAGGTCATGTTTATATGCAATGTGCCATCGGTTATTGCTGTTTGTTACACCAGGGACCATTTTGAGTGCATGAGGCTGCAATAGAGACGATCACCCAACAATACACACACAACACCCCTCTCTGTGTGCACCTTTGGTCACCCCGAAAATTTTACAATCCACCCCCCCCCCACATTCCTCCCTCAGGGCGCTCCCACGAGACCCAGAAAGCATTGCGAGAGATGCGGACCCCCAAATGACAAAGTTGTTATACAAATTTGATCGATTCGACTGGGACATGTTGAGTATTAATTGCAAACATGCATGCTATATGTTACAACCATTCCCTATTCACCCACATTGCGAAGCTTCTACATTGAATTAAAATATAGCATTCACTCAATAAAATTTTAGGTGGGGAAAATAGGATGTAGGCCCTTCAAAATCTCATTTCTAACAATTTCAACATATCACTAAACGATCTGTTTCATTACTTTACGTCGAGAGTTGATTAAAAAAAATACCCAGGGGGCGGAGAATTAATTTTATATTCGCAATCTATTTTCTTATGCATATTTCTAATATTTATGATTTTTACAAAATCAGGAACAATCGATAAATTCTCAAAAAAAAATGTCATAAATATTAGCAATAGAGGAGGGCGGGGCTAATAAAGTCACTTAAGGGTTTAGAAAAAGCCTAAAATATCATATTTCCTAGCTAGATAGAACAAAATGATCTGAGAAAGAGTTGTAGGGCAGTAAATTTCCTAAAGAAATGAGCTAAACATTTCGCTTTATCCATTTGGGAAATATGATATTTTGAGCTTTTTCTAAACCCTTAAGTGACTTTTTTAACCCCGCTCTCCCCTACATATTCCCCATTTTGCGAGTGAAAATATCGCAAAATTGTTCGATTTGAAATGAATTTTTTTTTTCTTGAAATGTATCGTTTTCCGTGAGAAAATTTATTTTCTCCATCAAACCCTTACTTAAGAGACATATATTTCCTAAATTTGTCAGCCCCTTTCGGAGATTTTTTTTTCAAAGCATAGCATTGAAATTTGCACGAGCGTATTTGCAATCATCTCAACGTTATAGTTTCGGTACAAAATATACAAAATATCCTCCTATGCAATCACGACACATTTTGAGCCTTGTATACAACAAAATATTCGTCCGCAGATGATTTTACGGGGCGTGGGGAATCAGTAAACACTAAATGCGAGCGTGGGAGTTATTGTTGAACCAATCTGCCGCCCCATAAATTTCCCGCGGCACGAATCATTTACTCATTACGCTATTTGGGGAACATGCCACGTGTGCCAACACACCAAATTTGATGGGAATAATTTACCTCATTGTAGTCTACAGCTGGAGCATCCCCATCATGCCGGAGATAGTGGTGATAGCTGTGAATGCCAGAAGGAAATGTCCAATTCACACGGTGCACCTGGCCCACATTTGCCTCGTGATTTTGCACCACCAAGAAATCTCGTTCGTTGCACTGGACAACCACTTTGCGAACACTTTTACTCTCATTATTTGCACCGACAATCTCATAAGTCATAACCACGGGTGCGCATTCTTTTGAGAAAGAAATAAAAAAAAGCATGCTGGTGGTTAGAAAAAATGCCATGAGGAATTGCCTCTCCTCCCCCAAACGCCCATTCTCATGGAGCTTTAATTAATGACTGACTAACACGAAATGTGTCCAAATGAAGGGGCTTTATGTTGTGCGGTGACAAGGGGAGAATATTCTAGGATTGAGGTGTACATTGAATTCTAAATAAACATTCATTTAATAAAAAAAGTTAAACTGAAAGGAAGCCAAAAACTCCGGAAGTCGGATTGATTTTCCTTCTCAACGGAATTTTTCTTAATAAATAAAGCAAAGGTACACCACCTTGAGTCAAATTTCATAACCTTGCGGTTGAGTCGCAAAAGGCGATTTCTTGAGTTTGAAAGTTGAAGAAATTTCGGGTGGAATTATTGAGTGTGGAAGCCAATAAATCTTCACATCCACTTAATTATACAATATTATTGCTAATTGTTTCCCCTTTGGGGCCATCTGCCCCATGCAGTGCGCATTCTACATCATTTCCTTGGGTAAATAAATGGAAATTAACATAAACACTTTATAGTGCTATTCGCACTCAAATTAAACCCAATCTCCTAATGTTGTTAAAGCAAGTACGGCTCCATATACTAAAATTACCCCCTTCCACAAATAAAATAGCTCTCTAAAAGACAATGTGGAACAAATTGATTGAGAAATTATATGGGATTTTCCAACAATAAACATCACTTTTCTTGCACAAAATATACATGTACATGCGGAGTAATTAACCGTTGAATTTTCAAATAACTTTGACCGTATGGGAGGTGAATGCAGGAATAATTGACAGAGTGATGGATATTTTTTTATGCATTTCTGTGAGCGTAAAATAATGTGGAAAATTGGTTTATTGAATCATTCACAGCATCGGGACTCATTCATACTATATAATATGCACTATATATTTACCCACCCCCACCCGTGCATATTTTCAGAGGGTGGTCAGGGTGTACGATGGATTTTTTTTCAACAGAAAACCTTTTTTTCTACCCGCTTCAGCATCCGTGCCGGGGAAAATTGCTCACAGAACGAAGAAGTTGCACACGGAGAGTGAGAAAATCTGCAAGATTTATATTTGAAAAATGACACTGCACCACTTTGGCAGCAGCAACAATGGTGTCACAGCGGAGGTGCCTCGTCGATTTGTTATTTCGCCCTGTGCATTTTTTCCACCACCACCCCCAATCATGACCACCGCTCCATGAGCGAGAAAACTATTATAAAGTGTTTATTGTATTTCCGCAATTTTTCCAGACTCTTGCTTACTTCTTTTCGCCAAATCGGAAAATTCCTGCCACACCAATTGAGCACATATTGGGCGAAGTTTTTTTTTTTGAATTCTTTTTAGGAATTTTTATTTTATTTGTATTTCGGGAGGACATTTGGAAAATGTCTTTGGCTATATTTTTCAGAAGTTATTTTTTATTAGGTACCAATGAGTTTTTTTTTTTTGGAAAATAGGAATTTTCACAAAAGATGTAAGAGAGATAAACCTAAATAAAATTTTTTCTACTATTCTTTTGTTATTCTTCATAATTTTAGCAAAAAAAAGATGTTTCTCTACTTACGTTTACACTCCCGGCTTACGTCTTTTGCTTATTTCTTAATGTGAGTGCCCTTAATATTAAAAAAAAAAATAAGCAAAATAATCCGAATTTAAATCAGGAAACACTTTAAAAAATGATTGAAATAAAATTTTCCCTGATTAAGAATGTCATAACTAAATAAATACTGAAATATCGAAATAGAAATATTCGGTCTTTAAAATAACTTATCGTTGATTTATTAAAACTGAAAAGTTTTCTACAAAATTCTCGGAATTCTTTTAATAGAAAAAATTCATTTTAACGTAGGGGAGACCGGGGTAAAAAAAGTCAATTTGCATAAATCCTTATCTGCAGGATTCCCCAAATGCAAGAAAATTTCCTCGATAAGTCATTCTTATAGGAAATTTCCTTGCCTACAACTTTGTCTCAGACCACTTTTCTCTATCTCCTCGGGAAATATGAGTTTTCGAGCTTTTCTTAAACCCTTCCGCTTCTGACTTTTTTTAAACGCGGCGGGTAAATATAGTCACCAGTTGGCTAAATAAAGTCGGTCGAATTTTCCGACATTTCCAATGATTTCCCACCTGAGAGATTGACAGTAGTTGATAGCTAAACTTCTCACCTTTTGATCCGCGACAAGGAATTTCACTTTTATACGCACTAAAACAGAGAATTTTGCGATTTTCTCAATCACGCCATTTTGCAACAAATGGATAGAAAATATGTCAAAAATTTCGAACTCCCATATGATTTACATGGGTTGACCCGATCTACCCCAAGGGGTATGTTTTGATTCAAATAATTGTTCAGAAAAATCATTAAAAGTTATTGAAAAATACACCTTGGCAACGTTTTCTGAAGTAACCCAGCTAGTGAGAAAAATTATCAGATTGGAAAATTGCTGAAGGAAAACTTCAGAAAACTCGTTTTTCTCAATACGCAAAAGTTTGGGAAATGGGCCAAAAATTTATTTTCTTTTTTAACTCCCAAAGTACTGATCACATAACCTCCAAATTACTGTCAAAAATTGTAGGTGTATAGGGCTTTCCACCCTAATTTTTCCCGATTTTTCCGATTTATAACTTGGGAGAAATTGGCATTTGAAAATTCGAAAATGACTCTTTTTACCCCGGTCTCCCCTATATTTTATTCATTTCAATAACATTTAGAACAGTCAATTACTCTGTGAACTATCGAACAATAATCAAAAAAATATATGTTAAAGTTCAGGAAATTCTTACCTTAACCGAATCAGTTCGACTTTAAACATTAAACATTTTTTATAGATTTTTTTATGTTTTTAAAGTGAGAGGAATTGTTAAGCATACAAAATATCATACAAATCCGGATAAATAATAAATTTTTAACTCCTATTTAAACTAAGGGGAAAGCAATTATCTTAAACTATTAATAGATTAACTAAAACTAGCTGATAAATTTTGATATTTTATTCCATTTATTTAATACGTGCGGAAGCACATAAAATGAAAACTTTCGACAAAAACTAACTTTTCTAATTAGTTTCCTAATTTTCTCAATTAACAAACCTAAAGTCGCCATTAAATTGAATAGATTTTGAACTGTAAACTAAACAAAATTAAAAATAAATAGAGTAAAACTTTTAATTTAAAATCTCAGAGAATATTTTTTAAGCTCTTTTAGCCATTTTCTTCAGCAATAATTTATGAAAATAATATTTTGTGAATTTATTACAAAGAAGAGAAGGCAAAATTTTCTCTATAAATCCTCATTTTATATAGAGGCACAGTGTGGTGTTGTAAGTATAGAGTCAAAACCATCCCTTTGTGAGTATAAAATAATAATAAAATGCAAGGCGTTTTCGGGGTGGAAGGGGGTTGTTTTACGATTGAAACCACGATGTGTGTTTTAGGGGTGAATGGTGGGGTGGAGGACCACTCGACAGCACAATAAAGGGATGAATAATACAGGAAAAAGCATTCATGAAATATGTGCAATTCGCTTGCATAATTTTACACCCCGAAAGTACACACGCCGAGGGTCAAGGCGCAAAATGGGGGAGCAGGGTGGCAATGTTTGTGTCCATCTGGGAAGGATTGTGTGTGCTTTTTTGCAGCATTTTCGTATGTGAAAAACTAACCCCCAGAACGACACTATGTACTTTTTTTCACGGCATTTTTGTTACTATGTCTGCTGATCAAAACTACGCGACATATCACCACACACAGCGTACACTCATGCACAAGAAAACACCACAGATAGGGTTATACGAGGGATGTAACAATGACCAACAAGAGAAACAAAAAAAAACTTGCAAGATTGCATTAAAAAATGTATTGAAATTTTGCCGGAAAGCGTAGAGCTTTAATCGAGCTTTCAGCGCTTTTTAACTTTTCTCGAGATTTTTTTTCAACATTTAATGAAGGTGAAATTTTGCTGGCTGTTGTGCTATTCTCATGATTAGAATTTTTTTTTCAAGTGAAAATATTTAATTTTAGTTTGAAAAAATTCGCGCGCGAGCACATCCAGCCACGGAGGCGTCTCGTTGTGGCACTAAAATCATCTTCTTGCCCTACGAATGTACTTTCCATCGCGGAAAATTCAAACTGCATCGCCATGCCAAGGCTCTCTCGCTCTCTCTCTTCGTTGATTCTCAATTCCGAATTTTGGGAGGGATTTTCCCACAAAGAGCTTCTCTCACGCTGGCGCGCTTTCCATGTGCCACCCCTCTGCACCCCGCATGGAGTTCTGAGACCAATAAATAGAGAAGCCAAGCAGCAATGTGGAAATTGGGTGAGAAGAAATCACGTGGCGTAGGAGACAGAAGTTGGGAGCTGCCGAAGAGCACGCGACGGAGCTTTTCTAAGAATACCAATTGGACGGAATGGAAAGTCTTAGGAGAGAGCAATACAATAAAAGTGGGAGTTGTCTTCAATGTTGTTCCACTCATCAAATTTCCCAAAAACCCCCACCATGTCATCTCACTCCCACACACACCATGTCTCTATCGCACGTCCAAACTGATCACAATGTGTCATTCCCGCATATCGATATGCCATGTGGGGGAGACTTGCTTGCCTACCCTCCCGCAGGAAAAGCTTCTTCACTACATGGGCGACGTGCAAAGAGATTCTCCTTATGGCTGAATTTGACAAAAGACGAACATATTTTGATCTGCCAGAGCTGATAAATTATCCAGCAGCATTGTCTGCTTAATGTCAAGCACAACGCCAATTTTCCTCCAATATTTCGAATTGAAAAATGTCTCAAAATAAAGTATATATATTTAGCTAAAGGTTAAAAGTCACGGAGACTAAGTATGTTGCGATAATTTTTAAATAGATAATATCGTTTTGAAGGAATTGTAATTTATGAGTTTGAATTTATTTGAAATTTAGTTGTTTTTGTATTTTATATTGTTATATTACAAAAGGAAATTATTGGTCCTCTTAAAAAAAATGAATTGCTTTTGGTTGGATTCGAACCGAAGATGTTTTGGATATCAGCCAAGTGCTCTATCTATTACGCAAGGCATCGTGTATTTTATTATTAATAGGAATTTATTTTATTTAATTCTAAAATATTATTTTAATTATTTTAATGGTGAAAACCATTAAAAAAATTTTTTTAACTCAACAAAGCCTTTTTCAAAGCTTTATGAACATAATTTCAAGAGAAACAATTAAATAAAAAATATATCTTCGCTAACTACTTTAAGGCTGGTTCCTTAAAATTCCCTCCAAAGTCACATCATGCAACTTTCTTGTAAATCAAATCAAAAACAATTATACAAAAAAAATAAGAACAAGAACCTTCCCCAGCATACCATCTCCAAGACTCAATAAAGAACAAAACAATCGCTAAAAATCATCAAAGAAAAAACAGGCAAACATCTTGTAAAGCAATTTCGAGTCTACAAGTCGATTCTCTGGGGGGGGGGGGGGGGGGTGTTGTGTGCCTGCGAAATGGGCAATTTTGAAGACTCCCTCCCCTAATTGCAGATAGCCACACTAATTTAACCAATTTATACAACATTCTGTGCTTACCATGCGGCCGGGAGGGGGGTGGGTGAATGGTGCGGTAGAGATAACACGAAAAGGAGGGCTCCATTGCACCTCTCCGGAAGAACACAGAGTGAAAGTAATTATATCGGTTGAGGAACAATTTTGCAAATAGGTCGCGTGCATAGAGTCGATTACTCATAACAAATTGCCTAATAGTGGAGGCGCCTGGTTAATTGTCTGGCCTTTTGTTCGGACCATCTTCCACACATTATATCCCATTCACTTTTCTTTGTACACCCGATGCAGCTTTTATCCGCGTGTAACGAATGATGAATGGGCTTAATTAAAAGTCCAAAGAGAAGGAAAAAAAATCTCCACAAAAGCTACCCTTAAAAGGGATTCCAAGAAACTACGGGAATTCTAGGAAAACAAATCCCCTGAAAATTCACTAACAGCACTCAAGGAAGAGATGTAAAATAAAATATATCAAGGGGGAAGAAAATTGAATTAGAAGGGTGATAAAAAATGTCAAGCATCCCATGGGAAAAAATCTTGGAGCAGAAAGAAATTTTCGCAATTCTTCACCATGTGATATCTATACTTATATGTATTTATTCCTCCCACCATGAAATAAACTTTTCTCCCACTGCGAGTCACACTCAATAATCCAAGCTGTGGCAACGATGTGACCATAAATATTTGATGAATTTATAATGGACGCGCCGCAAACTCACTCCCCCGGATTTACCAAAGTCCAACAAGGTGGATGAGTGAGAAAGGGGGGAGGAAAAATAAAAGGAGAAGAAGGAAAATCGTAAAGGACACCCCGAAAAGAGGATCAACAACTTGGAGATGTCATGTAGAGGAATAAGCCCCGAATGTTATACCTTTTAAGCGACTATTAATCCCCACCAAATCTTCTTTCAAGGCAGGATCAAATGTCCCCGGAAATTACTAATTCACAACCATCATGGGGAGAGCTTTAAGACATCGCGAGCTTTACCTTCAAGATTCTTCCGAAATCTTTGAGGCTTGTTTGAATTTAAATTTTTCCCACACATTTGTCGCCCTAGTTTCACCGCATTTGCACTATGTGGCTGCATTGGAAAGTTTTGATAAACTCTTTTCGCTTTTCATACAAACCCTTGAGGGTTGATTGAGCAAGAAGACTTCGACATATTTATATGAAATGTCCTCTGAATCCTCTCAATGTACAACATATGTTTTCAGCGCCCTTTTGAGTATTTGCAAAATGATTGAGTTTTGCAACTTTCCCTTCAAAATACATTCTCCTCCATTATAGAGAATGCAGAGAATCGCTTGTATGTCGCATCGGTGTGTAAAATATGTCAGTTGGACGAGTGTTCAGTACGTTCTGTATTAACCACCCCCATCCTGCTGTACACAGGATATTCCGGGGAAGACGTACGTGGGGCCAAGTGCTGTGTGGAGGTTCAGCTCATCGACGGGTGAGTCTACCTATCCGTTGTGTCGTAGTCGATGAACGTGACTCTGTCGTGTTTGAAAGTTCTAACACAACCACCCACCCCCTTATAAGCAAAAGGATGCCTTCTTTCACCTTCTAATCTCACCTCCTGCCAGCAAATGCGCGCTTATGTTTTACCATGCTCATCCCGTTCCCCTAAAGAAAAGGTGAAAAGCGAATGATCTGCTGAGAGAAATTTTCTCGTGCACGTTTCACATCCAATTCGACATATCTAATGGGTGAAGAAAATATTATTTAGTACGGGAATGGGTGGGGGTGGGTACCAGGAAAGAAAATTAAATAAGGAGGAAAATGGTCCTATTTGAGAAGCGAGCGTACACTTCACCTTTCACCCACGACCCCTAGAGAAGTACCAATATTAGCGTGTCGACAGCGATTTTGTGTCTCATCAAATGGGGAGAATTTTACGGAAGGGAGTGTGTGGGAGGGTTGAAAGGCGCACACACAATCCAAATATCCACCTCACAACTATGCAAATGTTTTCAACAAGAATATCGAGAGATGCTTTAAATATTTCTTTGAAATTTTGTGAAATATTTCGGAAAATTGGAAAAAGAGAAAAGGAGTTTATTCATTTCGTACAGCTAATTTTTTTTCCAATTCGTTTACTTTTGTGAGCTTCATTTTTAGAAAATTAAATTAGTAAGTACTTAAAATTCCGTAAAATAGACGTTTTATTTAAAATTGAAATAAAAGACAAAAAAATAAAATCATAAATGAATCGATTGAAATATATTTTGATCAGTTAAAAAATAGTTTAATCAGATAACCTAATTTTTAATCAATCATTAAAAAAATATTTTTTCTATTGAAAAATTTAAAATATATTTTAAAGCCTAAAGAATAAACGGCTCGGATGCTGTGTGGATAATTTAGGTGTGTGTTAAAAGTTGGATTGAAGTGGTTTAAGAGGAAATTCTGAAATTAAACCCTTTCACCCCGCATCCCGCCCACATTGTTGACTCTCTCGGGTGCCAAAGAGGTACCCCACACCCTTCGTCATTTAATGAATGCTACATGAAAATAAACGTATATTCTGTGTGAGGTAGTTGAGCTTGAGAAGAGATAAATATCACTCACGTAGAACTAACCTCATTTCACACCCTATCATGTATCCAAAATCACCATATTCATCCCTCTCTGCAAGTCCTACCTATCCATTTATTCGTCGTTGGGGCGCACTTTCGAGTTGACTTTGTGTGTAAAGTATACCCAAACCCAACCACCCCCTTTGGCTCATGAAAAGGTAAAGTATGTTGTAGGAGCGCACCACCCCTCACACCATTCAAGAGCGGCCAATTCGGGCAAATGGGGTGAGATGCTGTGTGTATGCGGAGGACCCGAAGTGGTTGGTGCCATTTATATAGTTCAACCACCACCCACTTGTTCAGTTTGTGTAGCTATATATGGAGTCACTGAGCAAACATTTACTTATTCCTTCATCACGTTGCATGAAACATACATCCTCATGATTTATCCCTTTGCGAAATGCTCTGCCTGAAATTTCCGTCGCCGCTACTCCATGAATTTCCCATTGGATTTTTCTTACCATGCCCACCTCTTCCTCAATCCCTATGTGGCTGCTGGATGCAGCCTGTGTGCACGGAGAGATGCCAAAGAGATATAGAGATAAAATTAGCTGAATTTTCCACATATTGTACAAGAAAAATCCTCATTCAGAGATTTTTTTCATCGCCATTCAACCCCTTTTTATGGGGATATTCAATAAGGTTCCTCTTCTTTTTTTTATCTCAAAATCTACACTCTGTGCAACTCTACTGCAACCCTCTCCTTAAATCGTCATGTAGGAGAAAAATATGATACGGTGTGTACGTGATGCTATTTAACATTTGAACACAGTTAATTTTTCTGCAAAAAAATTCTTACAATATGACACGATTGTGCTTCCTTCGCGTAAGAACGTTTTGCTAGAAAGGAAATTTTTCCTTCTTCTTGGGGAAATGTGTGAGAAATTTATTTGCTGCAGACTTGGATGGTGTCCATAAATTTCTCGTTGGAAGGAGGTATTTATTTGAACACTTTTGAGTTCATTTGTCTTAAAAACTTCTTGTCACATTTAGAATAGAAATTCTTAACAGGAACAGAAGAATTTTTTTAAGAAAAGATTTCACTTAAATAGGATTAAATAAAAGAAAAGAAAATATTTATCAATAAAGTCGATTTATACATAATTCCAATTTGCATAAAACATTAATCATTTTTTAAAAAAAATCCTTTAAAAATCAATGGGACTGCGGGCCATCCTATATTTTTCTTTTCATCACAATATTATTTATAGCTCAAGCAAATTGATTTTTGTTGAAAAGAATTTTTCTTCCATCCATCATTTTTTTCCATCTCCTTCCTCATGCCATTTTCACTTTCAGTCCAGACGCTATGGAGAAAAAAATCCCACCACGGAATGAATTAAATTTTTATGGAAAATGTGACTTATGTTGGAAAAGCCATTCTGCTGAAGAAAAAGCATTCCAATGGAATTTCCTCTTCGATCTGAAAAACTTGAGTGGATGTGTGTTTAAACCACAAACCCCTTTTTTGTGTATAAAACGGGAAAGAAGTAGGAGGAAAAGCTGAAGAGATTGTATCAATTTCTCCATATACACGAAACTGAAAAGGATCCCTTGCACACACACACACCCAAGGAGACGCCCTGTTTGCAGAGGAACAAAAGAGGGTTAAAGAAAAGGAATGAAATCATCAAATTTTGACTGCAAGGTGGATGGCTTTGTGGGAAAATAAGTTTTTCCATTGAATTAGGGTTCTTTTGTAATTTTTTTTCATTATATTTATGTTTGGATTTAAAGCTTTTGCAGACACTACAAAAGGCAGCTTTTTAGTTTTTCCCCCTTTTCACCAATTTAAAAGAATGTAGACCTGATGATGTAGATAAAATACACGAAACAGTTTCCTTAAACAACTGAACAAGCTTTTTTAAAGTAAAAGTGAGCTTTGAAAACTTTGCAAAAGTTCAGAATCTCAAATGTAAATGTAAATATCAGCCCTTCAATGCATCACAAACACTCTAAAATCAAATTGCAGTGCTAAATTCAACATCTTGTACCCTTCCATGTCCTTGTATGTCCTTCTCGCCACAACAACAACATTCAATTTGATGACTTCTCCACTTTTGCACACAAGCTCCGAAAATGTCCTTTCGCCAAAAAGGATGTAGCACGACGAAACATGGTGGGTTGAAATATTATTAAATGCTGTGGAAGCGATTTTCCTTTCCACCCCCACTCGCCCCACACCTTGGGGGTAAGAGAACATAAATATTATGGATGTAATATTTGAAATGAAATGTGTATGGTGATGCATACAAGTAGCTTCAAAATGTAACTACTTCCATTTCCTTATTTCATTTCCCGAACGCATAAAATATCCACTCTATCGCCCAAATTCAATCTCAGTATAAATCCTTGCCGTGGGTAGTTGGGGCAGAGAATTTCGTGGGTGACTTTTGGGGTTGTTCAGTGTGGCAGTTTTTCATATACCCCGCGCTCGTGGGAAGGGTGAGTTAAAATTGAAATGATAAAATTTGTGATTAATGAGGGAGTTTTCCTCACCACTCCGTGACTCTCCGTGATCCCCCATTGGATCATTTTGTGCGGGTGCCGGTGTCAGGGGGGTTTTGGATGCCAAAGCGGAAGAGGCCCAAAAAGTCTTGACACTGCCAAGACAACACCCACTAAATTATGCTCTCTCACAAAATCCCTAACTTGACAAAAATATCGTTCATGCGTGGTGTAGGCCTTGTGGTGTGCTCCACGAAAGAAAGCCTTCTCGCCATCTCTCTCCCCACAAAAATAAAAAGCTCATCGCCTCCGCCTTTTTTCTTCCTTCTCCAACACCCGGAAGATAGAGCTTGTGAGCTCTCACGTTCCACACATTCATAATAATATTCCCCTCACTTTCCGTTCTCTCACTCTCTCGCCTTTACACACGGAGAAAAGTGAGGCAATGAACAAAAGTAAAGCGGAAGTTGAGAGAAGGCGAAGTATCTCCCCAAAAGCTCAGTACGAAGGAGCTTCTGCCGCTGTGAGGATGTGCTCCTAAATAAGCCAGCATCCATCACACAAACTATTCAGGCAATGTGAGACTAATAAATTCAAAATGGGGTGGGTGGGAGAAGGTGGTAGAGGGCGACACACATTGTAAAATACCTGACAATGAGATACCAATTGTCATGGCCAGGTACTACGATTCAGACTTATGGGGTGGGTCCGTCCGTACGACCCCATGGCCCACGAGCAACTGAGCCAACCGTACTAGGGTGGTTGGGAGAGAGAGTCACCTTAAGACTCCCGCCAACCCCACACACATAAGCCAATCTGTCCTATGCCATGACAGTTAGTACCAGCGGTACTACATTCGGCCATTCCTGACTTTTGTGACGTCCTCGGCACAAGCTAGGAAAAGCAAGACAGATTGACCGAATTTTCCCGTGATCTTCGACCAGTATACTTCGCAATGAATGCGATAACAACTGCGGTCTTTTGTATAGAGTACAAGTCTGTATTAGACAACAACTCTATTCACAACTGAAGATCATATCAAATTGTTCCTAATGGAACCGTACCTGGTAGCCCAAGTACACAAGGGTTCTGTTTGATTTAGTACGCCAGTGCACTGACACAAAATCATCACACCCATGAACCTACAGAAGGTTCTCTCAACACAGCTTTCGCCATGTTACTTGTTTCTCATGGAACATATGTTTAGACTTAGCTTATACAGTTCCAGGAACCATAAGCTCGTTCCATAGAGACTAGTGTCTCCGAGAAACCATTCGCCGTATGACTAACTATCAAGAACCTTGGACCTTAACCTTGGATTGATGTTAACCAATACGACACTTCAGGTTTTCAACGTAACAGGCCCACCATGCAAGCATGATGCCTCTCCGCGAAAACCTATTTGTCATGCCTTATCTATACCAGTAGCATTTACTCACAGACTCATGAATCTCTATATCATCTGATCAACGAAGAGTCATGATTGTTGTCTTTAGTATTAACTGGTTACATGACCTGAATGTCTTGTCTAGCTTACAATGCGTCCATTGATCGCCCAGACCTACATTCCTATTCATCCATTCTACCATATCTATTGAGACATCAGGTTGGTTCTATGGATGCTTGAAGAGCCAGTTTATCACAGTATTTCTACTGATCACATAAACATAGTGAATTGCTCTTCCATGTGCACAAGCACATTTCTCTTCTCCTGATACCTCATTATGCGAAACCATATGTCCAGAGAACTTCCCTTCGCCCAGGTATCCAATGCTTTAGTAAGCCCTAATCAGAAGAGAAACCATCAAACCATCAAACAGTTCTTTAACCATCGTTCTATACCATCAAACAGTTCTTTAATGGCAGAAGTATATTTCTCTTCGCCTGATACAGTGCAACAATCAAAACGACAATCCCAGAGGACTTCTTTCTGCTCAGTATCCAATGATTTCGAAACATCGATCCGAAGAGCATCATACACTTCACCCTACGCCACACATCAGCCCTTGTCCCTTGCCATGCTCTAATTTATATGATTTACGGCATGTCTTGAATTGTGGAACCGCTGACGTGTCCGGGAGTTCCAGTTAATCCCTCCATTCACTGACGAATTCCTCCCTTCCTAGACATCAAATGTCTACATTTCCTCCTTGGTTCTTCGACCTTGGCATATTTTTTTCATCTCGGACTACACTGTGAACAAACCATCCGATTGTTTGAGATCTGTCCGCTCTTTTGACTTCTCTTTTCCGAACAATCCTTCCTCGCGATTGAGTTTCTATTCCTATCGTCGGTTACATCATGACGATCATTTCCACGTAACTAATACTGCTACGGAATGTCTCAATTAATCCTTCACCTTGCAGTATTCTTTGTCTCATCATTACCATTTTTCACTTTTTATATTTTCACTAAACTCATTCGTCAAAATATAGAAAATAGTAAACTGACATTCGCAACTAACATTCAAGCGACCAATTTTAATTTTTCCGCATCTAAATCGAGTTTATCAAAACTTCATGAGCGGACGTGCTTCCCAAGCAACAAATAAATTTCCTTAGCTTATCTTGCATAAGAATTGAACTATAAATCTCATTTACTCATCCATCTTCTTTGAAAGGATTCAAGGAACTTTTCTTCAAATTCTCAAAATTTCAATCCATTTTCCATTTCCTTGAAAATTTTTGATCTATTTTCCTTATTTAGATTCAGTGAAATTTTCAATTTCCTATTATGAAATTTTCAACCTTGATGGAATTTAAGCTTCAATTCTTTTGCAATTTTCAGCCCAAAATGTAGAAATAATTTTTCAACAAACGAATAAAACACATTGATTATAATTTTTCATCATTTTTTTTTTCATCATGGCTGAAAAGAAACTTGCAATTAAACCTTCCATTTTTTTATGCAACTTAAAATCAATAATCATAAAACAATTTTTTTTTTTTTTTATATTTCATTCCTTTAATGCTGTAAAGGAATCTTGCAGTTAACATTCTCTTAAATTCAACATGTGTCACATAAACATAAAATTCATCAAGAGAATGACAGGGGGTTGAAAAGCGCTTTTCAGGGTTAACCATAGAAATATAGTTCATCTATATCAGGATAATTAATTCGGAGAATACCACTCTCCAATTAAAAGAAAATACTTGCGATTTCTTCTATTTTTTTCCCCGCATGCCAATTCCTGCATGCCGTCCTTTCGCTGCATTCTCTGCGCCAAACTCCCTGTACGGTGCTGACCTCGTTGGTGTGTGTGTATGTGTTTCCGCTTGTCGCGACGAACACGCTGCGCAGCTCTTCGACGGCTCCGCAGCACACACACATACACGCAGCTCCTTGCGCACACTGCTCGTTGCTGCGCTCTCGCTGCCGCTCACACATACACACACCGCATTCTCTCGAGCTGCTGCAACTCACGCACACGCACAGGAAAGTGCCGTTATACGGCACACAACACATTTTGCGCATAAATGTCGAGAACGAAAATGTCAAAAATCACACTTTTACCGCGATTTTCACGAGTTTTTCGACGATTTTCCCGACTCAAAACTATTACTTAGCACACACGGGTGCTCCGAGGCGATTTTCCACGCCACAAAAGTCCCAAACGATGGACTTTTTTCCGCGAATTCCATACGGTGACGTCAAAGTGACGCCATGGAATTTTTCACTCGCGAATTTCACTTTTTTTTATCACTTTTCCACGCGTTCCACTTCCGCGAACGTTATTTTTGGGCTGATCCCACTTCTGAATTGTAAAATACCTGACAATGAGATACCAATTGTCATGGCCAGGTACTACGATTCAGACTTATGGGGTGGGTCCGTCCGTACGACCCCATGGCCCACGAGCAACTGAGCCAACCGTACTAGGGTGGTTGGGAGAGAGAGTCACCTTAAGACTCCCGCCAACCCCACACACATAAGCCAATCTGTCCTATGCCATGACAGTTAGTACCAGCGGTACTACAACATTAGTAGTTAACAAATTTATGATGCTTTCTATATGCAGAATCTCTGAAAATTACACCCCCTTCAACTACTTAAGCGCAACTTTTGGTCTTTTGCAAAGCTTATTGCAAGTCTCAAGAAGTCCCTGATATATTCTCTGAATGCATCAAGGAATTCTGTATCGTGAGAGGAAGAAAAGCAAAAGAAGGGTATATAAGGGAAGATGCCTTGTTTTATGTATTCCAGCGATGTTTTGCTTTATTTCACAATCTTATCAATATTGAATAAATATTTGGAAGAAAATAAAGAATAAATTGGGGATGAAAATTTCAATGGAGTCTCGGTGCAAGGTGAATTTGAATAAGCCTCTAAGCTTCAAAGAACCCTACAGAGTCTCCCCTATAAAAATTCCTTTTTTGATTTTGATAAAACAAAACGTTGCTGGAATTACAAAGCACGCCTTTAAAAAATAATTTAACTTCAAAAAATGATTTAATTACAGCAAAACCATCCAAGACAAACATTTTAATACTTATTAAACCATCTCCGAAATTATTTATTGCTCTAGATCTTATTCAATGAAATTGCGTCTAATGCAGTTAGACAAGTTAACTAAAACTCTTTTCCTCATACCCCTCAAAATAGCAACGTTGAAAGTCATCAAGAGCCCATCCTCGTTATGAATCTTTCTATTGAAATGACAACGATGTCTGCATGAATAAAGCAGAGATTTACTGAGAAGACTAAAACTTTGCCTGTAAATTTTGAACTGTGTGAGCATCTACTCCGAAACAACTACACCCCCACTTTTTGGTGGATAATTTTCCCCTCTTTCCTCGACAAATAATTCCAAAACAGAAAGCTTAAGCACATTTTTCATAAAATTATCTCCAATTGAACATCTAACGTGGGTTGCGTGGGAGGAAATATAGTGGACAGAACTCACTGCAAGGCCCAATGAATAAACAAGAGGTAGGGGAATAGAAAGAAAATAAACCACCTGTCCCGTATTCACCACAATTAGGGCATCAATCACAGCTGAAAATTGCTAGCGTATAGCATGGTAAAATGAGTAAAATTTATCCTTAACATCTTTGACTGTAATGCGTGAAAAAACATTGGAAAAACCTCCCCCCACATCGGCAACTTTACGGCCCCTCATTAAAAAATAAAGTGGAAATTTGCAGATTCCGTGCACAATTTGATATTAATTATTTTTTACTTCAACCACCACCCATGAAATGCCATAAATAACGCTGTAATTACAAACTCAATTACTTCATCTGCGATTTCACGTGAGGCGCTTTTCGAGACAATTCCCATGGCTTTGCCAACGAAGCTACCAAGTCACGGGGCGAAGGTGAATCTGAGCGAGCATCCCTAAAACATGGAGCAGGGGGGTTGATTCATGTAATCATACAATATTTTTCTATTTCAGCACGCCACTTTAGATTTCATCCACCCACTTGTAATGGGAGGCGGGGAGGTTTAGTCAAGAAGTAACGAATTTTTGTAAATAAAATTTTTATGTCCATAATCTTTTCATTTGATGTGGAAAATTTTTCTTTTGATCAGGAGAATATTTTAGATTATTCAAAGATAATATTTAATTGATGAAACGTATTAAAACAGAAATGAAGTTAAAATCACAATAAAAAAAAGGTCTTTACAGCTATTGCTGATTGAACCTTCCTAGTACATTGAATGAAATTTTCTTCCACACATTGCTGGGAATTTTCTTCGGCAAAGCACTCAAATACATCGCCCAACATCTCATTCGTGCGATGAAACAGAAATTCAACCCCCGTCCGGTCGAATACAATTTTTCCCACCCTCGCTGTTGAGCCAGCAAAAAAATGAGAAGGTAAAGGAGCAGCAGGTAATCTCACAAGATCAAGACTTCAAGACTTGTTAAGTACGGATTTTCTAAATGTGCTAAAGTGAGTCGCCCCATTCCCAAAGCACACCCACCCACCAATGAAGCCACCCAAACATGGAGAGAAAAAACAGCAAAAGCTGTAGGGGATGACTGGTGTGTTGGAAAATGTAATCAGATAGGATTTCCTCCCACAGTGTGCACTACACAAACTGACCTCATCGTATGTTAGGTGCCCCATTCATTGAATCTGATATGATTTTGAGAGGTGTGGGTGCCGAAAAGTACGAAGGTGAATGCTCCAATTGGGGTTATATTGGATTTTTCGAATTTTTTTCAACTATGTGAACAAAAGGGATTAAAAAGAATTTTAGTGAATGACTGAATCATATTTTTTTTGTTATCCTATAGAGATCATATAATTAAATTGTTCAAGAAAAAATATCCGCAAGAGGGCCAAGAACAAAAAAGCGCCATCTGGAGTAAAATTAATTAGTTGGTATACCACAATCGTGGCATACCAAGTATTTTCTAAATTAAATTTCATCCTTTATGGAAATTATCCTTCAAGTAATTAAAGAAAAATTAAGAAAATTCCTTGAAAAAAATCGCCGCAAAAGGGATAAATACAAAAAACGCGCCATCTAGTGCTAAATTTAAATTTCACAGCGAGCCGTTTGAAATTTCATCCCCCTACCAAAGTTATTCTCCTCAATTTTCATTAAACCTCCACCATAGCTCACCTGCTAAATCTCCCATTGAAAACATATATCAATGTTTGCGATAATAAGATAATTGCACCTGAAATTGATTTATTTCCCTGAACTGCGATTCATCTGTTCCCTTTGAATTTACACCCACTCGCCCCCTAACTTCAACCCCTAGATAGGATATAGTGTGTGTGTGGCAAATTACAGCACGCACAATAATTACTGTAATTGCATGTATTCAATGCGAAAAGGGAGAAAGTGAGATTAAATGTTGGAATGCAGAGTGAAGTGCAAAAAAAACCGAGCATTTCAATATTATTAATTTTGCATATTTTTATCTCATACCCTCCGTTCAAACATTTATGTACAAAATATACATTGCATATAGGTATTATTTTATTCATGGGATTTATTTTTACTACGCGTTTTAATGTATTAGTACCGAAAGGTACTTTAATAGGTTCAAAATGCAATTAATATTACATTCAGTTGATTCAGCGGCAATAATAGTTTTTCCCATTTGCAGTTCATAATATAAATGTAAAGCGGAAAAACATATTTAGATGGCACATTTATTTCGAGCGTTAATTCGATTGCAAATGCGACGGATTTTGGGGAAGTTAATTCATCGATTGACGTGAGGGGATTATTTGTGCCATTAGCCGAATGGGGAAATTGATTGAAATTGTTTTTCCTGCAATTTGTATTAAATATTTTAAAAGTACTCAAATTTTTATTTTACATTTAAATTGAAATTTGTCACAAAGACTGCAGTGGACGCAAATGAGGAAAAAAGGTGATCAAATGGGAGTCTGAGAAGAATATTTTATATACATTTCATCCCTCAAAATCTCATCCAAATTGATCCATCATAGCAGTTATTACTTTAGACGAGCTGTACGTGTTACAAAATTAATGTCACACGCGGCAGCATGTCGTTCATTTCCCACAAAACACTCACAACGATTTCCTTCGCCGCAGGATACTTCCTCCTTTTGCAACTGTTTTGCTACAAAATAACCCGTATTTGAGGGCAACGGGGGTGGCTATAGGAGGGTGTCGTTGGTATTTACTTCAAATAGCAGCATGTTCGTTCACCAAACTCCCAAGGAATCACAGTAAAATTCACATCGCACAGAGAGAAAACGATGACGCGAGTGAATGGGAAGGATTTTATGTGATTTCCCATGTACAGTAGGGAGGCGAAATAAAAATCTTCCCCATTCCCAGGATCAGCACCATGAGCTCAAGCAAGAGACATTGTTTGCCCATTTTATTCCTTTCAGCAAAGTACTCACTTCAAGTGGTTTCACAAAATCTCACGGTAGATGCACTGAACATACAGAAATATGAGGAATTTTTTTGAGCTTAACAAAATTTTATGATTTAAATTAATTTTCTAAAGAAAAGAATTTCAGTTGGTCGTTAAAAATTACTTCTGAATCTTAAACAATCAATATCAGCCTCAATTTACTCAAAAGATGGCGCTAATTATAGCTTAGCAGTTTTTTTTTATTTCTATAATTTTGTGTAACTTAGGGGATACTTTTCATTTTACCTTTAGACCTTTTTTTAGACTTAAATCTGAATTATTATTTATTTTATCCATTTTTCTTTTTTTTCTTTTAAAAAAAAAACTTTTTCAAAGAAAAGTGGCGTCATCTATTGTGAAAAACATTTCCCATGTGAATTCAAACATTCCGCATGGACCTGTAATTTTCTTTACACTTTCACAGCGAAAATTGTGGCGGAAGCGTAAAATCTCATAAATGCTGCACTTGAATTGATATTTATCTCACCCTCAGCTACATCCCTAAACTAGCATTTTATTTCCACCTTGAAGCGTCATTCAGAGTGAAAAGTAAAAATTTTTTTAATGTCCAATGATGGGTAGTTTGTGAAACATGACGCAATGAAAAATATCTTGATCCTGTCGCACAGCACAACTTCTTGGCCATTTCTCCCCATACAATCCCAGCTTTACAATTTTTTTTCTTACCCCAAAGAAGGGGCGAAATGAAAGTGAGTTGTTAGCCTTCGTAGCATACACCCCAAAATATCCGTCATGAAATATGATATCATTCGTCTTTCTCTGTGGGGGTGGGAGATGCAGCACTCGCTCGGTATTTTGGGGAGGGTATAGCCCGAAAAAGGAATCTTCCTCATTTTCTCCTCTGAAGAGATCCTGTGGCACTGTCTCGGGGATAAAATTACATTTGTGGTGTCTGTGGTTATTAAATAATACGCGACGGCCTCTGAACTTGCACACAGACACGTATTTTTCATAGCGTCGTCGTAATAAGAGTTATGATTTACGTTTGGTAATTTTCGCCCAGGAGCTACACTAAATAAATACACGCGGGCATTTTTTTTTTCGGGAAAGCCAAGGGAGCTCTCTGTGGCTTCAATTAATGAAAATTCATATTTTATTGCACAAAAGATGGGGAGAATGTAAAAAATTTACTACTACTACTTACACCCTTTTTGGCCCTTTTTTAACCACCCCACACCATTGCCCAACACACCCTACATTCATGAGGAAGAAAAATGATGACAGTATTGTAGTTTAATCAACTATTAAATTTTATTACACGTCTCTAAAATTTAATTTTAGCATTCCCTTCAACCAACTTTCTATGGATCTTTTTTCTTCTTCATTCAACTATCGCCCGCGCCACTTCATAGAAATATTAAATGAATTTATGTGGTGTATGGGGGATGTTTGGTGTGCGAAAGATAGGACGACAAGAGACCAACTTTATGCGCCACATAGGCCTAAAGAACGAAGTATTGCCCCTATTCTTTCTCCTGCCAAGGGCTGCAGCAATAATTTCTCATTGAGAAAGCCGCTTATATGCTGAATTTTCTTGGAATTGTGCGAAGCTTTCATGAAGAAATGTCTTGAGAAATGGCATAAGGGAAAAACTATCAAACGAAAGTTCTAATTTGTAGGGGAAATTGGAAAATGGAGTAAAATATTCATTGAATTTTTAGAAAAAAAGACAATTATTCAGATGATAAATACCCTTTTAGAAGCTATTTCAAATTAATTAAAAATTTTGAGATTTTCTTCACTAATTGTGAATGATTTCCATTACTATGTATATATTGAATTTAATTCAAATATATTTTATGAGAATTTTTCTTTCAAACGCTTAAGTTTAATCCCCTGAATATTCAAAACCACCCCCTGTACTCTATTTTATATATTCTATATATTTATTTATTAACATGAAAGGCAAGGAGAAAATGATTTTTTTACGTAATGTCACATAAAAAGAACAAACAAAGAGCTTGAAGCGCGCTTTTGTTGCATAATTACTCTTTGGTTTTATATGCTCATGGCATTTTCTCATTCTAAACCTCAACTTGAGCATTATCCAGGTATTTTACAGGGTATAAAAGGACATTTTTCTTTTTACAAAAATAAACGATAGAAAGGATACAGAGGACAGAAGAGAGAGAGAGGCAGGAAGAACAGTGAAGCGAAGGTTTAGAAGAGAAAATAGTAAAATGCATTTTAATTATGATTATGAGAGCTTTTATTTACCACTCGCGTGGTTTTATTGTTCTTCAGTGAACTTTATTCTTCCAGGCAGATGTTCTTTTATTATGGTTTTAGAAGAATTATTTTGGGACGAATTTGAAATGTTTCAAGGCAAATATAAAATATTGAGGGCTTGATTAAAATTAATGAATCTATTATGTAATTTATATGTAATAAATTATTACGTTGTGTTTGTATTCTATTCTAAAACAACTTGATACGTTCTGACGACATAAACATAGAGTGTCTTACCCTAGGGTATGTCGAATAAATTTATTTATAGAATAATAGAGAAATGAACACTTCAAAGTCAAGTTTTCCCCACTTTTCATTTCAATGGAAAATGACGTTGACCCTTTTATTCATTGGAAATTATTTTATTGACTCATGTAATCAGGAATGAAAGTTAATGGAAAATAAAACTCAAAAGTACATATTACATAATTAAATTGACTTAGTGATATCTTTTGTGACACATCTTGAAAGCTTTTGAGAAACTCTTCTTTCTAAACTTTTAGCTGTGATTTTATAATAAAATTTTTTTTTAATATATTTTCTTTGTATGTTTTTCCGATTTGATAAACTTCTAAGATATCCAAAAATAATTTTATGCTCTTCCCAATGTGACTTGTTTCTCAATGTTCTTGTCAATGGTTTGCAAAAGCTTTTATGTGAAAGCATCCGAGAGTGTAAATGTTTCCCCGTACATACCAATTCAACCCTTCCCCACCCATTCAGTTTATATATATCTTGTTTTATCCACATTGCCCAAACTATATGCAAAATATTATGCGGAAGTAGTTTAGTCCAATCCATCGTTTTCAATATAACGGGAACTGAGCGGGGAGGGGGAGGAAGTTGAGATTGTGAATCAAATAGGAATTGTCTCCAAAATGGGAAATCCTAAAATGCGTTATGGAATTGTAACATCTGTTCTTGATTCCTCTATTTCGCCATCTTCAGCAGGATGGAGAGGGGTACTCTGAATGGGAAGATTTTGGTGATTCTTCAGCTTAAATCTCCACTCCTGGCAAAAGGAAGAGATTAAGCGGGGGAGATGAAATTCACGCGAATCACATTTTGATTTAATATCCACTGATTGCCATTTGATGATTTTACCATTAAAACACCGATGTCTGTGATGTCTGTTTTATTGCTCACTTTTGCTGCTGAAGAACTTTATATATTTTAATACAAGGAAACCAAGAAAGGATGAATTTTAGCTGTGTTTCTTTCAGACACAGCTTTTGTGTACCGAGCAAAATCGAAAGTCGTCAGATCGGGCTCAAACTTGGGATGAGCACGAATTAGGGTCCCCACGTTCCAAAAAACGTATGCGCCAAAAAAAATTTTTTCCGGCCGTCCGTCCGGCCGGCCGTCCGGCCGGAACCTATCGCCTAATTGCGAGAGAACGGTGATAGATAGAGACTTGCGGTAAACGGCAAAGTTTAAATATCGACCGGAAGACATCCGATTATGAGGTCAAATCCACCCCCCCACCCTCCCGTCCGCCATTTTGAATAACCTCAAAATTTTGTTTTCGCTATATCTCAGCCGCTATTATAGCTATAGGGCTGAAATTTTGATATGTTGTAGGGGTCATCAAGAGCTTTCCAACGATACCTCATTTTCGAAAATCGGTCAAGCCGTTTAGTCAATATGGCCGCCACAATTTTTCATCGAAAATCGACCATAACTCGAAAACGGCTTGACCGATTTTGATCAACCCGGGGTCAAATGAAAGATCTCTACAAACCCTACAACTCTCTAGAACATCTGAAATTTCAAAAGTGACCGCAAGAGGGCCAAAAATCAAAAACAAAATTTTCGATGAGTTTTCGATGAATATCTCGAAAACGCCATTATCGATTTGCTTCGTTTTTTGATATGTTATAGCTGACCATATTATCTAGCTCCATGCCAAAAATGAAGAAAATCTATGTCGCCGTTCTCGAGATATAGCCTTCCAAAGTTGGCATGTCATATCTCGGGTTCTACCAGTCCGATTTCGATCAACTCAAGCGCAAATGAAAGGTTTCGTGAAGCCCTACAAATGTCTAGAACATTGCAAGTTCGAGAAATGACCGCGAGAGGCGCTAAAGTCAAAATCAAAATTTTCGAAAATTTCGAACTCGAATATTTCGAAAATGCCATTATCGAATTACTTCATATTTTTATATATTATAGTTGAGGTTAAGACCTTTCCAACGATAGCTCAAACTCGAAAATCTATGGATCCGTTCTCGAGATATGGCCTTCTAAAGATTTCTTAGGGTATGACTTTTCAACTTTTCCCGACTTTGCGCGTATTTAAACAAATTCGCGTTCTAGTTTGCTCTCACAAAATTGGTACACTGAAAGAAACACAGCTCTCGTAAGCTTGGTCAGCTTACCAGTACATTTTTTTTCAAATTTTGATGTTTAAAAAAAACTTTGAAAATTTTATGCTTTTAAAACAAACGTCCAACGTTAAATATTTCTGTTTTTGAGTGATAATTTTACCAAAAAAAATCATCTGTGGTTTGTGTAGCAAAATTCGAATGAAAATAATCACAATTTTGGTAGAATTTCAGCTGAATACATTCTAAAACCACAAAATGAGGTTGTTGTCCATACAAAATGTTGAATCTTATCACAACCAATGTCAGTTCAAAATTATTCCTATATTTTGGTTCCGCGCGAAAGGGTTTTATTTATTTGGCGGATTAGTGTTTGTTTCGCCACCAGCTTAATATTTAATTGATTTTATTTGTGTAACAATAAATAAGCATGTGAATGCCGACTGTAATCAAATTATTTCAAATATAACATCGAGTATTAGCTGGAGGCTTTGAGATTTGAGAATAAAATGCAATGAAATTCATCCAAAATGCCAGCTAAACTGCAATAATGATTTTAATAGCTCTTCCATTAGAACATAGTTTATTGCCTTAAATTTCTGGCATTAAATTGTTGCTTTAAATTGTTGTTCTATGGTAATTTTTTTTTCTAATTTAAAGTTTCTTCAAAATATTTGGAATTTTCCATTAATTCTAAGAAGAAGTTGTAAAGATTCCGAACTAATAATAGAATTTCTGGAACCTTTTAAAAGAATTTTAATTAAGACACATTTTATGCTATAAAATGTATAAGTTAATGAGTTCTATTATGTGTATTATCTCTTTATATGTAATTCACAAATAAAACTTTTCTTTTATTTCTTTCAATATTATGAACTTTTATAAAATCAGAATAAAAAGTAAATAGATAGCTTAGAATGGAAAATACATTTTGAAGAATCGAGACGATAGTTCCGACTCTCTGAAGTTTCCAGGATAGAATTTTGGGGCAAAGTTTAATTTTCTCTGCGGTTCTTATGGCATAAATATGCATGTGCTCTATACGTATTTTGGGTATGTTATACATCCAACATCGCCCAGAAAATGATAAATGCGGAACGGAAGTTGTGTAGTCTCCTCGGTGGGTGCCCCTCAAACATTTACGCAGAGTACACCAATCGACAGACTTGTTAAATAGTGTGGCGAGTGTGTATTTTGATGGTGGTTTGTATGAGGGTGAGTGGTTGGGGGTGGTGTTTTGGGGTGCAATTCGAAAGGGGGGGCATGAATATTCAAATTTGACCGATTCAATATTTGGCGGTTGGCCCATTAACACACACACACACACAATTCGCACAGACCCGGTACATTTGCTCATTTCATTGACTCGCTTTCCTCGCACGGAATTGCAATTTATGGAATGAAGGGTCTGTGACGCAAGCGAGGGTGGTACCAGCCACCACAAATGCTCACAGAGGGTGGCGGAATCCTCGGGGCTGTGTGAAATCCGAGGAAGCACAATCAAAATTTGGTAATTTGATCAAAAGTGAGCCAAAGTGTTTGTGAATTCACGTCACGGAAATGACGGCAATTATATTCCTTGGCGCCCCATGGTGAGCATTTGTGTGTACTTTATGTGAGTGATTTTCCGCACTTAATGTTACAACCCCCCACCTCCCTGCATGTACATGAAAAAGGAGGCTCAATTTCAACCGTGGCAATTTCCACCCAAAAATAGCCTGTCATCGCTAATCAAAATTTGTGAATCTCTCAAAATGTAATTATACCACCCACAACGATGTTCGCCTGATACTCATCTTACATCCCTCAACCTCTCCTACCACAATCCCGCACCATCCAACTCATTAAGGGGTGTGTTGATTTCAGGTGAGAGGAGTGGGGCATCTAAGAGTGATGAGAAAAGTGAAAAACTTTCTTACATTGAAAACATTTTCCTTGAGAAATTTTAAAGAATAAAATTCATTAAAGATTTTTTTTTGCATTTTCTTTTCGTGAGTATTTGCATCATTAATGCGATAGTATTGTCTATGTCAGGGCAATTTAAAAAATACATAATTTCCTCTACTGAGAACGTGTTGAGTATGAGTTGGAAAAAATATGAGGAAGTTAAGGGAAATCTTATAAATGAGAAAAGGTACACCACAATGCTTTTAATGGGCACAATATTACCTACTGTGATGCAAATGATACTTGAAAGGTTTGAAAATAATTAAACAAAAAATATATCTTATAGTAGTCTAAACGTATTATGCTCAATTTAAAGAAAAAATATTGAAGTAAGAATTAAAGGAAAAATTTATCATAAATATTTCTACAAAAATGATAATGTAATGCTTTATAGCACAAAACTTATCTTTACTCAATTTTTCGTCTATCAATTTTTACAATTATTTTTCCCATAATTAAAAAAATATATTTTATAATTTTTTTTAATAAATATATTTATTAAATAAATTTTTAAGTCGATTGAATATTTGAAACCTAAAATTATTTTAAAAAGTTTTTCTCACTTCTCATACGTACACCACACTCACTTAAACCACCTCCCCTGTGCAAAATATCTGCAATTTTCCTGTGAGAGACAAGGGTTGTTGATGACGAATTGAAATTTATTCACTTGATGTGAAAGTGGATTAATTATATACGTTGAAAGAGCAAAAAAAAAGAGAACAAGAATGCAAAATGGGCATCAAGTGTAAGGGGTGGAGGGTGAAAGGCAAAGAACAAGCAGCATTAAAATTTTTCCACCCCGTGCGAGCAATTAAACTGCCATTAGACGTCACTCGGGGTGATGCTTAATTAAATAATACTTTGCAAAAGTAGGTTGGGGTTTTCGTGTTTATCGTCACCTCCTGGCAAATTTTCTCAAATGAATGTGGATGATGGGTTGGGGGTGGTATTGAGAAAAGCTGTGGCGCTCCTGGAGGATGGTTTTAATGTCAGAGGGTACTTCACCTTTGCTCTTATATATGGAACTCTTCTCGCAATGTCTACGACTCTATGAAACTATTTCTCAATTGGATGCCACATCATTCCCATTTATTTTATAACACTGCTGGGTGGATTTGGGATACGATGGCACCCCCGTATAAATGACTTGAAGGTGTTTGAGAAGTGGGTGGATTGATGCGGGAGATATGAGGGAGGCATTCAACATAAATTCTTGATGAGTATCTTGACAAGAAGTAGCTCCGTTGAATGACACTCGCAACATGATAAGATTGTGCGAAGGGTGAAGGAGACATTGTGCAATTTTAATTGATTTCATATCATAAACTTTTCCCTCCACCATTTTATTACCTCCCCTTCATCCACTTCCCATTTTGGACAATCCGGTCGCGATAAATTACGGAGAATAATATTAAAAGTCTCTTCTTCGTCTCTCTTTGGGACACTCTGTATGCCCGATAGAAGGACAATCATCATAAAGAAAATTAATTTTCTCATATCATTTTATGTCCATTTAATATGAAATTATGTAATTATGGCATCAATTTCATCTTTTTATGCCCTCCCCCTGGACGACATTCTATCTTCATTTTCCACACGAGTGTGCACGTCGCACCAACACCACCCTGTGTGTGTACACGTACAGGGTGGGCTCTCCCGAAGGGGTGAAGAAATTGAAAGTAAGGAGGGACTTTTTTGCTTCTTTTCCACAATATATGAAATTCCTTGACTGCGGTGCGTGGAATGCCGCATGAAACAAGATAAGTTGTGTGCGACGTCTCGAGAGAAAATTTTCCCATGAAGGAGACTTAAATCTCCTTCAGTCCATATTTCTTACTTAAATTCCATCTACGTTCGTTCTCTTTTTAGGGGTGCGTGGTTAGATGGGAAAATGCGGCAGGGAAAATGAATTCTTTGAGACAGGACGCGACAGAGTTCCTCAACAAAAAGAAAACTTTTCAATAAGCTCAATTTCTTGGCTCAATTTTTGTCACATTTTTTTTTAATAACAATCTTTTAGCTGTGATTCTTTCTTCAAAGAAGCACAGCTTCTGTGTACACTCTAAAATGCAAAGTCGTCAGATCGGGCTCAAACTTGGGATGAGCACGAATTAGGGTCCCTACATTCCAAAAAATGGTGGCGCCAAAAATTTTTCCGTCCGGCCGTCCGGCCGTCCGGCCGTCCGGAACCTTTTGCTAAATTACAAGAGAACGGTAATAGATAGAGACTTCCGGTCAACGGCAAAGTTTATATATCGGGTGGAAGACATCCGATTATGATGTCAAATCCACCCCCCCACCCCCCCGTCCGCCATTTTGAATAACCCCAAAATTTTGTTTTCGCTATATCTCAGTCCCTATTACAGATAGAGGTCTGAAAATTTGATATGTTGTAGGGGCCATCAAGACCTTTCCAACGATACCTCATTTTCGAAAATCGGCCAAGCCGTTTAGCCAATATGGCCGCCACAATTTTTCATCGAAAATCGGCCATAACTCGAGAACGGCTTGACCGATTTTGATCAACTCGGGCTCAAATGAAAGATATTAACGAGCCCTACAACTGCTCGGAACATCGCAAGTTCAAAAAATGACCGCAAGTGGCGCTAAAATCGAAAACAAAATTTTCAATGTGTTTTCGATGAATATCTCGAGCACCGCTTTATAGAATTGCTTCATATTTTGATATGTTATAGTTGACTATAGTATCTATCACCATGCCAAAAATGAAGAAAATCTATGTAGCCGTTCCGGAGATATCGCGTTTTAAAGTTTACATGTCATATCTTGAGTTGCATAAGTCCAACGCCCCGCGAAGCGGGGCGTTTTATATATACACTTATAAAATTAAATTAAATATATATAAATGCATAGATATATACATTATATATATACATATAAAAATGCAAAGATAAATATATAAAAACTGCAAAGATAAATAATAAATATAACATGGATGGAACAGGAAAGCGAAAGAACGGTAAGTAAAACTTACAGGCTGTGATTCATTCTTTGTCAGGGAAATGTGAAATTGACGGAAAATTGAGGATAGGCAAATTTTAAGGAAGGCTTTCTCGCGTACTGAATCACAGCCAACGCCCACGATTAAGGCTTCTCATAAAATTTCTGCGCGTTGGCTGTGATTCGGTGCGCGAGAAAGCCTTCCTTAAAATTTGCCTATCCTCAATTTTCCGTCAATTTCACATTTCCCTGACAAAGAATGAATCACAGCCTGTAAGTTTTACTTACCGTTCTTTCGCTTTCCTGTTCCATCCATGTTATATTTATTATTTATCTTTGCAGTTTTAGCTGTGTTTCTTTCAGACACAGCTTTTGTGTACCGAGCAAAATCGAAAGTCGTCAGATCGGGCTCAAACTTGGGATGAGTACGAATTAGGGTCCCCACATTCCAAAAAACGTATGCGCCAAAAAAATTTTTTTTCCGGCCGGCCGTCCGGCCGTCCGGCCGTCCGTCCGGCCGGATCATAAACTTAAATTGCAAGAGAACGGTGATAGATAGAGACTTGCGGTAAACGGCAAAGTTTAAATATCGACCTGAAGAAATCCGATTATGAGGTCAAATCCACCCCCCCACCCCCCCGTCCGCCATTTTGAATAACCTCAAAATTTTGTTTTCGCTATATCTCAGCCGCTATTATAGCTAGAGGTCTGAAATTTTGATATGTTGTAGGGGCCATCAAGACCTTTCCAACGATACCTCATTTTCGAAAATCGGTCAAGCCGTTTAGTCAATATGGCCGCCACAATTTTTCATCGAAAATCGACCATAACTCGAAAACGGCTTGACCGATTTTGATCAACCCGGGCTCAAATGAAAGATCTCAACAAACCCTACAACTCTCTAGAACATCATAAGTTTCAAAAGTGACCGCTAGGGGGCCAAAAATCAAAAACAAAATTTTCGATGAGTTTTCGATGAATATCTCGAAAATGCCATTATCAATTTGCTTCATTTTTTGATATGTTATAGTTGACCATATTATCTAGCTTCATGCCAAAAATGAAGAAAATCTATGTCTCCGTTCTCGAGATATAGCCTTCCAAAGTTGGCATGTCATATCTCGGGTTCTACAAGTCCGATTTTGATCAACTCAAGTGCAAATGAAAGGTTTCGTGAAGCCCTACAAATATCTAGAACATTGCAAGTTCGAAAAATGACCGCGAGAGGCGCTAAAGTCAAAATCAAAATTTTCGAAAATTTCGAACTCGAATATTTCGAAAATGCCATTATCGATTTACTTCATATTTTAATATGTTATAGTTGAGGTTAAGACCTTTCCAACGATAGCTCAAACTCGAAAATCTATGAAGCCGTTCCCGAGATATGGCGTTTTAAAGATTTCTTGGGGGATGACTTTTCAACTTTTCCCGACTTTGCGCGTATTTAAATTAATTCGCGTTCTAGTTTGCTCTCACAAAATTGGTACACTGAAAGAAACACAGCTCTCGTAAGCTTGGTCAGCTTACCAGTACATTTATATTTTTATTGTGGAATTTATTTGTCTTTCATCCCCACTAAATTCCATATTCTTTCAAGGAATAAAAAATGATCTCGAAAGGTAAAATTGAAAGGAAATTGTTTTGAAAATAGGTATCAATTCCTTTCCTTTCTCACGAAAGAAATCAATTGTAAAATTTTCCAAACATTGTAGTTTAAAACTTTCCCGCAGGAAAAGCTTTTCTGGAGCTTTTTGATTGGAACAAATGAAGGGAAAAGAAGATAATTTTGCAAATAAAGAAATTTATACTCCATCTGGGGAGGGGTGAGTTTTCTGTAGACGTGAGGAAAATGAGAAATTTTCCTGTGGCGGGAAAGTTTTTCATTATTTTGTCGGGGATGCCTATTTTGTGTGAATGTTTTGTGTGCAATCGGACTGAAACTCAATTCAAGACATCATCCAACATTGATTACAAGCTCAAGTGTATTGCTGCAGAAATTGCGGGGGTGGGTTTTTGTGGGGTTGCATTTGCTGATGAGAGAGAATGATGGAAGTTTCGGCAGACTTTGTGGGAGGGATGGGGTGGCAGATGGAAAGTTATGTCGCTTTCTGTGTTAACAGACAATTGATCGAATCAATCAATGCGCCAAAAGCCGTAAGTCCATCGTGTGTGCACACACATGGCCCACTCTCTGTACAAATTGAATAATCTCAAAACACCATCTTCTGTGGTCAAATATTTGCACCCGATTTACTTACTTGGGGTGGTCGCAGCACGATGGTTGCCCTAGATGTTTTCACATGACCGACCAAACACATTTTCGAGGGCGAAGGCAAGGAGGTGGCTGAATGATAGTCCATGGAGTTAAAGATGGGGATTGACTCCTATATAAGAGGGGATTTATTCTTATCCACTCTCAACCCCACAAAGCAGAGAAACCAAGTACGAGGGGGTGGGTTAATGTGCCATTTGATTGACTATTTATTCAACCATAATCGATTCATTGGCCTTCGACATTGCCCCACATTTTCCCTCAACTTCCGAAAGTGATTAATAGAATCATTTCTGGGGTTTATTTCTAAGCTAGTGGGTTTCATTTTGGGGACTTTGAGCGCTAATTTAATTTCCTGAGAATAGTTTCATTTCATTGCGTTCTATTGAAAATATTTATTGGTTTCTGATCCTTTGTCGCTATAAAATGTTAATTTAGTACTTAAGTGTAGGACATAAATACAGAATATATTTTATGTTTGAATTCTTTTGGCATGAATTACAAGTTAAGTCAGTAATGACGAATATTTGTCTAATTTTAAATATTTTTTTTTATTTAATTCCTAATTTTTAATTTGTAAGTTTTAAAACTTTTTTTTATTTTCCCAGATTTTCTTTTTAAATCAAAGACACAAACCACGTAGTGCCCCATCTGTTAAATGCACAAAATGACAACGTTTAACACTCACAAATAAATTATTTTTACAATTCCTACACTCATCTCAATTTATCCTTTGATTTTTTTTCTAAATTGTGTGCTTTATATTTCTCCATCATTTCCATGTTAATTTGCTACTCCTTTTACGATGAGACTTTCCAGCAATGCTAAAAGGGTGGAAATGCTTTTAACATTAGAACATTTTCACTTGCTTTCCTATATATGGAGTGGTTGAGAATGATCTCATGATTTGCTTAACTGACATTTAATAGTTAACGAAGTCGCATCGGAGTCACATAGAGCTTACCCAAATACTCGCACTTATGCCAAAGAACATTTTCAATTACAACGCACATATCTATGCTCTATGTGGCTTTGGCATCAAAGTGAATTCCCAAAACATATCTCTTATTGATTTGGTGCACATAAAGTTGCTCTTTGCGCTATTCGAACGTTTAATTTAAACTTCACATGAAATGCACAACATTTTCTCTTCAAATATATAGCGTATAGAGTGGGATTTTATTGCCTTTTTAGGGGCATGATTTTCCACTGTGGATGGTTTAATTTGACGCGGGAGAACCTAAAAGTGCATTCTTTTGTTGGGGATTCTTTTTTGAAGGAGCATCCACCTGAAATTTCCATTAATTTCCATTCCTCCCTTCAAAAGAGCTTTAGGAAATAAAATAAAGCTTGAGAAGCCGAGCGTGTGTGCAGCATCAACCCCGTATTTGTTAATGCCAGAACCTTTGTCTGAACCCAAAATACACACATCGCTAGGTAAAAAAAAAAGAGAAAAAGAGCCCTCCTCCGGCTCTTGTATTTATTTTCATCATCTCACAATGCGCCTATTTTCCTACCACACTTTTCCTTTTGTTCTCTTCATTTGAGGAGGTTTCTTTGCACAGGATTGTGGCAAGTTTTGCCCGTGTGGTGCACCTCTTTTTTCATCTTCTCTCTGCACATTTTGCGCGCCTCGTTTTGAAGGTGTTTTCATCCCCCCCCTCCGCCCCTAAACCACCCACCCCCCAGCATAATCATAACGAGAATCCTTCACAATCTTCCCTCGTCATCATTTGCCATTCATATCACAAGTCTGTGAGTTTGAAATCACTGCTAACACCTGTAATTTCTCATTGTTACACTCTTCTGTGTGTTAATGCTTCCACTCTTGCACTGTGTACTCTTTAAACATACACCGAGTGCACTAATTCCTCGACCATAGTGGATGGGATGAGCTCTGCACGTGGCAGAATCAAGCTTTGGTGTCAGAGATGCTACTTTTTAAACTCTAAAGAGGCGCATAATTATTCTTTTATATGCATGGACTTCAAGCTCTTTAAATATTAATTTTTATTCATTAAAAAGCGTTGAATTTTATATTAGTGCGCCAAAGATTGCATTCACCACTAGAGGGCTTCAATACTTAAAAGCTCCCTCACTAGAATTTTCTGTTAAATAAAAAGACACAGACGTATAAATCTGCAAGATAAAAAAAATAATTTTCTTATTATTGGTTTTAGACCACGAAAAAAATCAGAATTTTCTAATAAAAATCAAGCCTTGTTTTAGACAACTAGCAACATCTCTTGAGAGAAAAGCTTCCTGTTTAAATTTATTAAATTTCAGCATCAACGCATTAGAATCAGAATTTGCACAAACAATACCACAACTGGCCACCATATCAAAATGTTCAGAGGACATCCCGGGACATAATGCATTCAGTGTCAATGGAAATATTCTTTGCGGTGTAGGTCGCATTGTTGAAATTGCACATTTCCCGTTTGTGTTGATTCGCTGAATGCGTGGGGAAACCATGTGGGGGACGAGGGTTGGTGGCGGTGTCCGCATTGCACAGATAGATATTTCAAATAATCAACTTGCGGTCTCCACCAAACTGGCGCCGCCGAATGATGATGATGTGTGTTGGGGATGTTTTCGTTGCCTAATTTTCTCCCCTTTCCCTCCTTACCAATAAATTCCATCGGTGTGGTGACACGTAGAGGCATCCCAGTATGTAGGTACATAATATAGGCTCGCTGGGCATCGAAAGCTCAACTAGATGGGTCAAGCCAGCACCCCCTGGCTAACGAACACTATCTGCGGCCCTGTCGCCATTTAAAATGAGATGCTTCCTCATTTTGACTGAGCCTGTCCAACTGCAGACACTCGCGCCCTGAACATATTACATATAGCAAAATATATGTATGTATACAGCAAAGCTCATCCCTTGCAGATGGATAGAGCACACCGCAGAATATAATCAGATTTGGTTGAGTGCTAATTCAGCGACCACAGGGGGAAGGCCAATTAGCAGGAGATTTATGTCACATCCACCCGACTGTTGATCAAATGGTCACTTTTAAACAGCAGCAACATTCCCCCCCCCCCCCTAAAAATCCACCGCGATTAATTAAATTTCTTCATATTCTTCCTTGATTGACGCGCGCGCGAAAATGCGAGGAATTTAATTAGAGTGCGATTAGGGCACAAAAAAACATTCTAAATGAGCATTTTTGCAAATTTTCTTTCAACTGAGAAACTTTTTGTTTTCCCTCCAAGTACAAAGGATCAAAGACAAATAGTCTTTTTGCCTCCTCATATCATGTGTGGATTATAATGTGAGAAGTTTTTAAACAATAGGAGAGTAGAAAATTAAAAGCATCTTCACAGGTCTTTGTAAGAAAATTGCATCCTTTTTTTTATCCTTTGAGAATCAAGGGACGAGGAGATTAAAATAGTTCCAGAGAGAGTAGTCAAGGCTTGTTCTGAGAATTTTAAAGGGTTTAAGGGTTATTACCTTTACATTGAGAAAGTGTTTGAAAAAATATTTCCCTGAGAATTTTAAAAACTTTTAGAAGAAAATGGAATTTAAAAAAAATGTCCTAAAGTTATTGAAAACCTTCCACATCCGTAAAGAAAAATCAAGAGTTTGAAAGCAAAATAATTTTTTCCCGAGTACAGCAATAAAGAAATCAACAAATGTTAAACACACTGATGGCTTTTCTGGAAATTTATTTTCACATGCCAACAAATCCACTCGCAAAGCAATATGGTGCTGTCCCCTCTAAATCATGGTCAGGAGAGTGATTGTGGAAAAGAAAGTATCAGCAGTGTCTCTGGGAAAACAACAAAAAAGAACTTCTACCTACTACACAGATTGGACATAAAGAAAAACGAACAAGAGATCACAAACGTGCAATCTGTGACTGTTGTACTATGCGGCTTTATCTGCAACCGCAAATTTTTCATTCGTGATTTCACCTCCCCCAAAAACTGACCAATCTAACCCCCATCCACCTTATGCTTGGAACAAAAACCTCCCCCAAACCAGGGGTGGGATGGATATACTTTTTTTGCCCATCTGCACATGATGTCAGCGACAAATTTTGCCTCTTTTATCGTAACAAACGAGCAGAGCACACAAAAGTGTATAGGAAAAAAGAGTCATCTCTTCAGATGGCGTGTAAAATATTTCTCACAATAAATACAATAAAAGCCATCAAAGTTGCAATAAAGTTTTAAAATGCTCGGAAATTCAATTCAACTTTGGAGAATTCTTTTTTTGCACACGGGGAAAAATCTCGTGGTCACACGATAAATTTTCCATGAAAAACTATTTTCACACCACGATGGAATTCCCCACAAAATTCTTTTCCTGTGCATTTCTTCCCAAATGGACCGTCAAATTGAGCCATTTCTTTTAAGAGCTTCGAAGGAAAGTTCTAATGACTCCAACGGGAGGAAAAGTGGATACAAAGGAAACTTCCTCAATCCCGGAACGATGTGTGGAAATTGTATTGATGGAATTGTTGGAAAAATTAATTTTGCAATTAAACACCCTTCCGGGAAGTATTTACACTGAGCAGCAGGATTTTTGGATCAATGAAGAAATATTTTGAAAAATTATTTTAGTTGAAAAAAATCTGAAAAAAAATCATATGAAAATGTAGCAGAACATGTAAGTGTAAGACATCGCGTAATCGTATTTTCTGAAAAGTAAATGAACGCGTAAACCTAAGACAAGAGATTATAAATCTCACAATAAATATTCAGATTTCTTAGTTAGGAATTCAATAAACAAAACAATTTTATAAAGAAATACAATAAAATAATTTAATGAAAACGAAAAAGTAAATTAATTCATTCAACTATTGAATTTTAAACGCTATTGTGAATGCTTCATTCATGAGTTCTATTTAGAACTTGAGGGTGTCTCTGCTTAATTTTTAGCTCCAACATTTCCAACATACCAACATCGCTTCAACAGCATAGAAGAGCAACAAGTGGCTTTTGCACTACGAGAAATAAATTCCATTTCTTGAATATCGATTTAACAAGATAAACAGAAGTTTGTGAAAAATGCGGAGAGTTTATCTGTCGAAATACGAGAGAAATGATCCTCTGGAGAAAAATTACTGGAGAGGACTCATTGAGGAAATTGAGGATGCATCCAAGAAGGTACCGTGAAAGTCATAAATTTAATTTCAAAACTATAACTATTATTTTTAGGGCAAACACAGACCACGGGGCACAGCAGAGCTCTTCCAACCAATTCCGGAAAAACTCAAAAGTAGGATTGGAAGGATAATCCCCTTGGATTTCTTAACGGATAAATTCCAAATTGACGATGATATATCATCCGTTGGGGCTAATACTGAAAAATCCGATGATTCTGAGTCTTCAATTAAGGGAATTCTCAAGACAAAACTCTCAAAGAAGGATGGCACGAAGAATGAGATTTTTGCAATGAAATTCGAAACTGTTGGCCTTCCCAAAAGGCTCGGAATTGAGAAGAACAATTGGATATCAGAATACATCCGGAAACCACGGAAGGTACGTTTTTTTATTAAAATCCTAAACCTCTTGAGAAATTAGTTGAAGAAATTATTGATTTTTGAATTTATGACCATAGTAAAAGAATTTAGAATTTAGTTTATTTATCTAATTTTTGATTTATGTAAAGCAAATCGTTAAAAAAATAAAAAGACTTTGAGGTATTTTTATTCAAATAAATTAATTTCCACCATTTCCACCCCCATAGGAGCGAGTTAAGTGGCAATCAAAGCTTCACCGGATTAATGATAAAACGTGGCACCTCCAACCCCTACACGATAAAGTTGAGGACCTCGTGGATATGGCAGCACAGGATTTTAGTGACTGGCTCAATTCCTTGGCCAGCGATAAATCCTCCCGCACTGTGACAAAGGAGAGGATAAAACAGCTCTTCCCCGTTCTGGCAACCGGAGACTCCCTCCGTGGCCTCGAAGTAGACTACAAGGACCTCTACATCCTGCCCGAGGAAATCCTCGAGCAGTATCGCCTTGGACATGAGGTGAGAACACTCAGGAATGCTTTGCGCATGTGGAAAAAAGTTTGAATCTCGTGTGAATTTCAGCGGAGTTTGCCACACAATGTGGAACGCATTCGACGTCGAGACGCCATCGAGAATCGAAAAGCGGAAAAATACGTGGCCTTTGGGAAAAATCTACCCGTTCAATTGCGTCACAGGAAACGTGAGGTGCGCGAGGTGGAGCCGTCCAAGACAATTTTCCCAGAGGACCTTCGCACGAGGGAGACACTTTTTAGGGGAATTGAAAATCTTCAGTGAGCTCAATTTTGCTTTAAATAGTTTTTTAAATTAATTGAAAGTTGTTTTTTTTTCTACAGATCAACGAAACTTTTTATTGATCACCTGAAGAAACATCCGGAACTCTCAAAGCCGGAATATCTCATCAAACGCGGTGCATTTGCAGCCTCTGAAGAACATCAGAGAAAATTTAGTCATGTCCCTTTGAAGGATCTTCTCTTTAAGACAAATTAATAGAATTAATAGCAATTAACGGGGGCGGGGGGAGGTGAAAGGGCAATGGTAGTATATCACATCATGATAGTGGCTAATGAGGAATATAAGCGATATGCACGTGGTAGAGTTGGGGAAAAGAAGTTTGGAATGTTTTTAATGAAGAATTGCGATCAAAAGTCACACGTAGAGGCTATCCATCAAAATGCTTCGACCGCTAATTGCTCTTGAATTCTTCCTCGCAAGACTCCAATTGAGGCATAAACCCCCTTCTGCCCACCAAGCTATGTACCCACCTGGATGACCAGCTATATCCGGATGTATGACGCCTATGACTAACCAGAGAGCTTTTCTCAGGAACGAGCCTCTCGAGACCTACGCAGTGAACGAGGAAGCACCGTCTTGAGCTCTCTCTGCCCAATATCTCACACACCGTGAGCGCTGAGTGGGTACCTTATCAGAAAATCCTCACGAGCTTTTGTCGTCGTCTCTCAAGAAGACATATTAATTGACGTATCACTGATTTCGCGTTCATTATCTTGAAATTAAAAATCAATTATCAAACTTCTTTTCGACTATGCCAACACTTTGCACACAAAACCTCCCACTCAGTCCACATTCAGCCACCAACGGGGTGTGATAGAGGTGCAAAAGTTAAAAAAAAAATCAACGCAAAAAAGATCTTTTTGTTGTGGCCTGTAGAAAGTTTTCCTTTGGATTTTTAGTGTTGCAAATTTATTCCATTTCTGTGAGTTTTTCCGCCGGGACTTTTCTCCAAGAACCGCCACCGTGTGCGGGTGAAAGTGACGCGCAATCAGACACGGACTATATAATTTCCATCCTGCAACAATGCCGAATGATGGGGAACATTCAGGGAGTGAGGGCAGATTCAGTCCTGCCGTATACCCAAATTTGGATTCAGCGGGGCAGGACAATGTCATCGAAATGACCGAAAAAGCCACAAATGTAAGCTTTTTTTCTTCCCACAAAACTTTTGCGTTTTCTTCCAACACACAGAGGAAGAGCTCAATTTCTTTTTTCGTATTTCCTTATCTCTGTGTGATTATTTACGGAGCTCACTTATTGTTGCGGGTAAACGCAAAAATAGCTACCAATCGTAACCAGATTCATCATTCCTTGACGTCCTCGTGACTCCTGATCAGACAATTGGCAAATTGGTTTTTAATTACGGACACTCACTTCCTCGCGCGTACCTCATTCACCTTATCAGATTGACCCCAATTAAGGTGCAGGGTAAATATTTGGGTTTAAACGAGAGGACTAAATGGGTTGGAAATCTTAAAGATTAGAAGGGAAGGCGGCTCAAGACAAGGAGATGTACACCTCAAGTTAAAAAAAATACTTTGAATACCTCTAAAATCAAGAAAATTTCAAGAATTTCCGTGATAGGAAAATGATTTGAAACAGAAAAAGAAAAATTTCAAAAAAAAATTATGCTTGCTTTTTGAATTTGAAAGATTTTATCGCTGTATCGCTTAAACAATATTTAATAAAGACTTTTATTTCTTACAAAGTCATGATCTGAAATTTGTTAGTTTTCTGTGTCCTAATAAAGGCAGATTTTCCAACCCTCGAATTATAGAAATTAAAATAAGAATTATTAGAAAATATTCTCAGAAATTTCTTTAGAGAATCTTTGAAGAAAATGAAACATTTATTCAATTTTTCAGGAACTTTTCTTATAAATCAGACACAAATTTTATATTAAAAAAATCCTAAAATTAAAATGATTTTTTTTTTACAAAAATAACATTCCAAAAGCATTTTGTATTCTATGAAAATTCAGAAGCAATTTACCTTAATAGGTTCATCAAAATAAGGTTTCAAAATTCAATATCAAATTGTTCCCTAAATATTGACACACCGGCGTTGAAGCGTACACTACCCCTGGGGCAATGTCTCCCCCTTTGCCGAAGAAGGGCGCAGACAGTCAGGAAACGATTGAGAATTCAATTCAGTGGTGGAAATTGTGTGCACTCGGTCTGTGTATGTATGTAGCACACGATGAGGTTTTACGGGGAGTGGAAATTGTTGGGGGAGGATACGAAGGGCTAAAATAGCCAGAGTTGTGTGGTGTACAGAGAGAAAAGAGGATCGAAGTTTCGAATGTGGTTCAATTCGAGGCTTGAGAGATGCCCATGCCGCCGCACATTTCTTTCATCGACCACCCCCATCAAATAAATCAATCCAGGCATACACACTCATCTTGGCTCATCCCGGCTCCGTCAACGAGGTACTCCACCTCACACCCACTTGAGGCAAACAAGCGGAAAATCAAACAAATTTTCCCTTCAAACGAACGCCACACATTGAGCCACTCTGCTGTGATGGCGCTCGTGGAAAAGTAACTAAACTCTTGAAGAAAGCACAAAACGACCCAATAGACGAGAGTGTGCTCCCCCGTATGCCACAACGGGCACATATTAGCAACATCATCATGAGCTACACGAGCGAATGGATGGGCAAAAAAGCATCACACGGAGAGAACCCTTTTTCGACACGGCACATTTCGCCACCCTAACCCTGTTGCTCATCAATCGCCCAACAAATTAGTTCCCTCCATTGAGCATTTTGAGTGCATCCCAATTTTATTCAGTTGGCCAACATCTGAGAGACACAAACCGACAACCCTTTTCTCGTGCCACAACCCCCGCCTCATGGCCATACATATAGCATGTGTGGAGGAGCCCCTTTCGGATGAGCACAACCCGTGTGTGCCGCATTGAAGACAGGAAGGTAAACTTTCCCAGGATTGAGTACCTCACAAGCGATTCATCCTCAAAATGAACCTCTTACATGGTCGCCTTGTCTTTATCCACATCTCACATATGATGCTTTATTTGGTTTGTGGGCCTCCTTCAAAAGAACATGAACAACGTTCTCAAAAGGAAATGGGTTATTCGGAAAAATTGCAAAGTTTGAAAATTTATCCAGAGGATTCTATTTTTTGATTTATTAAAATAAAATCATAAAATGAAACATTTTTTGATTTATTAAAATAAAATCATAAAATGAAACATTTTTTCATAAAAAATGAAAGATGATGAAGAAGTTGAGTAGAAAATAATAAATAATTAGGATAATATAATCTTAGAACGGTTAAAACATTAAATTTATAAACGCGAGGAGCTGATAATAAATTTTAACAGTAAAATAAAAAAAAAAACTCTTGAATCTCAAAAATGTAATTTCAAAGAAAATCCATCGTGTGATCTTGCAATGTTCAGAGTTCTTTCTTTGATGGAAGCAGCTAAAAGAGAAAGAAAATGTTTAAAAAGTCAAATATAAAAAAAATGTATTTTAAAGACAAGTTATGTATTTTAAATCTCTTGAAAAATCAGTTTAAAATTTATTGTTGGTACAATTGAATGGAAAAACGTAAATCACTGCGCATAATCAATTTATAAAATTATTTATTTTTATTCATTCAATAATTTTGTATAAATCTGCCAAACAAGCAAATCCAACGAGTAACCCTGTTCTTTGATTGAATCTTCATTGAACCACTTGATGAACTTAATGAGCTGATAAAATTTTATCCTCGATTTTTCTCCGTTCAACTGTGGCCTGGAAACTATTTCCAGTTCAATGAATATCACACACAGATTGTTTGTGATACAAACCATTTAGAAAATTTTCGTGTCGTCTCAGGCGCGCCTCCATCCGCCGCAAAATCAGCAGCATCGCCTTCAAAAGCATTCCATTCCACTGAATCCAACATATTTTGTAACATGAATTGTTCGCTTCGTCGATGACTAACTGGAGCATTTTATTGTCCTCCCGTTTGGGGAACTTCATTGGTGCGCGCGGGGGTTTACCTAAACAATTTGAATTCAATGCACACACAGCCCACCCCCGTCGCGAAGTCGTCTTGTGTGCAAAAAAAAAAAGGAGGAAGTATCAAATTCCATCAGAAGGGTGAGCGCGATAAGGCAAAATTTCCCATAATCTCAATTTATCGCGTATTAAGGGAAATATCCATTGTCTTTCGCCCAGCTTTCTCACATGATCCCGCGTGCGAGTGATTTTGATGATAATGAGAATCACCCACAGCTGATAAAAAACCCCCATCGCTGTCTTTTTAGCCATTAATCCCAACTCCTATTTCTATCTCCCGCGTGAGTGACGTCGGCATTGTGTCGCGAACTGATTAGCATGCAAAAGGCAGAGAGAATTGTGCTTTAAAATTTTTGGACTTTAAAAGAAATATTCTCTTTTGGTATTTATTCTGTGGGCGGACAGGGTGATCCAAGGAAGGGACTCAGCTTAACAATACCCACCCTACAGGTGACCCAGGATGACGATGATGGGGAACAGGAGCGCAATGGGGGGATCTACAGGAAGCACCCACGCCCAATCAGTTCCAGCAGCAACATTGATGGCTCAAATAAATCCCCAAGCCCCTATGCACCGCGTATGTGGAGCTACAACCGTGGCATCTCCTACCAACCATCCGTACGATCTTCACACTCAGCCTCCGACATGGACCATCTCATCCCACCACCATCTACAGACAGAGAAAAATCAAAAATGACCAGGTGAGGATTTTTTTTTCTCAAATTTCTCGAAGAAACAAACCCGGAAATTATTTTTGTTTGCGAAATATTTATTGCGTTCAATGGTTTGGTTCGTTTTTCTTGCAAATTCACAGATTACACGAAAGTTTATCGCGTAATCATTCAATCTTTTAATCCCGGGAGATTAATTCCCTGAAAAAATATCGTGGAAACGTGCTTTTGCAAAATAACAACATCACTTATTTTTTAGAAGCTTCTTAGTCAGTTTCTTTGACAATGAATTAAGAAAAATCCCCTAATTGGGAAATTTTCATAAATTATTGCCTAAGCCTATATTGAACGGAAATTGGTAATAGTTGGAATATGGATGAGCAATAAAATCATTAAGGGTTTAATGGAAAAAGCTCCCACAGTCCTAAGACATTATCTGAAAAGCCCAATCGTGAGCAATCAAATCAAATTGATCGGTTCTTAATTACGCCCAACGCGAACCAAAACTAAGACTCTCATACACGCCTCTGTCACATTTCCATCAAGCACTTGGACAATTGACGAATTGGTCAGGATTAAGGGGCTAATTAATCTTCAGCAGACGAGATGACAACTCTTGATATTTCTTTTTTCAAAAAAAAAAAACTTGAGACTATGCGTCACGTTTAATTTAAAAATTATCGCCTGACTTGTTATTCTTCTTCCTCTGCAGACGATACTTTGCCACGGTGTTTGCCCTTTGCTATGCAATCTTCCTGGTTATCTTTGGTATTGTTGTCTTTGTCGGTGATGCCGTTGAGACGCAGTATCCCCTAGGAGAGGTAAATGATCATTACGAACTCCTTTAAGCAGGCTTTGTCATCAACTGATCGAACTGATCTCATTTCGTTGCAGGCTTTTGGAATTTACATGCTGAGCGTGGGCTTTATCTATTTCTTTGGGCTCTACATTGATATTCGGTTGCACATTAAGAAAGCCAAGGAAACAGTGAAGAGTCGTGAGAAGCGTCAAGCACTCTTTGAGGAGCACCTGAAGAAGCTTCAAAATGAAACAGGACCCCTTGAATTGGAATCAACATCAGCTCCTGTGTGGGATATTGAACCCGTTGCACCCCTTAGTCACAAATACTGCTTCCAAACGGGACGTCATGGAGAGTTGTTCTACCTCAAGCTAGGAGCAGCGTGGTTCTGCTTTGGTCTCCTCATCCACTCAATTCTCATTGTCAGCTACCAAGTAATCTTCATGACGGCCGTTGAACCAGACTTTCACAAATGTGCCTCAGTACTAACTCTCGTGCTGGAAATTATGTTTCCCCTGTACAGCATCTTTGTTCTCTTCTTCGTCTTCAAGTATGCAAATGTGATCATAAATCAGGGTAGAGGCCTTGCGAGATTCTTCCTTATGCACGCAATTGGAACCTCATTGGCTTTCTGGGTGTACACAATTGTACGCGAAACAGTGGATGCAATCAGGCTTAAGTACCTGGATCAGGAGAATCAAGCCACAGCTGAAGGAAATCACACGCACCTCATTTCAATTCAAGATGCAATTGAATGTCCAGCTCCTGAAGAACTCAACTCTATTTTCCGCAACTTCTCACCCTACCTCTATCCATTTGTCATTGAATTTTGCATCTTAATCGGTAAGTAATGTGTAAAGATAAGAAGTTTTAGCTTTTTTGCAAACTTCTTCATGCTTTTGCACGTTTTTTTTTTCAGCCGGTATTTACTACATCATCTGGGCTAATATCAGCAAATGCCCAAAGAAGCACTCAGTGGCAGGTCATAGCCATGATCCAAATGACCATCATGATGCCAAACACATGGGAAATGGGAGTATTCCGAGCCCGAGTGAAATGGCCAAGTCTCCCAATATGGATAGTGTAAGCATGTCTGAGCATTGCGCTGAAATAGACCATGAGATGTCCTTCAAGAGCAATATCATCGTCCACGCTGACTGTCATGCAGCTAGTCGTGGTCTCTTTGGTGGAATGGTTCTCATTGTTCTCACAATTGCTGTCATTATTCTATTCTTTGTTGCCGTAACGAATGAGTGAGTTTTTGAATATAAGAAATTCCGTTAACGTGGTTTGCTCCAACAAAACTTTCTCCATTTGCAGCGATTACTTCGACATCGGAGTCATCATGAATTCTAGCTTTGAACTAGCAGTCTTGATACTTATGATCATTATCGTCATAGCTGCCTACTTCCAAACATCCAAGCTTGACGTCAACACCCATCCAATGTCAATGCTAGACGATGTTCTACTCTTCATCGCCATCCCAGCTTTCTTCCTTGAGACAATCTTCAGCATGGTACCGGCTATCTACAACGTATCAGTCCTCAATATCTGCATCATCCTCAGTCAACTCATACAAATTCTCATTCAAACCCCCTTCATAATTGACGGTATGCGAAGGTGCTCGAATGCAGCGATAAATCGCAGAAAGAAACCCGGACGGGAGCTCATTACCTTCCTCACCATTGCAAATGTCTCCCTGTGGATCTACTACACATTCTCCGTGAAGACCGAGTACACGGGCGATGAAAGGTGACCCAAATTCACCTGACAACATTTTATGTGTGCAAACCTTTGCTAATGATGAAATTATTGCATAATTGCAGATACGCTTTCTACGGCTATACACTGTGGTCCATCCTCAACCACTTGTCATTGCCACTGATTATGTTCTATCGCTTCCACGCATCCGTATGTCTCGTGGACATTTGGAGGCACGCATATGAGCCAGGAGGTGGCCACTAATTGATTTATTCCCTCGCACTGTACCCACTTACCCAACGCACTCACACACACACACACCAAATACCTGATTTAATCCACAAATCACACAATTAGGTCACTCATCCTTGGCAAAACCACCCCTCACCCCACACACACTTCCCCAGAGGGCGCGTGAAAAAAAAAGAACGATGCAAACCCATTATCATTATGGAGCCCTGCCAGGCAGCAAATAGATGAGGATGAAATAACAATTTTCCACACGAGGGAAAATTTGTCCATTTCGAGAGTGCACCACCAGCCACCCTCTTTTTGTCATTAAATGCCCTGCATGTGCGTCAGTGAACGCACATTGGACACATGGTTTTAATGATGCCCCCTTCATTGATATTAGACATCGTAGCACCATCATTAAAATGTATGTAAAACGCATGAATTTTATTAAAATTAAAAAAAAACTCTCCGAATGCTTTGTGAATGTTCTGTGTAGACATTAGAAGATTTTAAAATAAATTTCTCTTCAAAAGAGCATTGTTGGTTTCTTTTTAATTGCGCCATGGGATTTATTTTAACACTTGAATAGTCATTTGGGATTTGTTAGTAGATTTTTGCACCCTTTAATCTTTATACGAGAATATACTTTTGAAGGATTTTTTTTTCTTTTCTTGTATTGAGAATTGTTAACTTAAAGAGCTAATAAATTAAAAGAAAGAAAGAAAATCTTTAGCATTGGAAAAGTTTTTTCGAAAATATTTGAGTAAAATTAATAAAATAATTTCCACATAAAAAAGTAAAACGCCTTATTCTAACCAAAAAAAAAGTTCTAAAAATCAATTAATTAATAATTTAATAGATTTTCCAATAAATGTTATACAGGGTGACTAGGAAACTACTAATTGATTTCTCAGTCCCTGAAAGGATTTAATTTGAGCATATTTTAAGATCAACCCTTAATAAAATTAATCATTCTTAAGAAAGAGATATTGAAGCTTTATTCCTCATTCTTCTCAGCAGCGTTACTCTTTGTAGCATTAAAATAAAATTCATTTTCAAAAACAGAATTTTCTGTATATCGAGACTCGTGGGAATTGCTGGGAAAATCACGACGATATGTTGCTGAATGTTTGCGGAAATGGTGGAGAAAATGTCACAAATATTCCACCCATAAATGCCATACAAGACCTTCATATAGTATGTAGTGGAGGAAAAACATCCCTTGACAGGGTGAACAATGATGTTTGGTGCAGTATCAACAATGCATCGCCTTTCACAATTTTCCCCATTTTCCCATTGACTTGTCCACCCACCCCCCAGCATTTGGTCGCGTTTGCATCATTACACCACTGAGTTTACATTTATTTGATGTAAATGCCTCTTGTCTAACCATTCGCATGGGGCAGGTGAAAGTCTCTCAGTGCGGAGGCATCCAAATGGACACAATGTAGGTTGTGCTGCGCCTATCCGATCAGGTGAAAATATGTTCAGAGGGCGGGGGTGGTGGAGGGTGGCGACACATCAATAAAACGCGGTCAGAGGCTCTGTTGCCACCCATTTCGTGTTTTTAGGCGGTCAAATGCACAATAATGATTGCATTTTCACCAATATATGCGGGGAATGGTGGTTGCAGGGCATCTGCAAATATTTTGCCAAGCGACATGGTTGCAAAAAAACGCCAATCCCCGATTTTCACACCAACACCTCCCCGCTAATCCGGATGGATAAAGATGGGGTGTGAGTGCAGAAAAATATCCCCTCAAAAAAAAAATTTGGAAAAACAAACATCAAAATTTATAACACTGTTGCACCACACACCCCTCGTACCAAACTGCGGGGATGCTGCAGTGTGGAATGGTGAACTGGTACAGTGAATTATTTTGAGGAAGCCACTTAAAATCATCGAACTGCAAATCCAATTTCATTTAAAACAAAACGAAATAGTGCGCGGCATCACTAAGCGCCAACATATTATGAAATTTATCATACAGTTCGCAGGCCGAACTCCATTCACAGTTCGCAGTTTCCATTGAGTGGGTTGTGTAGTATATATCCTTAAATGGTCCAGGACACGTTGATTCAGCATTGTTTGATTAATTAAAATTTCATTCTCCACCCCTTCCTTTTCATACTGCCCCATCGCACTACATAGTATTTTCTCTACGACAATGTCCGCTCTGGAGATTTTTTTCCTGTACCTTCTGTACAATTCTTTTACAACAATTAAACTCAATTTCCCCTCAAAATCAACCCCCCCCCCTGTTTGACTGTTCAATAAATTTATTATTAAAATAAAATAGTGGAGATTCCCTTATGGAAATCCCATATACATGTTTAACCCTTTCCTCCCAGCTTGTGGATTGAATGGATCACCCGGGTTCAGGCGATTTTTGCAGACAAAAAGCCCTCCATGCACGACAAAAGGTTGTTTTAATTGAATTCGACTGATCAATTAAAAATGTCGACTATCACACCGCTCGCAATAACTACTTTCGCACATTTATACACATTTGTGTGATTTAATTCTTTCTTTTTTTACAACTACATCACACCTCAATGAATGCTAACTAAAGGGTGGACAAGTTTTCAAATTTTATGTTAAAAATTCTCAAAAAAAAATTTTTGTGATCTTAATCTTAGTTTTGATTTGTAAACGACTTAAAAATCTTTTAACATCTTAATTTTAATTGATTTTGCAGAAGTTTGACTGTTAAGGTAAATACATGGCGTCTCCATTTCACAAAAGTAAATAAATTCGCTTGAAATTGAATTTTAGAACGTTTTGTACAAAGTTTCAAGATTTTTAATAAAGAAATGACTTTTGAAGGAATTTTAAAAATAAGACTTTGCGAAAATAAAAAAAAAAACCAGGCGCATCTGGGTTAAATTATAAGCTGCCTTTCCTTTAATATATCTTTAAGGGTTAATCCAGGCGTTTCCATCCGGGTTTTTGGTTATTTTAGAACCAAAATCAAGACGCTTGGGTAGACAACTCGCCTCAATTTTTAAATTATTCAGATTTGAGTTATTTTGCATTACGCCTATATTTTCAATCACTCTTGGTATTGAATTAATTTCCAATCTATATTTTGAGTCGAACTGAAAGCACCAGGCGTTTCCATTTCAGTTTTATGCGCAAAAATAAATTATTTCAGCTCGTATTTTGAGGATAAAAAGACAATGGTCTGGATTTTAAATTTCCGAAGATTTTTTTTTGAAACTCCCCTAAAAATGTATATAAAAGTAAAAATTAAGATCTTAAAATCTTTCGTTATTCAAACATCTCTTTTATATTTTTTAAAACAGAAATTAATGAATTTAAAAACAAATACATGCAGTTTTCATTCAAATTTAATAAATATTCCATCCATTTCACCCTTAATTCCACTTACAAGCCCTTCAATGTGCTACAAACATCCCCCCGGGGGTGGATGCAAATCCCCTCCTTTTATTGAGCGGGAAAGCAATTTACAGAAATCATAAATTGATTTTCATATGAAATTTTCATCTTTCATTGAATCACTCAACCTTCATAACAATTTCCACACCTCTTCCAGCTTTATCTCATTTCATATATGTACATATAACATGGAGCGTACTCAATAAAGCCTGATGGTATATGCGAAGCTCACCATGGCTCATTCACTGCTGTGAGGATTTTGAAACACTTGCCGAATGGAGCAATTTGGGGAGCTCTTTTTTGGCCACCTCACACCCACTGTATGACCACAGGAGATAGGGCTCTGAAGGGCAGACACTGTATGCGATGGTTTATTGCAGGCGAAGTAGACGAGCAGCTGTAGTGGGTCGCGACCGGAAGTTGGGCCATTTCGTGACAGATTATTTCCGTCAATGCGCTTCGTTGATTCCCAATAGTTGCTCACCTCAACATTGCAGCGAGTTCTGGCTGTGTGGAAAATTCTCCATGTGGTATGCTTCACAAGTCTACACGATGGAAATATCTGTGTGGAAGTAAATAAAATTATTTTCTGAAAATTTTTACCTACACCCACACCTCTGAAATTTACCACGAGATTCGCGACTGCCACGGAGTGGAAAAAAGTCCCAACCATAGAATATTTCCATAAATAACGTGATTTTAATTGTATTAAAACAACTTCCTACCGTGTGGTAGAGAATAGTGAACTTCCGGCTTGTTATATATGATTTTTTTTTCAGCATGGCACATTGACAAAAAGCCACCCACAATGTATGTTTAGCGGGGCTCGACTTCCAATATCAATTCAGCAAAAAGGTCTTTGAGCATTGTGTGTCACGCTTTGATGATGCCCTGCCTGTGATTTTCAGCTATAATGCTATGCGCCCAGAGTTGACAACCCATCAGGGACGTGTGATCTTTTTGCTAAATATATTAAAGTAAAAAAAAGCAGCAGCAACAAAATACAAATTTGAAAACCAACAAATGGCTCATGGAATGACACATTCTCATTGCTCAAATGAATGGAAAAACTTTATTCATCTGGCCATGGCAATAAAACGCAATAAAAGAGCCAAAAATATAAATTCTACTCCAAGACATAAAATTCCATCTCATTGCACATCAGTGGTGGATGTTTAAATTTAGATTGTACAAACAGACAGGAGTGATAAAATGCCCATTTATGGATGAAAGGACAAAATTAGGATGGAGATGATTTTCCCGGAGGCAATCGCACATCAAATGGAAGGCAACTCAAGTGGATTATTGGGCTGTGATTGAGAGTCGAGTGATGCTTTTAAATACTTTCACATACCACCCCCCAACCCCACTTGACACAGATAAGAGGAACACGCAAATAGACAAACAGAAACATCTATCTCAACAATAATGCACTTGCCTTTACAATTGAAGGGAGAATTATAAGGACACAATGAAGATGCTGAAGGAATGAAAATAGAAAACAAAACATTTAATTCTTTTTTTAATTTTTCTTGCGGTTCAAAATTTAATTTTTAATTTGTAAAAGAATATTTCTAAGCAAGCTAATTAATTGTAATTAAAAGTTTTTTTTTTATTTCATGATTTTTTTATGTTCTAACAATTAGCAATTTCTTAGATTTCTATACATAGTCTGGATAACAATTAATTTCTAACGGTTAATATATTCTTTTTTTTTTAATTTCTAGTGATTGATTATTCTTTTTTGATTTTAAACAACATATAGATAAAATTTTTTATAACAGACAATGATTCTTAATAGGAAAAAATTATTAAAAAATTATTATTAAAAAATATTAGATATTTTTCAATTCTTCAACAGTTTTCTGCATGTTAGAAAATTTTTCAAAAATAATTAATTAAATAAAATTAGACTGCTCATGTAAATACGGCAAGAAGTGTATGGTTTATAAGTGAATAATTGCATTGGGAAGTGGGTGTGTGCTTTCCACAAAGAACCCCAAGCACACGCAGAGCCCATCTTGCACTCAACCCCCCTATCAACTTCACGATGCTGCATCCGCAACCCCTTTGGAAAGTGCCTACGGACTGTGTATATGAGAAAATGCTGCTGCACAGAGGAAGGCCTCTTATTTGATTGACTCTCCGGTGTGTTTGCTGGCAAACTTCCTTGCCTAATCTAATTTCCAACGCACTTTGTCAACAATCGACTGTGCACTCCGCAATTGACGACACACCACGGGTACAACAGAAGCCTCTGCAGCACACAAGAGATGACGCGGAGAGAGAGGTGCAAGAGCGGTGGCAGAATTAAATTCCACTTCCTCCGGCTTCCGAACTCCGCATACTCTCCCTCTCTATGCCGGGAAAGTCGAGCGCATCGCACACAAAAATTTCCAACATCCACCCAACCGTGCCGAGTTGATGACTCGCTGATTTACCTTTGAATTCACTTACTTTCCATCACACAATCAAATCCCATTTAGCTGCGCCCCATGCGATCCGGTGCGAATTCCCTCGCACCCACACCGGGCCACCGCTGTATCCATTTCATTGCGCCCCAAATATATTGTCACTCCCGGGGAATACAACCAATTTATACGTTACCATTTTGCCATAATACACAACACATGCACGCGCGGAGCTCACATTGAATTTTAAATCGCTACATTTGCGGGTAAATTACGCAATTATGACCTCTCACAGAACACTGGGCTGCCACTCCGGAATCTTACGGCTGAACCAACTGATTTTAGTATTGATTCAGAGGACAAACGCAACAGTAGTGGGCTCTTTTTTCATGACTTTATCTTACATTTTAAATATAGTTTAAAAAAGGTTTAATGGAAGTAAAAATTTTTAAAGTTTTTTTTTCTTGGTTTTGTAAATTAATTTTTGATGTGAAATATTGCTTAAGAGGTGATTTAAAATTCATTGAATTGGAGGCAAATTGAAGAACGAATTAAAATTTAAAAAAAATATAGTATATATTTTTTGTAGAAAACTCTTTAATAAATTAATTCTCTTTAACGAATTAAATAATTAACATTGAATTTTAACAAATTTTGACGTTAAATTTAACGTCGCGTTAATGTGAGTTTCCTCAACCATTTTGATTTTTTTGTTGAATAAAATATTCGCGTAAAAAATATAAAAATGAAAAAAAAAACGTCGAAAAACTCAAAAAGACACTTTAAAGGAAAAACAATAAAATCTACGTGCTTAATTTCAACCCCATAATGATGCAACAAGTCCACAAAAGGCTTGGTGGAGGGTTGACACAGGAGGGGATCTTTCACCCCTAAAATGCATCACATACACATAATGTAATGGTAGCCCCTCAATGAATGGCAATATAAAGTGTATTTCACCTTAATAACAATAATAAAGTAGATTGAACATCGAGCGCTGTAATTGATTCAAAGTGACTAAATTAGTGTGTCTAATTAGCATTGTTTGTGATGTGTGTTTAATTAACTCACCCAGAGATATTCCACCGAATGGGGGAGGATATTGGAGAAAATTTCTCCGCAGTGTTGCAGGTAATCGCATTGACAACCTATTATTATGTATAAATTGCATTCACTTCCGCTTCTCCCCACACCAACACTATCATCATTCTGATATAGGGGAAGTTAATTTAATTCTTTATCATTTTAAAATTTTAAGGTTCTTTATAAGGTATGTAGGTATATGTTAATACATAGCCTCCAAAAAGATGATTTTCCCGATTTTCCAATCTTTTCCTTCATCAAACCCTACTTCTTTGCCATGCGAAAACTCCTCTTCCCGCATTGTGGGGCAATTTTACAATCACTTAGATGGTGGCACGTTGGGGTATGGGTGGATGGTGGGTGGTGGAAGCGTAGAAGCCTTGTCAAGACAACTTTTCCCTCTGCCAGTACACTCTCGGCCTCGAGTGCAAATTAACACAATACAACCTCATAGAGCTCTTTCCCATCTAACTATCATATTGCAACCACTCAACAGCATTTAACCAACCCTCAGATATGGAGGTAACATAGGCAGGGAGTGAGTTGTGGAGGAACATAATAAAGTAAAGGAAACAACCAGCAAACGCACGCGAAAAGTGGGAAGAGAGGGAGAAAATGTATTTTGTCACAATATAATTTTACGAAAATATCAACGCACAAATTAATTTGCACTTTTGTGACGGAAATTCCCGCCATAGCACAAATTCACATCCCTCCACAGTTGGAATTCACCATCTGTTTCGCATCCTTTCACGCGATCTTCCGTGGTATTTACATTGCTGGGATAACACAGGTAAATTGCGGTTTACCACCAAACCCACACAAAGTGCATTTTGGTTGATTTCCTCTCCAGGGCACCGCATTAGGTGGAATTTTGCAGAATAAATCGATTTGCTCCCATTTTGTGCACCAGGAAGTTTTTCATACAACACTGTCCTATTTGGATATTGCGAGAGGCGAGATTTATCTGCGTGAATTATTAATGAATTTGGGGAAATTAAAATGAATGAATTAAAAGAGAGACGGGAGCATGGTGTGTAAATGATTTTTAATTTGGAAAGAATTATGAGTGCTATTGATGAGGATTTATGTCAACAAACCATGCAAATCATTTACGAATTTTATTTTAAATATTTTCTTTGATCATTTATCGAAGTTTTTCTCTTTCATTATCCTTTAAAATCCACATAGAAATAGAACTGAAGAAAATAATATTTTATTTGCAAAAAAGACGTCTCTTTACATCACTATTTCGCAGTAAGTGACTTCAGTTAAAGAAATTAAAGAATCTTCAAAAGTTGAGAAAATATTCAAGACAGTAAGCTTGTTATAGAGGAACTGCTTGACCGAGATTTACAGACAATACTAATCCACTAATCCTTAATTAGTTTACCTTCGTATTATCCGTAAATTCAAATTGAAATAACCAAAATCGTTATCATTTCAAAGCCTCTTTATGGTGCACATGATAACAATGAATTATTAAGCTGCAAAATTATAATTTATTGCATTGAAGAATGAGGTTTACAATGGCACTGAGTGGCAGGTTCAAGTGTTCGGTGATTGAGTGATAAACCCTTGATTTGCTGTAGATCAGCCTTATCGCTCAACACTCTTGTGAGATAAAAAAAAATATAAACTTTAAACTGTCTTGAGAGATAATTCTTCAGGCAGAATTCCATCAAATGACGTGGTCTTTGAACTAAATTTAGACACCGACTTTATCAAAATGCTCATTTTGGGCAAAGTGTTGGGTAAGAGAATAAGCTTGACCCTCCAGGTCAGTCCACTTCACCCAATAAATCCCTCTCTATTCTCCACATATTCAATTCGGCGGATCCGCACCCATGACACCCCCGTCCTAGGCAACAATAGCTCCTCATCGGCAAGGACAATGGAGGTGTTAATGTAATTGGATCCTTGGGTTATCTGACTACCACCCCCTCTCTCTCTATCTCAGGGGGTGGCGATGTGCAGAATCCAGCAGTCTCTCCCGCCCGTGGATTGCTGACTAATCTTACTACGTGTCATATGTCCGGGAATTGCTCAATGGAAGGATATTATTAATTGTTTCCATGCCATTATTTATTTACACCGTATATTGTCCATGTTATAGTTTATTCCATTTTAAAGGGACAATGATTGCGATCATCATTGTTTGGGGCTTCTCACGTGCTCCAAACTACCGTAATAGTCATTTGATTGTCGCGTGAGTGAATGCGAAAATGGGGGTAATATAGATTGCCCATAGATGGGGGTGAATGTGATGTCCTTTTGAAAATCTAAATTGAGTTTTGCTGAAGAAAATTTTGCACATGGAAAATTTCTATTTATAAGGATCTTTCCACAAAATTCTCCGAGAGGAACCCACTTTGTCATTCTAACTATGCTTTGCATATTTAAGCATTTTGTGCGTATTACGGACAACTAACTCCATCTAGTGTTAAAAAAATTATTTCCTTTTTGTACTTGGGCAGAAATAATGATTTTCTTTTGCTTTGAAAGTCAAACGATTTTGCAATGGAATTTAAATGGCCCAAGTCTGTCCACTAAGTGGTTGAAAATTGCATCACATCCATGGGCAATGTGGTTCTAGTTATTGGCAATAATCATAAAGGAGCGAATGTGCAAGAATGGATTTTTTCGCAATTTCCCCAACACCTCTCTCTGGTACTTTGAATTGTTCCATGGAAAAGGCATTTAATGTGTCTGATGATGGACGAAAATGGCATAGAAGGTGCAGCATCTTGAACACCATCGATTTAATTGAAAAATATTTTCTTTAATTTGATATAAATCAATTTTATACGTTGTGAGCTTGGGGTTGGACACCTCCTGCGAGTAATTTTTCTTTCGTGTGGCACCTTTCCCTTTACTGAACTACCACCATCACGTGCTGAATTGAAGCACCCCCACACAACCCGCTTAAGACGCATCGTGCTCAACTCTCTCTCACTCACTATACCCTTATTATATCCTTGGATGATTTTCAGCGCTATAATGTGTAGCCAGCCAGCAAAGTGTCCTTATGTATCCTTCTCCTTGTACAGCAGGTATGGGATATTGGGGGGTGGGTGGAGAGGTGGATGGTGGAAAATCGTGAAGAACACCATTTTTGTGCCAATATCCGATTTATGGATCGTAAGTTTTCTTTTCCAACATAATGAAGAGTTAGGGAATCAAGAGTGACATATAGAGACATACAGTGCTCGCTTGGCTCGTCCTTATGTATCCACCGTACCTGACTTCCCACCCACACACGAAACGCCACACGGAGATGAATCGAAAGTGGATAAAAGGATGAGTGAGGATGGGTGGCTTTATTGAGGGTGCGGACGGTGGTGTGTGCGCAGGGGATTGAAGGAAGAAGATTAAAAAGTGGTACGCCTTTTAGGAAATCAATTGGGGGTGGTCTTGTACAGGGGATGCGGGAGTGGTGAAGCAGGACAAAAAAGACATTCTCTCCGTCATGAGAGGGGTGGGTGTGTGTAGTGTATGTATACGTGAGAAAAGAACGAGGAAACATGGTTTTAACCTACAATAACCCTTTCATATTCGATTATTGTACATTCGTCCGTGTGCCCCACTTACCCCACAATCCCCTAACGAGGTCCAAAAACTGTCGAAACTGATAACCATCCTCATACACACACTATCCGGGCTTCCGGGGTTACTTTGTTGCTTTTAACACTTGGAGGACCCAACATTTGGCGCAACGTGGAGGATCAAATTGGCAATAACTACCAGTTGATAAAATATACTCAATAATTAATTATTAATCAGTTTATTGAACAAGGATCGAAAGTTTCACTAATTCTCAATCTCTTTGAAGCATTCCTGCATATAATTACTAAATATTTAATTGAGAAAATCGTCACTGAAAAAAAATTGCGTCGAATCGATGCAAAATTGCCAATTCAAACGACTTTTTTGGCTACAATTTTACACAATTTATTATTGCGCCTAAATCATCACAAACTTTGATTCTTAAAGTAACTTTTTAGTCACTTCCGGCAATAAAATTAGTCCACATTAATGATTTTCACCGAAGAAAAGTGAACAAGAATACTTTATTTGGGAAATATGGAGAAACATAACTTCAAAACAATGGGATGGGATTTTGACTGGTAGTTATTACCAATTTGATCCTCCACGTTGGATTCTGACTTTGACCTGAATTATCTTCCAAAGAAAAGACTTTTCTCGAGATTTTCTTTCTGCTATCTTAAAGTAATTAAAATTCCCTACACATAGATGCTAAATTCATCGAGATAAGTTCAATAGATTTTATTCTGTGACGATTTTTAGGTTCAAATTGGTAGCAAGTACCAGTAAAGTCCTCGGAGTGTTAAAAGAGATTTTAAGGGGAAGGTTATCCCCGCACATTTCAAAGCTTTCGCTACAAATCAATTTTCCCACCAAACTTAAAATTTTTATCTAATAAGAAAACAACATAAATGGCTTATTTTTCCTACAAAAAAAATGAATAAAACAAAATATTTAATAAGCAATGATTTATTTGACAAAACCTCATCGGCCCCATGTTCTGTTTGCGCTACACATAGCCCACCCTGGGGGGTTTGTGCGAAGCGTTCAAATAAATTAATTCGCAAAATTGAGATATTAATTTGCAATCAAATTTATATGCAAACAAATGGCCACAGGGTGGATTATTTCTTGCGCATACACAGGGTGTGAGAAAAATGTGTATGATTGGGGGTATTCCTTCCCCATTGCTTGCCTGTGTGATGTATTTTATTCATAATGACGATTTTCCTATGTACCACCATTAGGCTATTATGAAAATGAACCCCACAGTGGGTTAAAAAAAACCACCACTGTGCGAGGAACGTGAAAATAGGCCAGGAGGACGAGAAGTGACTCACAGTAAATGTTTAAAGGGATCTCTTGGGGGTGTCTTCAGGGGGTGGGATTTTTTCTTCTTTCATTTTCTAATCTCAAACCAAGGGGCAAACAATTGAAAATTAAACTTTTTTCCTCGCATTTTCTTCTGGATTTTCCTTCATAAAGTTTCAGGCAAAAATTAAATTTTCCTTATAAAATTCATGAAATTAAATAAATGATAGTTCCTGTGGAAAAATTCTAATAATATAATTAGCTGTTAGCCCCCTTTATTGCAAACACTGAGATTTTCTCAATTATCAGACAAACTGCAGGACGAGAAGATTGCTGAGTACGAAGATTCTGTGAGCCTCCCTGGAGCAACCCCTATTTAAATACTCACCCTGTGCTTGTGCCTTTTTTCTCCCAGGGCGAGATTGACTTTTTTTTGCACTTGAGGGAAAATTTCGCAATTTCTCTGCGAAAGCACCCCAAGGGGGCTGCGAATTAAAGGGGAAGGTTGTCTCTCTCGCTCATGGTGTGGTGCCAATTTGAGTTACAACGACCCCATCCGCCTTGAAACATTTTTTTTTAAAGAGCCCCCGCCCCCCATATTTTTTTCCACCCGAAACGTTGTTTCCAATTTCCTCCAACAATACACCCACAACTCCTTTCGAAAGGCGCTCGCACTTCTTTTTCCTCGTTATCACTTTGTGTGTGAGATAATTTTATTTTGTCACCTCACATTGAAAATGCGAGGCCGCTACCAAGTCAATAACTGGGCCTCCCCCAATTTTTTTTTCACTTAATATTTACGCAAACATTTTTGCCACCTTTTTTATGCCACCGCCAAGTAAATATTCTCATACAACCGCTTTTTTTTTCCTTTCACCGTCAATCTTGGAAGCAATTGGGGATGATGGAGGGTTCTTGTGAATTACTTTCTTTAGAAGTTCTGCAGGTAATGTGTTTTCTGGCTCGGTTAGAAGGTAAAACTAAAGGATTTTTGTAAAAAAAAATCGATATTATATAAAGAAAATTATAGTTTAAATTAATTTATTGTTGTATTTGTCATTTTATTATAAATTCTTTAAATTTTAATTCAGTTAAAATATTAATAAATAAAATTATTTCATTGTCATTAAAAATTCCAGATGAATGTTTAAAAATTAAATCAAAACGTGGCTTATAAGCCGGGAAGGCCATTCAAATAAAATCTAATTCACAGAGAAGTCGCCTCAAAATTTTCTCAAAATCCCATCACTGAATTTACATGATTTCTCTTTATACAGAAAATATCTCTTTGTCTAAATTTTCAATCTGCAACTTTAGTGAGATTAGCTTTCACAATTTTCCTTTCCTGGGTGATTGCTTGGGTGCAAGAGACAGTAATCTCCACTTTCTTTGTCACAAATCAACCAGAAAGCTCTCATCCACCACCCCGGTAGATTGTAGCTCAAAGGTATCCCCCAAAATGATGAAATGTAGGCCCACTGAGAACCAAGATGAATGGCCCCAAATTAGGGGGGTGTATGTATGGGGAAAAATTGTGTGACAATGGTGAAGGAAACATGAACGTTTTCAAATCTCTTTGCCATCACAAAATCCGTGTGCATGGAAGATTTTCCTCCCTAATGAGTCACCCCCTGCTGGCACAGATTTTCCTTTTTCTCAAAATGAGACACACGCGGGGAGATGACAATGATTTCATCATCATTCCCAGCTACACACACACACACTGTGCTCGCTGAGGGAGTGATCGTCGCAGTAATTTTCAGCTTAGATGCCCAAGTTGACTTTTTTGGAGTTATATCTCCTCGTGGAGGCGCACTGAAATTGATCTGAAAAACCCCTCATCTACTCCTCCCCGTTGGATTTTCTCAGGGTAGAAATTTCATGCACGAAACACAAAAGGGCTTCGCTGAAAGGATTTTTTATCCATTGCTTGTCTCATGTGCGACTTGCTGAATAGCCGTATGTGGCTAAGGGAAGTATTGAGGGGGCGAGTAGGGATATGGGGATCTTTTTTTTTGCCACATCTATGTATTGATGGTGATTAGATAGAAGTTTTGCAATCACAGCTATTGCAATTGATCTCAAAAATAAAGATGCTGATTAAATGTTAAAATCTTTATCAAAACGTAATTATAAGTTTTTTTACGTTCTTGCGTCTTCTTCTTTACATTAGCTAAACAAGGAAATAAATATTTCATTTTTAAGATAAAAATATTGATTAGAGCACATAAACATATATTTATGCATTTAATGAAAGTTTAAGGGCGCATTGATCTCACATTTTTACTGCAATTATTTTCTTGCTTCTCTACAAGATTTCCTTACTCCGATATGTAATCTTCGAATAATATTTCAAAGACCTCAAAAATATTTTCAAAATGAATAAACTCTTTTAACCGTTTTCAAGAAAACTTGAGCTAAATTCTCTCACGGATGAATCCCACGGATGAATCCCACGGATCATAGCGATTTAGCTTACCCGGGGGGTTTTTTCGGGAGAGGTCGGTTGGGGGCAACACATTGTCAAATCACGGAAACCGGTGCCATTTCGATGGCTCTATTACGCCCGTAACAAGACGCGATTATGATCGATGGGGGAGATTATTCATTGAGAATTTCATGCGCCACCGTGCACAACGCGATGCCCAGGCGAGCGAATACATTGCGGGTTGGGCATGGAAAGAGGCGGAACATGATATTTATAGCAATGCGGCGGGTTGGTGAAAAGAGACACACTGTTGAATCTTTTAGCACACCTTTTCCACACTCTCTCACATACCACCCACCCACCCAACCCCCATCCCAGCATCCCCTCACACACCGTACATCCATTTATACATGAGGAGGACGTGGATTATTCAGTGAGGATTTTTCCCCATGTATTATTATTCTTGTGCTTTTCTTCACATGCAATATAAGAGAATATAAATTGTCCTTACTTTATTCACTTTCACCCCCAACCACCCTTTTCTATAGCATTTTGGGTGCACATTAAGGAGCTGGGCGAGGGGTGGGGAGGCGACGATGGAGAAAGAGGGAGACTCAATCTGCATGGGAATTAAGAAAATGGCCACACAGAAGGGGGTTTTGTGTATAGGTGGTGTGGGGGATTGATTGGTCTATTTGGGGCGGTGGGTGTTCTTCCGATAAAATCGATAAATTTATAATTAAATTATATTTACACGAAAATACATTGTATGTGTATGTGAGTCATCTCAAGGGATGTTTCAGGGTGTAGTATGTGGATGAAGACGACACAAAACCTTCAACCCTAAAATGCTGGACTTTGGATCAATTTTGCACTCTCATCGCGTCATCATCTGTTACATGGAGCAACCCATCCAACCATTAAACCACCCCTCCCCCTCAACACCTGAAACGGGGTGTTTCCTCTTTACCACAAGACGAGAATGTCTTACAGAGAGAAGAGCTCAAGGGCGAGATGAGGGATATTTGTTTTACGGGTCATACAGAGATTGATACCACCTTTTTCGGTGGGCGAGAATGGTGGTGCAATAAGTGAGTTTCCTCGTGAAGGGAAAACAAGTGTGAGATCATCACGACAGATATGATGATGATGAAGATAAAATTGCAACTTTCCTCCCCACAAACATCCCCCTAAACAATAAGGGTTACAGCCACGTGTGTGATATTTTCTTTCTTAAAAATCAGCTTAATCTTTCTTCATTCATGAAGATTTCTCAGATTTCTTGATAGGCTCACTCCTCAAAATTTCTTCTCAAAGAACTTCGAAAAAAAATTCTATATAAACCATTTTCAATTTTGATTTAATTTTTCAAGAAGAGAAATATAAGAAATTCTTTCAAAATATATTGAAGAAGACAATATTCTCTCTCAGGTGATTTTTATGATTATACCCCTAAATCTCCACCCTCAAAACATTCTCCCACCCATTCACTGCGAGAGAGACAGTCCAAAACGCATTCCACCCTGATCTGGATGGAATCCAGGGCAAAGACCGAGAGATTTACCGGAGATTTCCCAGCTAAACGATGAGTGTGTGGAGCGTTCAGGTTGAATGGGAATGCGTGAGACATCTATAAAATTAAATCTACCCCGAGTAGAGAGATGGGCTGTCGTTTTTACAGCTCAATCCCCACACACATACAACCCCCTCATTCTACAAAATTTCATCCCCATCTCACAGGGAAAAAATTGCCAGTGAAGTGGCTTCGATGGCTCTGGGTGAATCCTCTGCTCGAAATTGCGGGCAAATCTCCCCACGTTGGGGGTGTTTGCCGGAATTTCATCCCCTCGCGCTCCCCTAAAAATGTATCACTGAGGGCACAAAACTTGCGGAAGAGGTGCGAGGGTTGAATTCATCGTGAGCAAGGACCTTTTGAGGATTTTGACGGTTGATTTGCCTATTTGGTATTCCCATGGCGGTTGATGGTCTCTCGTTTTCTCTCCTCTCACTCTCTCTCAATATAAATGTGGGGCATACATATTTCAATTCCATTGCTATCCCCCCAACTCTGCACAAAACATACCTTTTGAAAACACCCTTAATACAGATTAGAGAATTTAATTAGAATGGCACATCCTGGTTGAGCTGTCAACGCCGGTCAGAGAACCCCTTCCTGCTATCATCCCATGTGGAGTTCCTCAATGGTAACAAAATGTCTCCCAAAGCGTAAATCATGACGGTTTGTACACCACCGAGACATTATTCTGGGGCGGCTTCTCTGAATAAATTGACATGGCAGCAGCATTCATGCTCTCCAGGTGATATTGATATTCCAAATGACTTTCTTCTCACATAGGCGTCATACACATCTCCTTCTCAATGTACTGTACAATCTCCACCGCACCCAAGTTGCCACACATTGCAACCCTTCGCACCAGATCCTCGTCGTACGTGCTGAACATTCCTAAAAGACTCTCCACCACACCACCCCTAACTTGTATGTATGTTAAGGGAGAAGATGAAGAAAAGGACTCGGTACAACATACAAATACACACACCTCCCTCTGATTGCCCCTAAAATGGTATAAATTTCTCACTTAATTCTATTTCGTGTAATTAATATTTATTCCGAATCCCGGCAGGATGTACAGAGTGTGCAAAAAAATCACTGAAAAAAGATTCAAAGAGGTGTGAATTCATAAATAGATAATTCTCCGTGGCGCAGTCACACCATCATCCCCCCCAAAAGAGGTGCTGGGTGAAAGAAAATACGCAACTCTCAGGGGTTAGACAAACCCACCCACACCCTCTCTGTGATGAAGATGCGAAAACACCCCAGGAGTCGCCCAGCGGTCGTTGGTAATCATGAGGGTAGAATTGAATAAGAAAAAAAGGTTTTTCTCAATAGATTTGAAATCGTTTGAGATAAAGAATTATTTTCTTTATTTATTTTCTTAATGCAAGAAAAGCGCATGTAATTCGAAGAAGTAAAATAATTAAATTGTTTTGTTTTTGAATAAAAATTAGTTCAATTTTAGTAAAAATCTTTCGTTCACTTTAAATGTTAAGAAATTAAGGAATTTGAGTTGTCATTATTTTAGCCATTTTAGCCAACATTGCCTTAGTCAGAACATAGATTTTTTTTTCATTAGTCACAAATCTTTAATCTAAAATTTTTATCAGCTCTGCTTGCTAAAACCCCCTGGGGAAGGAAAAAAAAACAAATCCACACAGTCTAGCGTTTGGTGAAAACGGCAAGAAAAGGTGATTGGGGACCATTTCCAAGATGAGACGATGCCGGTGACACTGAGGGAAATTGGTGGCAAGATTGGGTGCACTTTCGGTGAATTTCCCCAGCTTGCAGGCGTGATAGTCCAAATGGGGCTTTAGTGTTCTCAATAAAACGTGAACCGATAAACAGAATAAAGTATGAATTACGTGCGGCTGGAGAATCTTCAGGTAAATTGATAAACCGCCAAGATATGAGACAATTGCCAACTCCTTGAGGCTTTGGGATGCTCTGTGTGGTGGACTAGGAAAGGATGAGGGTGTAGTAGAGTCCTCTCATGGGGACGATATTTACGTGAAATGTTGAGGGGGTGGATAAAGGTGCAAAAATGTGTGAAAATGTTGCATATAAGTACATAAGAAAAGAATCTTCATGCAAACATTGAGCATATACCAACAATACAGCACAAAGCTGGTGGAATAAGTATCTTGACTTGTTTGATGACTTTATCCCGCATGTCGTATGCTGTGCAAGCTCTGTCGATTGCATTACATTTTGCTTCCATTGCGAGTAAAAGATGGAGAAGAAGGTGAAGAAGTTGAGGCAAAAAAAATCCACATGGAGGTATAAGAAGCTTTTCCGGCATGATACCACGTTGTGCCACCCTCTCAATAGAAATGCGCGACTTTTATTCATGAATTCATGTAGATTCGCGAGATTATCCTATTTGTGAATGGTTGGGTGGGTGAAAAAGCTGCAGCACAAGTTGCCTGAAGGAGCGTGAGATGAGAAGTTAAGATGAAAAGAAATCAAAGTCATTATCGTGTCAAATTGATATCTATTGAAACAGCCAACAATGCGTATTGTTGCAGATGGAATATATTTTGAATAATTAGGGGTGGAGCAGGGGGTAACCGACTATGCTTAGAATGTACCGCGAGACTGCACCGCGAGTGGCAAGAGTGGCAAGAGTGGCAATGAAAAAGTGGCAGGAAGTGCACCGCGAGTGGCAAGAGTCGGATACCCCCTGGGGTGGAGGGAAGATTCTCTTAAAAGTTTCTTCAGCTGTTTGATTTCTTAAACAATTACGACAAACTTTTTATGGTGCAACATCAATTGAAAATCGTAAATAAACTTTATTCATTTATTTATTTTAACTATGAGCGTTAAGGGTTGAGGAATTTAATCATTTTCCATTTTCCAGTAAAAAAAACCAACTTGAATTTATCAATGGAAGAAAAATTCGGAATGGAAAAATGAAAAAGAAAAACGAGAAGATAATCTTGTGATATTTTATTCATTTCATGTGGTTGAAGCATCGGACACTTGTCACATATATAAATTTCTATGAGATTCCTCAATCTGCTGCTGACCCACCCCCCTCATCGTAAAAGCTCCAATATCAGCGATATGTGAGACTGTGAAAGGTAAACGATGGTGGGTGAAGGCACCACGCCAGATCTTGTACCACCCTCACAGTCATCCACCATCCCCCTTGTTGAACACATGGTACCCCCTCACAATGGGGCTGGAGACTGTTGCTCTCGGCACAAATACACACACATACACACGCATGTGGTAGCCGAAAAGTCCACACCACCGGAGGGTAATCATCCCCCTTTTTACCACCCTCCATCGTGCTCTTGCAAAAGGCATCGCACCACAATTCCACATATATCCCATTGAATAGATGAAATTGATGTCTCCTTTTATTTCGTGTAAAACGATACCACGACGGATTAAGGGGCGCATGCCCGTGGACCAATGATGCGCACAGAATTGTCACTATCATCCCTTCTTCTCCCTGATGGAGGGATATACAGCATAGGGAAACATTTGGGGGGAGTGCTATGCAATGCCTTGTGGATGAGCATCTGGCCTCTCGTTCTCGCCGACGCAGGAGCCCCATGTTGGTAAGTGTATGGTGCCAAAAATAGGGGTGAACGTCGTGTCCCCACCTCGACAACCCCGCTGCAGAGACATTTGTGCTCCTGCTGCTACCGCCACAGGCACCCTCGGGCTCTGTTTTTGGGGTTGAAAAGCGAATAAGGTGCCAACGAGAGGTTTCAGACGTCAGTTGGTTAGTTGCCGCGACCTAAAACGGACCACTTTTCTCCATACGCCAAATCCCAAATAAGTGAGTTTCCTTCTAAATCTGAGACTTAACAGATTTCACAAATAAATCAAGAAAAATTAATCACAAATTGTTCTCAATTTTTCCCTCATGCAATATGGTCCAAAAATCTTGGGTGACAACACCAATTCATAAAAAAACCATCCCTTGCTAAAAATAAAACATTAAATTTGCACATAAAATAAATTAAAAGTGTAATCTGATATGTTCTCACGTGGACAAGTTGTTTTGTTGGCGGCAACGAGCAGAGAAGAATTTACACAAGCACACCGAGAGTTCAGGTAAATTTAAAATGTTTTTTTGTACCAAAGCCACGAAAAACGGCGGGTGGTGCGAGTAAAATTTAAAACACCCCCTGAGGTAATCCCATCAACTTCTCACATTTCAACCGAGAAAATTCACACACACACAATACTTAAAATTTGCTGCGAGAGATATTCCAACACACTCTGAGTAGAGAAGAGAAATTTCCATCCATTCAAAATCCACTTGACATTCTTCCATTGCCCACCCCCACCCCCACCCGCACAAAGCACACACAAATTTCCCGCCCGGAACGACGTCACTGCACTCCGGTGGAGCAAGAAAAGCACCAAAGAAAGCAACCCACCAGTAAAGATTCCCTGTTAAGCAAAAACTTCACCAGGTCGTTGGCTGGATGCACTTCAATTCAAGCGCTATATACATAAGTATAGGGATAATTTAATTAATAGCATTTTGAAAATAAGATACACAACGGCAGATGAGCTTTAAGCCATCAAATTCTACCCCAAACTGAATTTCCAATTTACCCCCCGAGGGTGTGTGTGTGTGTGTGCATATTTGCCAAAAGGGGTGAATGTTCAGAATTTATCCACTTATGACTCGTGAGTGTTGGATGGAAAATTGATAAGTTTTCGGCACACTAATGAAATTTCACCAGAAATCTCTCCATGTGTGAGAGAAATTTCCATTCCAACGAAAGATTACAGATTTCCCTAAATTTTTTTTTTCAATAGAAAATTTTTAATATTTTACGCTAAGTGTTATTAAAAGAAAACAAGAAAAAAAATAATTTCAATAAATTTAAAATTATTAAAACAAAATTTTTTTCTTAAATAACTATTTTTTATAATATAAAAAATCAGAGAACTTTTAAAATGAATAAAAATGATGAATTATTGACTGATTGAATTTTGAAATGATTTTTCGTCAAAATGATCGATTCTGAAAAATATCTTTTCTTTTATTCCAACATAAAAGTTTTTGTTAGATTTTGACAATTACTGTTTTTAAATAAAGATTTTTCTGTTCCTGAAAGTTGTTAAAAAGATCTTCAAAGAACCCTGGAAAAGTAATTTTCCAGGTCTTATAAGATTTTTGCATTCTAAGAAAAGATTTTGAACAGAATCGACAGCAATGTCTTTTCTGTTTTCTCTCCAGATTTTATTTCAAGAACTAATCAAAAGTTTTACAATGCTATAAAAATTGATAACTTAAAATAAAATTAACCCTCAAAGAAGATTTTAACTTAATAATTCATATTTATTTTATTACTTAAACTCATTCTTTAAAAATATCTTGATAAATAATTAATAATAAAGCTTTCTGATTTTCATTAAAGAAAATCTAGAAAATGTGCCTAAAAGGATAGAGATGAAAAGAATAAATTTTTGCAGAAATATTTTTTAAAAATTTTCTAATAGTTTTAGAACAGTAAAGGTTTTATTAAAATGATACATTTTTAAAAAAAAAGAAGCTGACCAAATCTTTCTAAAAACTTTCATGCTCTATGAAAAAAATTCTTTTCACAGAATCGATTCCTAATATATTTTTAAACTGTTTAAATTCCATTTATTAAAAATTCATAATTAATATTTTTTCCACTCGCAGAAAAGTTTATTTCAGACCTACCAGCATAGAAAAAAATTTTTAAAAGAATTATCATTCGGGGTAGAAAAAAATTTCAGATTTACCGCATGCAATTAAATTGAGATTAAAACTCATCACAAATTAATTAGACTCTCACCAACTCACGACAATTGTGTACACATTATTTTGCTTTGCACATCCTGAGCATTCGTCAAAAAAGCTCATCGCACAATGCAAACCATTGCGTATACATAATTCATCTTAATTTTTTTTTCCCTAGAGGTAATCGTACTTTTAATTAGTACTGCGGAGCTTTGTTCATTTTTGTGGGAATTCTCCGGGAGCTTTTTTTTCCTCTATTAGTGTAGACAATATAGAGAAAATAACCCCCAAAATAATTATAGGGGGGTGGTGGAGAAAAAAATGTCCAGCACGCGGTCACAAATCTATGCCTCACATTGTAAATTGCAAAGTCTTTTCGCAATGAGGTGGTGCATTTTATCATGAGAGAGCTCGGGGGCGGAAAGGAAAAGGAGACAACACACTGGCAAAGTGGAAACGTGGAAAAAGGGTCCACCACACCTCCCCGCGCCATATATACTCCTCACGTACGGCAAAGTACTTTTGAATTCCAGCACGTGACTTGAGCACTCTGGGCATATCCGCCCCCAAAATGACACTGTTTCATTAGGAAGCTTTTTTTCGGGCTGTGAGAGCTTTCCCCGCCCTTCGTGTCGGGTGAATATCCCCGAGGGAGTGTGGGAGCTTTTTTTTCAATTCTCACACACCTTCCTATTGTTTCACCACGCTACTGCTGCACAATCCCACAGAATTCCGCAAAACTTTTATTCATCTTTTGGGGTTTATTTGAGAGGGACAATTGGAAGTATATTCCATGTACATTTTTCGCATAAAATTTCATTAGACTGCAGAATATTTGGAGGAATTTTTGCACAGATATTTGAAAGAGAATTTATGTATTTATGAATCAATAGCAAAATTCACGCGAAAAAGAATTGTTTCTGCAGTGAGAACTTTAAAATTTAACAGAGTATTTTCCATATGTGTAAAGCCCCAAATTTCCTTTACTTTTCAGCCACAGAAAAAGGGATAAAAGCGTCCAGAAAAGCTCCCAAGAAAAAAGGGGATATTAAATCCTCAAGAAAATAAAAGAGAAAAAAAGTAAAATTTCTTTACCAAAAATCCCAAACCTCCTTGAAATAATACTAAACTAATTCAAAAATCCGATAAACAAATAAAATCCTAAACAAATACAATCGCTTCTGGCCCACATTCACCCAAATCCCCTCACGCAGTATTTCAGCATCCCCCACACCTCTCTCCCACATCTTAGTGAGGGGAGTGTACGATTTACGTACTGCGTGCCCAAAGTGCCCCATTTAGCATGAAAGCCTCCGCATGAAGGGTGAAAAGTTGGAATTCACGACGGAGATCGAAAATACTTCGACTACTTGAGGGATATAGAAAAGAGATTCCTCAAAGTTTTCAACACCACAAACAATTTCAAAGGGTGTGAGAATCAAATTTTGTCATGTCGGGGGCGGAGATGTTCAGACGCAGCAAAATTCTAGGAAGTATTAGGGGATGGGATTTCAACGTTTTACTTCGCGCGAAGGAATAAATTTTATATTCGTTGAAAAAAAATGTTGAAGAATTTAATGAGAGCAATTTTTGTATAATTTAGAGGATTTTATGGTCTGTCGAGGACTTCAAAAAACGACCTGATAAACGACAAAAACATAATTAGAAATATTTTTTTTATTCAAAAAGATTTAATTTAATGTTTAATCAATATTTTTAATAACGAAATTATTTAAAAAAAAATATATTTAAAAATCTTCAATAGTTCAATGAATATTACTACTCTTGATTGGGTTAAAAAAAATAAAGAATAAAATAAAAAATACGTGTTTTTCGCTTAACCAACAACGCTATGATTTTTTCAAAATAATTTTCTTTGTCGTAGTAGTAACTTACAACAATTTCTATACAATACAGTCCATCACCGATTTAACAAAAATATATTTCATTCCATAAAATTTCCGTATACTCTCCCCTATTTGAATAGAATTTAAACCTCAAAGTTAAATCTAAAATTTCACCTGAATTTTAACTTTAGTTTTCATTGGGGATAGACTACACCTCAATGATGGTCATTGAACCGTTAAGGGGTTGCACGCGTGGTTTGCAAAAGTACTAGATACTCGAAAAATCATCCCTCTCATGGTAAATCCCCAGCCAAAAGCTCACCCAGCTAAAGGATCGGAGAGAGATCCCCTTAATCAGGTTATCATCTTCGTCCTAAAATAAAATTTGTCGCATAACTTTTAATTAGTTTCCCATTCGGGGTGTCGCGCGCGCTACATTGTGCGGGCGAGGGATGAAAAAATAAATGTAAAATCAGTTAAACTTATGAAACACCTTGTTCTCTCTCTCGCACTGGTAGAGGTATCACATTAATTGAGTTTTAATAAGATTTCTGGGTATATATATTTTCTTCTTTCCCAGGTCTTTTTCCTTGGGTTTGTTCATCGTTTCATTTCTTTTTTTCCATCCAACCTTAATTTCTCTTCTCCTGAGATTTTTCATAAACAATTTTTCACTGTCGCCGTTTTTCTCATTTCCCAAATGAGAGGAGAGACTCACTTGTGCGGTGTGCGGGTGGGCGGGGGTGGAAGGTGTCAAGGTAGACTTAAATAATGATGACGATGACTTAACCCTTTTCCTCTTCTCGCACCAACTTCACAATTAGATAATGGTGTTGGAGTGTGCGGTTGGTGTGTTTTGCGCTCTTTGATTCAATTGGCTTTCTTTTTTTTTTGGGTCCCACAAAAACGGAAAAGGGAGAACTTAAAAAGCCCCGAAGGTGTCCACACTGTGCGGGGGAGCGTTGTGCATAATTTGTAACGGAATCATTTGATTTTTTGGTGTTGTAGCATAAATTTCATGGATTTGATTGCGGGACAAAATGGGGTTGTTGGGGTTGTGGAGAAAAATGGGAATTGGGGGGTGCCTAAAGATGATTTTCATCTCAACCATCAAGATAAATATAATTTTATCCCTTGGCGTGTGTTTCGATACCTTCGGTGTCCCCAAAAAAAAAGGAAGAAGAAAAAAAAGTAGGGCGTATGGTGTGGGGATGGAAGGAAAAGTTGAAGAAAAAGGGGTCGTATCAAATTTTCCGTGTTGTATTGAATATTTATTTGGATGTCATATATTTGTTGAGTGTGGGATTTATGTACATCTAAATATAATATATAAAAATAAATATTACCACCCCGACCAAAATGGTATTCAACCCCCCACCCACCCAGGCTACACCCAAAAGATTGAACCATCCCCTCTGGCTTCGTGTCATCATATTTTTCCATGTATATGTGGTAAATACCGTGTACCCTGGCCCTTGGGTGGATGGGTTGGAATCTTTTCAATCCTCTAACATCACTTTATGCGGTTTAGTACCCGATTCCTAGGTATAACGACTCCATGCAGGGGGGATAGATTTTATTTTGGATTTATATGTGAATGTTATGAGCCCAAGGAACGCCCTAGGCGATTGTGTATTTTCTGTCTGTCGCTCCTCAATATATCCACCGACCCGCCTTCCTGTGAGTGCGTATGTGATTTCTTTTCCTCCTCATGAAAGCTTTTCCATTTCCCCCATCTGCTCATCTTCAGATTCTAAAAAATCTTCGTTGAAATCTGCATGAAATGAAAGGTTTTGAAAATTATTAATACAGAATTATTTTGACATTTCTTCTTTTATATAAATCAAACAGGGCACAATTTTGTCTAAAAAATAATATTTCAATGAAAGAAAATTCTAACTCAAACCCTAAAAACGGAGCTTTTCAAAGAAAAAATCTTCAATTTTCATTGATTTTTCGGTAAAATTTACTGCTTTCCTCAGGCTCTTAAAGTAACATTTACTAAAATTTAATATTTTGGACAAACAATTTAAATTCTCTTCTCAGGAAATAATTTTATTCATCGACAAACTTTTTTACCAAAGTCCAAAATACTTAGGAAAAATTTACAAATTTATTAACATTCAAAGTTCCTTAATTATCCCCAAAAGAATTTCTTTTCTATTTTTTTCTACTTTCTTTGTAATTTCAGGTACATCGCGGAAGCACAGAATCAACCTAATTTCCACACAATCACACACAACTTTGTCGATATTGATGAAGGAAGGTGCGGGCAAATGCGATGTCTTTGAAGGTAAGGTATAGCGTATAGCCTATCCCCACTTTGACGGAAATTATTCCAAATGAGAAAAACACTCCAAGGCAGAAGAGGAAATTTTAACGAATACCAGAGTGGCATCAAATGAGGAATGGAGGATCTCCTGAAAACTGACTTTCTCGCGGTGAGTATTGCTGCTTTATGCGACTGAGATTTTTCCTTTCCATCGAGTGAGTGGGTGTGGAAAAGCAAAAAAAAAGTCCTGGCAGACTTTAAAAAATTGTGATGAAATACATCGGTAATCCAATAAAAACCAAAGTAGCTCTTCATGGGGGTTGGGGGTACGTTCTAAATTGGGTGCTGAAGACTCTCTCTCTTTCTCACCCCATCCGCATGTATAAAGAAGAAGAAAAAAATTGTAAAAGAGATATGATTTTGTTCCGCAAATACGTCAGTGATAGAAAACGACATGTCGAGGAAAAAGATAATAAAAATACAAGGGTGGTAGTGTGGGTGGCTGTAGGGAGAGGGGGGTGAAAATGACATCTCATCCCTTAATCGAAAGCACCAAAAAAAGCGACACGTTGACGAAACCCTCAGAGCCATGTGCGGAAGGAGGAGGAGGTGAAAAAAAATAAGAAGAAAGTGTTGCTCAATGAGTCAAAAGCATGAAAAGCTGAAGGAGCTGAAGTGATGAAGGCGAATGGAAAAAATTGTCACCCTGAGATTGAAAAGAAAATAATATACAAAAATTCTATCTAATGCAAACTTTAAGGTGTTTTCCCCGGGCCAGGGGTGCGGCGGAATAAATGATATATACAGCACAAGAGGGGATGAAATAAAAGTATGTAAATGGAGGTTTCTCGCTCTCTGCACAAAATCCACTGCGGTGACACACGTTTTATCTCCTTTGGTGGAGGGGTGAGAGAGAAAATACATGGGCCGGGGGTGTGATGGGGGTCACCCTCACACTTCTATATACGTGCGACAAAAGGTTTGAGGACTGTGCCGCACGATGCCACCAACTGGGATCGGCAGAAGCAACCCAAAAACCACCCACGCCATGCCAAGAATTGAGATGAGTAAGTTTGGTGTCTGCCACTGACACACTTCACTCACCCAATTCGTCTGCCACCCATTCCCATTTCTGACACCACAGCGCTCCTAAAACTCTGGTTAAATTGTCGCGCGAAAATAGGCTTTTGTTGTTAATATCTCCACCTCTCGCCCCAAAAATTTTCATCGCTATATCAAGATTTTCCTTTGACTTTTTTTTTTACTTTGAATACGAAGCGGCTTAAATCATTTAGAAGAGAACTCCACCTAACTTTTTCTCCCACTCACAACATCCCCTAGCCTATTTCTCTCCCCAACATACATCTCTTTAAATTAAATTTAATTCCTTCGTCCATTTTTATATAACTGTGTCCTCTACGCCCCCATCACAAGCGAACCCTCATGAGCTTTATATTTTTATTTATTCGTATGAAATGAGAGAAAAAGTGCAAGCCAGGGAATGAAGCCTAAATAGAAAGGTAAATTCCCTTATCAATGGGCAAGGAAATATACCATATATTTAATATTCTGTTTAATTTTGAATTTTAGAAAGAGAAAAAATTCCCATTTGCTTCAATTTAAAATCACATCTTCATCATCTTTTTGAGAGCCCCCAAACTCGTGTATATGTGACATAGTACGGGTAGGGTACATTGCTAAATGGGAAAGGGATTTTCTTTTTGGAACCTTGGTTAATCCATGGAATTCTAAATGGGATTATTTAAGAGGCTACTCCTTTGCTAAATCACTTAAAGGATAACCTCATAATAATTTAAAAAAAGAATAAAAATATTCAAGAAGATAGGGGAGACCGGGGTAAAAAAAGTCATTTTCGAATTTTCAAATGTCAATTTCTCCGAAGTTATTAATCGGAAAAATCGGAAAAAATTCTGGTGGAAAGCCCTACCAACCTATAATTTTTGACAGTAATTTGGAGGTTATGCGATCAGTACTTTAGGAGTTAAAAATGAAAATAGATTTTTGGCCCATTTCCCAAACTTTTGCGTATTGAGAAAAACGCGTTTTCCGAAGTTTTCCTTCAGCAATTTTCCAATCTGATAATTTTTCTCACTACCTGGGTTAGTGCAGAAAACGTTGCCAAGGTGTATTTTTCATTAACTTTTAATGATTTTTCTGTACAATTATTTGAATCAAAACATACCCCTTGGGGTAGATCGGGTCAACCCATGTAAATCATATGGGAGTTCGAAATTTTCGACATATTTTCTATCCATTTGTTGCAAAATGGCGTGTTTGAGAAAATCGCAAAATTCTTTGTGTTAGTGCGTATAAAAGTGAAATTCTTTGTCGCGGATCAAAAGGTGAGAAGTTTAGCTATCAACTACTATCAATCTCTCAGGTGGAAAATCATTGGAAATGTCGGAAAATTCGACCGACTTTATTTAGCCAACTGGTGACTATATTTACCCGCCGCGTTTAAAAAAAAGTCAGAAGCGGAAGGGTTCAGGAAAAGCTCGAAAACTCATATTTCCCGTGGAGATAGGGAAAAGTGGTCTGAGACAAAGTTGTAGGCCAGGAAATTTCCTATAAGAATGACCTATCGAGGAAATTTTCTTGTCCTTGGGGAATCCTGCAGATAAGGATTTATGCAAATTGACTTTTTTTACCCCGGTCTCCCCTAATCGTATTTTTCTGAAATAAAAGATAAAATAAATCAGAAAATGAAATTTTTCAATAAAAAATCAAATGTTTGAGCTGAAAATCTAATCTCTCTTCAAAAAAAAATCAACTTTTCTAATTTCTTTTGATTTAGTTCTCAATTTCATTTTCTTTTTTATATAAAAAAAATAATAATAGTTCATCATTTTTTCAACCAAAAAATTATCAAGAAAATCCACTTTTCATTGCGATCGCTATATAGGAAAATTTAATCCCAAAACCTTAAAGGACTCTGCCCAGACTGTGTCATGATATACCTTTTTCCCCCATCAAACCAAGTTATAATGCGGAGGAAAAAGAAAAACGATTGGTAGGAGAAGAAAAAAATCCTGGAGACGAAACGATAAAAATCTAATCAAGTGTATAGAATGATCCTTTTTCATTTCTTCCCCTCTCATAGGGAGGATAAAAATTTGCAAGAGATAAATAAGAAATTTTGCCGTGGAAACAAAATACGTGCACGGAGTGGGAGGTGGAATTGGGAAAGAAATATATTAAGGACAGGGTAGCAACCGATAAAGTTGGACGCTGTCAGGGAAAAAATTAATCACGAGAACCACTCTTTGGCCTCCACTCCGACGCAAGAGATTTTCCAACTCATCCGCGATTTTTTTTGCTGCTCCATGTTTATTTCCACCAGCGACGAGATCCAAAAGAGAAAATCCGTCAATTAAGGAACTAATCTATCAGAGTGAACAATGCGAGGCGCATCATGAGAAAATAGAGCGAGAAAGCTTCTTGTGCCTGGAAGAAAAATTCATAGAGATTTTGTGAACTATTTTTCCTCAAAACTCATGGAAAGTCTTGTTCTTTTTTTTCTCATTTCAAATGGAATCTTTGGGGATGATTGTAACGTAGAAATTTATACAGTTTTTGGCCAACACAAAGTAGTATTTAGTGGGGCAATTTTGGGTGATTCACCACCACTCCCAATTTCTGACACGCGAGATGTTCCAGCAGGTTGTTGTTTCGGCCAATACTGGAGCACATTTAATCCCTCCTGGGGCTTCTCTACACCAACCGCAATCCGACACTTCCTCATCCATTGGCTTCACCCCCTATGGGTTAGCCTAGCTATGTATATGCGCCAAAGACCCCAAACTCAGGCAGAGGCTTTTCATCCACAAAATCAAAGCACAAGTGCTGATGGAATTATGTACAAAGATCACCTTAGCTGAATGTTTAATCCTCAATATGAAGTTCCATATAGAGATGAGGATTTTAAAAGGGACACAAGGGTCTAGATCAATTTGGAAACCTTGGATTAGGACTATTTTAAATTCCCCCCTTTTATGTGCTTTAAAAATAACAGAAAATTGAATTAGTTCTTCAAATCACAGCACTAACCGCTAAAAGAATATAAAGTTTTTATGCAAAAAGAATCAACTTGAAAGAAAATATTTTCTAACAGAATTCAAAATCAATGTAACAATTTCCCCAATGTGCAGGAAAATATTTAAGCTAATGCTTTGCCCTCTACGAATTCTGTGCTCCTCCTCGGTGGAAGCTACTGCTGGGAAACAGGAGAGAAAGTGTGCAATAACCAACTGCCTCAAACATGAACCCACCTTCACCTGGGCTACAACAACCCCTAATGACGATGATGGCTGGTAATTGTGTTTAAATATCTCATTTCAGTATTAACTGCATCCCCAATTCCAGCGAACGGGGCGCGTAATTTGCTTTCGTTGGGTTGATGAAATAATTTTCTAATTGCCCGAAAGTCCTTCGTGACGCGCACCAGATTCGCCCCTACGCGCTGATGGGGATCTTTTAGCCCATCTGCATGCACTCAAAATGAGGACAATACAGCACAATCACGCTGCAACTTTTCTCATTTTACCATCTCAAAATCCAACCCACCACATCCCGCGCGCGTGCATTTCTCCACCCCCGCAGGCAGCAATCTCGTCACAATTTTATCGGCCACTGTCTGTCGGAGCTTCGTGTGTTTGAGGAGAAAATCTCAACCCCATTTTGTGTATTTAATGCTCCAGAGAGCGTGAGGGGGATGATTGGTATGGTGTATGGATGGTCTCACACCCTCCCTGAGCGCGCACACCCCCTGAGAGCACCAACGTCCCCAAAATACTGGATTATAAGGGATTAATTTTCGTTTATAACTGAATTTAGTGAGGATATAGCAGAAGGGATGTGTGTTGCGATGTGAAGGGAATTTCCATTGGGGTGGGTGGGCGGCAGCATAAAATGATTATACAAAAACGCGTTTAGAAAATGAAGCGCGTTTTCCCCATTAAATGTGCGAGAGATTCTTTTTTTTTTGCATCTCATCCCACGAGCACAAATGCAAAATGCACGTCCATCCCAGATTTGATGGAATGTGACACGACCCAGAATATTTCTCCCAAATTGGGGCTTCTCCAAATTTGGCGCTGAAAAAGAATTGATTTTTCTCCCGAATTTTTTTTTTCAAAAAGCCGGAAAAGCGGAAGGAAGAGTAGAGCTCTAGAATGAAATACAATAAGGGAGTGATTCCTTTTTTTTTCGAAGCGAAAATATATATCTTAAATTACCCGACATTTTTGAAGAAAGAAGAGAAAGATATTCAATGGGAGCTATTTTGTGAGGCAATCATGAATATTACAAGCATTGTTGATCGGAACATCGTTATATTGATGATTGAAGAGCAATTGAACCATTTATTCACTCATCTGTATCCCTTTGGGTGAAACGATACGCAAATAGGGAAATTTTCTGTAACCAAAACCATTGATTTCTTTTTGTTATTCACATCACAACATCTCCTTTCCATTTTGTCAAGAATTCCTTGTGCAATATGATGGAAGTTATGTAGTAGATCGAATGAAGCAGAGGGTTATCAGAAAGCTTTGCAATGATATCTAATGAAATTATTTTTTAAATTAATCGTTATTTTTATATTAAATTATTTATAAAACTCTCTTTTGTTTGTTTAAATGTATTTAATAAAGTTAAAATGAAATTGTAGAGAGTACTAAAATAATTGCAAATATTTTAACCTCTTATTTTTGCCTTTTCAATCAATTGATAGCAATGGAGGCGCCAGGTAATTTATAATATATCCCTTCAATTCACACACCTACTTTAAAACCCATAATAAAATCACTAAAATTAATATTACATTTAAAGTTTTCCGTTAAATAAAATAATTTTCCAAATTCAACACATTTTCCATGACCAATGAGAACATTTTTTCAAATCAATTAAACGCCCCTTCGAAATGATTGGCTTTCTGACTTGGGAAAAAATGTGCGAGACCGTGCAAAAAGAGATGTGAAAGTATATTGGAAAAATTATGTCCCATTTCGATTTTTGAATAGAAAATTTAAGGATGGAGCAAAGGGTGATAAAGTAATCCGATCAGACCTCCACCCCTAAATCCTTTCTGAATATCATTTCTGTGTCGCGGCGAAGGGATTATATTGGGTGAGGGGTTGTCCTGATTCCTGGTCTGCGAATCAACTCACTCTCTCTGTGGCCCCATTTGGTGGATTCACTGTGGTGATGATTTAGTTCAGTTTGTGGTGTTTCTTTCGCGATTTTCTTTACCTTTTCATCCCACACACACTCTGTGGCAACCCCAAAAAAGGGCATCATCATGTGCAAAGCAGCATAAAGTGCTGTGAGAAGGTTCCATCGTACATAACATACCATTCACCAAGTCGATGGTAAATCTTTCCTTTCATTGGGTCGTATGAATGGCTTTATAAGTCCATTCGCAATTGAAGTCTTCCAACATGACAAATGTATGTAATTCCCGTGTGTGGTAAAAATTACTCTCTCTCTCTCTCTGTGAAATCACTTGACGTTGCAGAGGAACATGGTATATAAATCTTCTATTCTGTGGGATTTTCCGTAGTATACACAAGAAGGTGTCGCTCCGTGGTTTTCCCCAACTAAAATAGTGCCCTTATCTTTGCGCACTTTTCAATCCACATCGACACCAACTAGGGTGGAAAAGCTCCCGCGTAAGCTCATTCCGCGCATACACAACATACATATGTGGCGAAGAATGTAAAAGGGAATCAATGTGACATTAAAAGCGCCCCGAGATTTGAGTGTCAAGATTGATCTTGATGCCTTTCTCCATTGAATTTTCACCGCGCAACGAGCTTTTACATCCACACCCCCTCCCCCCCCCCCCCAACCCGTGTGCTTTACATTTTACACCACCACACATCTTTCCAATGAACTTTAGTTTAATTCTCATTCATGTGAATCACTGATATATCCCGCCCCACCCCCTTGCAAGTTGGTATTATATTTGAATTTATACATTCGCCGCATTTCACATTTAGCTCTCTGAATGGCATGCAATGGAGGCTTTTTTCCTATAAAAATGTTGCGATAAAATTTTCATGCATTCATTACCAAGTCATGCAAAAAACAATGCCGGAAATACAATCTCCGAGACAGACTAAAATTCAATTTTCAATACATATTATGTATTATGTTTATATACGTACAGTGTATACAGGGCTAATGGGAATATCTGTTGTCATTGTTTTCCTTCAAGAATTTTTACTTTATCGAAAATTTATGTTGAAGAGTTATTTTTTATATTGACTTTATTTTAATGTTTTGTCAATGATTTTTTAAAGGTTATTTTATGTTGTGTTATGTTATGAAAGAGACGAAATTGTAAGTATTTTTGAGTAAATTTTTTGTCGGTTTTTTTTCTAGTTTATTTCAAACGAAAACAAAAGTTAATTCTGAGATTTTTATGCTCTATTTTAGTATTTACAAAATTAAGCATATTCCAATTATTTCCTCGAATGAGGTATTTTCCATACGAAAACGAATAAGCTCCTTTTATTTATTTATTCCCAATAAATTTTCACGTCTAGATAATAATAAAATTTTAAATGATTTTTAAAGACTTTTATTTTAATTCTTAAATTTTAAACCAATGAAACTTAAAAAAAAAAAATAAAGCAACAAAACATCCCCTTCTAACCCCTTTATTTAATCGAGAATCCTATGGGCAAAACTTTCCTGTATGTGTGCAACAAAATGAGAAATTAAATGGGAATAAAACGCCAATGGTTACAAAATATCCAAGCCATATGTAAACTATCTGGGTTTAGTACGGTAATTTAGTAAATTGTTGGATAAAACACAAACAAAACTATCAAAATGGACAACACTTTATTTGCACTGTATAAAATGGAGATATTCTGTTGTGTTCCATTTTCGGTAAATAAGCAGGTGTTTTGATGCAAATATCATGTTCCACCCAAATGCACAAGTTCATCGCAAAATCATATATTAAGGGTTTCCCATTCGAAAATTAATCTCACAGAAGATTTCCCCATATCCCCTATAGGAGGAATTACGGAGGTGAAGAAAACTTGCGAATTTACGCGCATTTAATTAGCAATTTGAATATATATAGATGCTCCTCAAGTGGGGCACTATAATATGCATTTTATTCCCATGTTGTAATAATTTTACAGCAGCCACATGAAATTCCCTCCACCGCAATTGCTGAAGTACCCAACTTAAGTGCACTTTACAATATTTTATCTCCGTGTCGATGCAGTTTGAGAAAATATACTTTACCGCGAGTGTTTGTTCTCTCAATATTCATGAGAAAAGCTTTTTTGATGAGGCGTGGGTGGCATGGAATTATACAGCGCGATGTTTTTTTTTCCTTTCTTCTATTGCTTTCTTTTTCACTTCTGTGTTATCTGGGCCTCTCGGAAAAGCGGGAGATAGGGATGTTGATCTGCATCTCCCTCGTATTTATTTGATTTGCAATTTTAAAGAGAAATCAATCAAAACCAAAGGCATGTTTCGCACATTCCACCACATCTCTGTGTTGGTGGGAAAAAAAAAGAAAAACTGCTTCGCGGTTCAAAAAAGACCATACAAGGGTGATTTGCGGTAACTGGGATGGGGGTGAAGATGCGGGTGGGAAAGATGGAAAGAAGGCCGAGGGGGGTGTTAAAGGCGTTTGGAAATAAACCCGTTATCGTTTATTCAATTTATGCGGAGAAAAACGAATAAATGGGAGGAAAAAGTGAATTGTGGGGTGTATAAATGCTAAGAGTGGGGTATAGATATTGCGAAAAATGGAGCCACAGTGTGGGTGGTTGTGCAAAGTATGGGTGGTTTGGGGGAAGGAATATAAAATCGTTCAGTTTTTTTTTTTCATCCTGCCTTGTACGATATAAGTTTATGGTGGAGAACGAGGTGAGCGAGAGGAGAGAAAAAGTCAAATATAGAAGAGGCGGAAAAAGTGTTTGGAATTATCTCGATTTTCCACTCAATATTCCTATTTAATTCTCTGCAATTGTTACTGCTACTTAACATTATCTGAATTTTACCTTTTGAATTGTTCCTGAGGACAAGATAAATGAATCTGGGGTGGTTTGTGATAAAATCTAATCAAAGCTCATCCAAAGATTTTTTTCTTCTGATTTCTTACACATAAATCTTTCATAAACATAAACACCTTTAATGCTTAAATATAACGGAAATGACTAAAAAGTATTTTGTAAAAGCTTCCTCCAATATATTGATCATTGTGACCAATTCACAAGGATAATCTAATCAAATTTTGTACTCTGTATCAATTAGTAGGATATGTTTTTAAGGGGACATGGAGCAGATGTAGAGCATCATCTAGTTTATACTTTACATGTAGTTTGCAAGCCTTTTTATCCATTTTTTTTCTCTCAATACCAGATGACCCTAAAGCACACACATTCCTCCTCATATAATGCTGTTTGTAGCTTTTCCTGCTCAATTCACTCCATGCTCTCACTGTGTTGTATCAGTTGGTTTAATCGAATGAAAAAGCTCGCGTTTATTCATTGAATAGCCTCCACCAGCATTTTATGTGGCACTTACGCTAAATTCACGTCCATATAAAAAAGTATTGAACTGATAAAATTGGATTTCAATATCCCGGAAACTCGCCAGCTAAACGGGGTGAGTGCGTTGTGGGGGTTTGACCGTCCCGGCAAAATGATTCGAACATACATGAGGGGTATGGGGCGGGGTGACTCTTTGCTATTTCGACTTCTAGGTGAGTTTGCTTTTCTCCCACACCGAATACACCGTATGTGTTTGACTGTGTATACGGGGGTGGTGGATGGGTGGACAGAAGAATAGAATTGGTGGAGAGAGAGACATGGCTGAAAAATCGACAGCAATAGCATTTAATTGTTTTAATAACTCTATCTCTTCATTTCTCACCTCTATATCCACTTCAGGGTGGATAAGGCGAGTTTTGCCGCTCCAGAAAGCAATCCTCAAGCTTTATGGGGAGCAAATGCAGTGTGTTTTCTTAATACTTTAAAGCCATAACTCTTTGCTTTATCTTGTTGTATATAAACTTCAAGAAAATGGATTTATTGCTTAAATTAATTGAAATTTCTCTTAAAAATATTTTTTTTGTGTCTGAAATCTTAATTAAGAGCAAACCCGTGGTCATTTAGTAATTATAGTAAAATGTGGTAAGAAAGGTGCCATATTTGGTTTTTGCAAGAATTCTTTTTTGCAAAACTTATGCAAAAGTTTTTTCCTCAATTTTGAAATTTTTTAATGCTTGTTTTAATAAAAATGTCTATTTTTTCTATTTTTAGTTCAATTTCCTAATTAAGATGGCGCTAGAGGCATTTGTCTACTATATACAAAAGCTCTATGCTTTGTGATATCAATTAAGAAATACAGTTAGAAATGTTGGCCACGAAGTGGAACACCAACTAATATTTAAGCTTTTCCATTAAATGTTTTTTAATACAATTTTCTAAAAAATGCAAATAAATTAAGGAATTTAATTCCCATTTACCACTAAAAGAAAACCATAAAAATCAAACTTTAAACGATAATATTTCACAAAATATTCTCATACTAACTAAAACCAAAAACCTTCATATTTTTTTCATTTCTCCATTCAGCTACTAAAATATTCGTAACTTGAAGAAACTTTTCCTATGATTTCCACAAACAATATACCTTCATGAGAAATATTCCCCTCGTCTTTACCCGCATACCACAGAAGACCATTGTTTGCCGAAGATCTGGGGGTGTTGGGTTTCGAAGAAAATTCATCAAAGTGCATTCGAGAGAAAACAATAAATCCAGAAGAGATAAATACCGTACATGTGTTAAAAGTTCATAAATTGCATAAATTGGAAATTTCATTTGTAAATTGAAAATGGAACACCATCAAGGGTTGAGGGGGGGGGTTGGTGAGGTTGGGAAATTGAAGTTGCTATGTGGCAGCTATCAGGAGTTTTGTGTGAAACCAAAACTCTCTATATGCGCCAGGATGACTTTGGGGGTGGAGGGATAAAACAGAGCATGGAGTAGAGGTTTTTCAGAGGTGTGGATCGGTGGGCTTTTTGGTATCATATAGTCATGTTTTGTTTCCACATGTGTTTGTTGTATAAATCAAATTTTCCCATTGCGCCAACATAAATTACATCAAATGCATGAAAAGCACTCCCAGACATTTCCGAAAGATGTCTCGTCGTCGTGTTCGCGTGATTTGGCTTCCGCTTCCAGATAACATACACCCTTCATTGTCTTCCTTGGCTGGGAAAATGTATTGTTTAAGTGGAAACGATATTCCCACCACCAGCTTGGAAATGTTACCATTGAGAGTCACCTGATATGGGGGGGTGGGTGGGATGGATGAGGAGGCCACACATTCATGCCAACTTCCAATGAATGACGCGCACTCAATGGGCCGAGGATGCAGTACTTGTGTGCCGTGCTCTCCTCCAAATTCACCTGATTGGAATGCAATGGGCACAGCACGGCATACATACGACGTGGGGGGCTCGGGTGGAAGGATCCCAACAATGTGGCGAAAATTGAAACCCAAAAACCATCTCTCGCGATTAATGCTGCAATATTTTCAATCATACACATATAGAATCCTCATGAGGCGTTGCTTTTAATCGGAAAAATATTGAAAGAACTATATATAATAGAGCCACATATATGTATAAAATAAATCTATATATTACACATATAATATTCGTCAGACTCGCTCTATGATAGCTTTTGAAAGTCTTTAACATTTTGCACAATTTTAATAGCAAAACGGCAGAAAAATCAATTCAATGCCTTCATTTTGCAACCAAAGAGGCATTTAAGTAGCCACAAAATGATACAAAAATTCGCGAAAAAATTATTCTAATTATCTGTGGCAAAAGGAATGACCTGACGCCTCCATCTATTGAACGTTTCGGTTTTAATTGAAAATTATCCTAAAGTTCCAAATATTAACAAAAAATATTTATATTACATTCAACAGCTAATTCTACAAAAACTTTCCTTGAGATTTTTAACATTTAGTTGCATAACATAAACACATTCTTCGGGGAATTTGTGGGGGTGTGTAGTGCGGGCGGAATGTTTGCTTCTCGTGCAAAATACACATTTCCTGGGTGAAAACAGCCACGATGAGGGAAGTTGCGATAAAATTCGTACAATTTAGTTAAATAATGTGGGAGCAGACACTAAAAAGCAAAACGGTAAATTTATCATTTCCGCGAATGAGGAAAATAAATTTTAAAATCCTCCCAAACAATTTCCGACAAATTTCAAGTCCTCCCCTGTGCACTGTGCGCGCGGATAGTAGGGTGACAAAACCACCCCCAAAACCCTCCCTCAGGAGTGGGTGTGAGCTGTAGAGCTATATGTATGCGTATATAGTAGGAGAAGATGTGGTTGAAGGTTTTCCACGGCAAAATAGATTTTACTTTAAAATTCAAATTTATTTCATTTAGTTGCCGGTGCCGCCAGTTATCAAGTTGCTTCCTCCAAAGATTTTCAATTGTGTGGAGATGATGTGGGGGGAAGTTCCACTGGAGTTGAAGGGAGGGGAGGGGAGAGATGGGATGCGCCCCCATGTCAATGGTTGAGCAATGTTTCCCTTCCCCTGTGTGTCGGCAATGTGGTTTCGGCAGAGGAACTTTCACTGTGCGATGTTGACGACGAAACGCCTCCGTCGCTACTTGGTGTGATGCTTCCGCAGAGCTTCTGCATCCTTCTCCCCACATCATCAAGCACGCACCCCTCGCTTCAACACAAGTGGGTTGAGGGAGGAGAAAGCGAACGGAAAATTTAAATTTTTTCCATCATTATCACCATTGATGCCATTCTGTGGGAGAAATCGCAAACAAAGTGAGGAATAGTCTTTTAGCTCGTTTTTGTTTTCAAGCTCTGCATGCATTACAAGCTGTTTAAAGATTTTCAAAGTTGGTATTAGATGAAAGCTTGAAGGATTTTTTACATTATCAATTACAAAAAGTAATTCAAGAAAAACTTGCATCCAAAAAAAATTGACAAGAAAATCTTAATTGCAATGAGAAAACTTTGAGCTTAATTTATAAAATTTTGACTAATTTCTCCGAAAGAGAGTTTTATCACGAAATACCCTGAACTTTTTTTTTTGCTTTTCCTTATCACTTTTTTCGTGATTGTTCTTTTTCTGCACACAATGTGTGTGTGTCGAAAGTGGAAAACTTTTCTGCATTTTCCGCAATGCATCCCTTTTGTCTTTTTGCATTTCTATTGTGTTGCATCTTGCACGGAGTTGGGTTTTTTTTGTTACTCTGGGTGTTTGGGAAGTTGTCTTCTGGCCAAACATTTTTTACCCTGACTTGTGACTTCACGGAGGACTCTCTGTGTGCAATTGAGTGGCATTGTAGATAGCGCACAGAGGAGTATCTCTATATATGCTGCACAATATATATATATAGCGAAAAGACGGGAAGGAAGCTACGATGGAGTGCCGAAGGAGCGGAAAGTTGTGCAGGAAACGCAACAATTTGTGAGTTTTTTTCCATCTTGCTTTTCGTGGCTCAAGGTGGGATGAATTGATGGTACAGGAATGTTCATGCGGAGAAGCTGTGGGGGTATCGTACTACGTATACAGGGAGCTCAGTTTCCCTCCCACACTGGCTGGGGTGCGTTTCATCTGGTGCTCCATACGCCAAATGGCACTAAGTTGGGAAACACAGTGAGTGTAATACATCTGATAGTTGTATTATATACTCCTGTGTAAGATTTTATGAGGAGATAAATTAAGTCACAAATTAAAAGTTTCATGTGCTGTGTGCTCCATTTTAGTCAAGGATTATTTATGCGTTCCTTTGTCGTGAAATTGCAACAATTTTCCACGGTTTTGTTTGTTGGTTGTTTTTTTTCCACATGCTGTCTCTTGAAAAATTTTTATTAGACTTCTGCAAGGAGTTTTCCATATCTTTTCCTTTTTTTTTCCTTACCGGGAAAATTGAAATATGTACATGCAGGAGAATTGAAAGCATTTCGGCAAGAAGTTTTCCATAGTTGTGGGGGTGGTTTGTTTTTTATCTGTTTGTTGTTTCGCTTAAATAGACGAAATGTTTATTCAGAGAAATTCTATGTATTTGTGTGTGGTTATTTGGAGAATGTTTTATGCGCCATAAGGACAAATCTTCTAAACAAATAATACTACCTTCGGAGGCAAAGAGAAATCACCTTCGAGCTCATGGATTTTTTTACGCTGCGTATTCTGTGGAGAGATTTCTTCACCCACTAAAATTTATTCCTCTTTCACCCTTCGAGGTATTTTTCTTTCGTGCTTTTGGGCGGAAAGGGGAATACAACAGACGCCGAGGGAAAAGATGAATGATTATTGAGATTTATTTCTCTTGTAGTTTGCATCCTAAAGAAGACGAAGCTCGCAATAGGAGTGGTTTTGTACAGAGATGATGCTCAAAGAGACCAAGAGCCTACATTTTTACTTTTTTGTGATTTTTCAACTTCTTGAAGTTTTATTGAATTTTTAAATTTAAAAAAGTGTCTTTTTATTTCGAAAAAATGTGGTAGGTACTCCCATGTAACATTTTTTGGTCGCGGCGACGTAATTTCAGGTCGCGGCAACGTCACGCCACAAGTAACATCGCACCTCGCCGCGACGTAATGGCAACGTAAATGGGGAATTTTTCGACGTCATGGCGACGTAACAACAAGGTCGCAGTTTCGTCGCTGCGACCAGGCATGTGACCACATACGTAACCGCGACGTCGCGGTTACCTCGTTGTTACGTCGTCAAGTAGCGATGACGTTGCCATTACGTTGCGGTTACGTCGCAATTTTTCGGACTGTCTGTCTCTGTTTTTCTCTTGAACATTCAACATTTCTATATTTTCTCTTTCTTTTTCTTTATTTATACCAATGCCATGGTGATGGCGCCATGAGTTATTACAACAAATATCCATACGGAATAATTTCATGGCGACCATCGCGTATATTATTTATTTTTATATGCATTTTTTGGGAAGTCATCACACCCAAAAAATATATGCCAATTTAACTACCGTCGTGAAAAATGATGTAGATTCATTTAATAATGCTCCTTTATTAAAAAATGATAATTTTTAATTATTTTATTGCCATTAAAAATTGAATTTTCGTGATTAATTTTTTTTTATTTTTCTAAAATTAGATTTATATATTCTAAGGTGGATCGCCATGACACCCAAAAAAATAAACTTCCATCGTCGCAAAATCCTACGACTTTTGTCGGACATTTCCAACATTACTCCATTTTCAGCTTTATTGTTTATATAATAAATTAATTATTTTAGAAAAATCATATTTTTTGTCTTATAAACAATAATTTGGCCAAAATTAATTATTATGAAAAATAAAAAAAAATAAAAGCAGAAGTTTTATATTGAGATTTTAGTCGTTAAAATGAATAATTCTTTTTGTTGGAGTTTTTAGTTTTGGCAAAATGGTCAGTTTTTTGATTATGGGTGAAATTCACCATTCAGACAGTCTTAAGATCTTAAGATTTCTTACGAAAACTTAAGATTTCTTAAGTCAGACTGAATTTTAGGCTAAATGTAATATTTTTTGATGATTTTTAAGATTTTCGATGTCTTAAGACCATCAAGAGCATTTTTTTAAACTTAAGATTTATAAAATTGTATTTATCAATTTAAAACAAAGAAAATGCATTTTTGAGTGTACAAAGAAGCTGTGTTTCTTTGAAGAAAGAATCACAGCTAAAATGTTACTTTTCAAGACAAATTCAAGTGTAGTAAGCTGTTTTTTTTTTTCATTTTTATAACTTTTTCCCGATAAAGAATAGAACAAACTGGCACTCAAAAGCACGGCTAAAAATTATAATAATTTTCCCAAAATATTTTCCAGAGTGATTTTCCTCAAAACACCCCCGGAAAATTCTTCAGAATCATTCAGTGCCCTTTAAGCAAGTATTAAGAATGCTTAAACAATCTTAAGACTGTCATCAGTGCATGATGATTTGCTTAAAGCGAATTTTCGCGTTTTTCACGTGAAAATCCCCCAATTTTCCACCAAGAATTTTCATAAACTGATGGAAAAAATTGGAAAAATATGTTCAATTCTTTATCGAGAAAAAGTTATAAAAATGAAAGAAAAACAGCTTACTACACTTGAATTTGTCTTGAAAAGTAACATTTTAGCTGTGATTCTTTCTTCAAAGAAACACAGCTTCTTTGTACACTCAAAAATGCATTTTCTTTGTTTTAAATTGATAAGTAAATACAATTTTATAATTCTTAAGTTTAAAAAAATGCTCTTGATGGTCTTAAGACATCGAAAATCTTAAAAATCATCAAAAAATATTACATTTAGCCTAAAATTCAGTCTGACTTAAGAAATCTTAACTTTTCTTAAAAAATCTTAACTTTTCTTTAAAAATCTGAACAAAAGAAGACTGTCTGAATGGTGAATTTCACCTTATATTTGGTAAACGTGTCGGTTATTTTGAACAAAAATTGGTGGTACACAGAAGCTGTGCTATTCTTTTCTTCGAAAGAATCACAGATAAAAGTGATTATATTTGGCAAAGGATGGACAATTTTTTCCACTTATGTTTGGAGAGGAATTCTTTTTTTTCTAACGCAAAAATGTACTTTTAGCTTTGGTAAATTATTTAATAGCGAGTTTTCCCAGCGGATTTCTTCTGCGAATGCTTTATTAAATGAAGGAGAATTAAAAATGCTACAAAATAATGAAAATAAAAATTGGTTACGTGGAATATTGGAGAAATGGGAAGCGAAAGAAAAGTTCACTTCCGGAATCTCGCGAGTTTTCTTCACAGGAAAATGGATTAAATATATAATGTTAAGCTTTCAAAGTGCTTTCATTTCACATAGAAAGGAATTTACTAGAAAAGCTAGAAATTAAGAAAAAAAATCAAAATGTTTTACACCAATAAAACGGGAAAATTCATGTATTTCCCAGCGCTTTTCCGGGAAATGAGAACGATTTTCTTGAGTGTTTGACAATTTCCAATGATAATTTAAAAACAAAATTTGGTTACGCCTTAACTCTTAAGGAAATTACCGTCATTTAATATCTCTTTACCGTCATTTTGACTTTTAATCATAATTTGACCAAACTTTCCGTCACTTTTGCTTTTATTACCTACATTTCTTCAAACTTATCTTAAGCTATTAATACAAAATTAATATTAATATTTAAAAAAAATGTATTAAATAAACAAAATTAACATTTCAAAAAAGCGAAACCTTTAAATAGCGAATAAATAATATAGAAAAGAAGTACACTCACAGATTGAAAACATATAAATCACCTTTAAATAGCGTTTCGTGTCTTATGGAATATTAGAAAAGATGATTTTAAAATTGAAACTATCAGTAAAAGATTTGGAAAATTTAAAAAAATTTCTACTAAAATGCACCATAATCTAAGAATATTTTTTCTGGATTTTTATTATATTTTTTATTATATATGTTTTTTGTAATTTAATACAATTTTGTGAAATAAAATCGAGTTCATTTATTATTTTTGTTTCGAGCCAAATTATTTTTTTGTAATATTTATTTTCACTTATAATGATTTTTAAGTATTTTTTTCTTTAAAAAGCTATTAAAAATATATTTTAAAATTTTTAATAATAATTATTAGATTTGTCCAATACATTGTCCTGAAATTCCGCAGACAATGTCGGCGAAAGTTCTTTTGCTGGGTGCAATGAGAAAACTCGGTGACATTTCATGTCAAAGATTTTCAATTTCTGCCTTCAGAAGAAGAAATTGATCTATTTTCTTGCTAATTTCCACCAATGCATGCCATGTAATGCCATGAAACATTGATCCAGGTACTCTGGATTCTATGCTACCTTATATTTGTCCACAGCTAGAAGAAAATTCGCTGGGAAATTCCCTATTTATGTGAAGCTTCCCATTGTTTACATTTTTGGTGACGTTGCCGCGAGGTAATCGCTACGTAATAACGCGACGTCGCAAAATTACCTAATTGGTCGCGAAAATTACCAACGAATACATCTTATGATTTTATGCATTTTTAGCTATATTTACGCCCACGAATCCACTAAAATATCCTTGCTCTCCCATAAAATGAAGATAGAGCAAGTAATTTGATTAAATAACTAAATATTTGGGCTATTTTGGGAAGGTAACAATCTTCCATTGCGAGTGTGGTCGCGGTTACGTCGCAATATGACCATTCGGTTACCATGCATTCATGAGGTCGCGAGATTACCAAATTGGTCACAAATGTTACCATGGGGTATGCTTCATTATTTTTAGCATAATTTATCATTTTTATGCCAACCAATGCATTGAATTATCCTTGCTCTTCTATAAAATGAATATCTAGCAGGTTATTTGATGAAATAATTAAATATTTAGTCAGTTTTTGCAAGGTAACAATAGGTCATTGAGAGTGTGGTCACGGCGACGTTGCGCGCGACCATATTGCGACGTTATGCCTACCATTTGTTCACGACGTCACAAGATTACCAAATTAGTCGCAAAAATGACCAAATGTTCTATTTTGATAAAAAACTAAATTATTGAAGTATTTTTGAGGATAATTTGTATTGGTAATTCATATTTTCTCATTTTATGATTTTTACAAGAAAAATTGCATTAGAAATGTGAAAATTTTGTACAATTTGCACAAAAATGTTTTCATGGTAATTTTTGTGACGTAAAGGTTTCGTAACAGCGACGTCGCAGCCGCTACCATATCGGTTGGTAACAAGGCGACGTAAAGGTTACGTCGGCAGAACGTTGTGTGACCAAATCAGCTCTCTGGTGGTCACAAAATGTTACATGGGCTGATTAGTTTTGCTATAAATATTTTTTTCTTGTCTTATTTACTTATAGAAAAAAAAAACAAGAATTTTTTTTAAATGTTTTCTTATAGGAAAAAAGTTTTCTTTCCCAGATTTTTCAACTCTTCATTAGAAGAAAAATGTTAAAGGAAGATCCAGAGTCTACAATTTAACCTTGTCGGGATCAGGTTTCGCGATTGACGATCTGTATTTATATTTTTTAATATTCAATGAAAAATATATAATATTAAAACTTTAAGTTCGTTGTCGACGAAACCTGCATACTGCAAGGTGTTATCAACTCATATCAATCACACTGAAAGGAGAATCCTTTAAGGTAAATCAATATTATAGATGCGAAGTTTGTACGATTAAATGCAAATTTTCCCCCGAAAATCGCATCATTGTATGACACAGAAATCTCGCCTTTCTGACGGGTAGAATATGTATTGCAAATCAAATCCATGGTAACAATTAAATTTCAATTAAACTTCCACGCATGTAACTCCAACCACTTGGTGTTGTGCACCCATGGGTCTGTGCCCCATGAAAAATTCACCCTTTGTCGCCTAATTTGTGTAACATGGGGATGGGGGCTGTGGCTCTTCCACCTCTTAACCAGGTATATGTATGTACATTGTGGACTTCAAAATATTCACAAAAGAGGGCATTTTGATGGAGAAAATTGGTGGAAACCACGGCACTCACACACCAAGACCCTCGCTGTTCCCGCAAACATTATTGAATTATGTCTGTTTTATGCAAAAATACAATATACAAAATGCTCTGAAGGATGCCACAATTTCAAATTGCATTACTCCATAACACACCACGCTGCCGTTCCTCACATGCTGCCCACTAAATAGGTTGGTTTCGATGCAATTTACCAGATTGTATTTTGCGGATGTGTCTCGTTTAATATTGTTACACAAAATACCAATGCTGGGGTAGGTATGGGGGTGGGGGTGCTGCAACCAAACCACCCCTATATGCCACAGCGGAAGCTCTCAAAAGCTTTATTCTATTTTTTCATATCACATAAATATACCACTCACACGAAACCCCCAGGAAGGGGACACTGAAGAGCTTTCTACGAATCCGCATTTTGTACATATAGAGACACAGTTAGAATACACGGAAAGCCCTTGTTGAGCTCTAGGTTTCATTTTCACTCTCATTTTTTGCAATTCATCCAATAAAATAAAGGAATTTCCATGAGATTTTTAAATTTCGGGACGATTTAACGAACTTTTCTGGCAAATTGAGGATTATCTCATACAAATTCTTTTTCATATTTTGACGTACAAATACCGTAAAGTGTGTAAAATTAATTGAATGTGATTTTGGTTGGTATCATTACACAATATTTTCATTTAAAGAAGCTCAATGAGTATAGAAAAGGATATTCTTCAAAAAAAGAGAGCTTTGTTGAAAAATTCCAAAAGAAGCTTATTCAGTTTTGAGACTCTCATGGGAGTATTGTATGGACAAAAATAATTAAATATTAAGAGTATGAAAAGACTAAAATAATATTTATGCTACAGAGAAAACTTATTTTCTCAGAAATTAGCTAGAAAGATTTGAAAGAAGTAATTTGTCAAATATTGCAAAAAGTACGCCTCTACTAATTTTTCCATTAGGTTTGAAAATTCTCAATATAAGGTAAAAAGAAAAGTTTTTACTCAATAATTTTCATTGAATGAATTTTAAAAATCTGAAAATTTAGATAATGTAGGAAAAATATTATTTTACTAAACTCAAGCTAAATTCCTGGGAAATTATTTAAAAGTACAATAAAGTACAATGAGGGCGTAGTTTTCTCAATTTTAAAACAAGCAGAGTTTTTTCCAATTTATCCGAACATATAGGAAAAATTTATTTGGCTTTTAAAGAATGATTTTTCTAGTCTCCTTTTACCTAGTCTCCTTTTACAAATTATTTTTATAGACTTAAGGAATTTTTTTTTTCAAAATTAAATTAAGTTTACCTTTTCCGAGCAATTTTTCCTCACAATCTAAGAAAAAAGTTCAGGTAATGAAGGAAGGTTTCTACCCATTCCATGCGTGATGCAACATTTCTAAGAATATACTTCAACTATTTCTCAACAATTTTATTTCCTCATTTTGATTCTCTCAGAATTTTTATCCTACATATGATTTTTTTCTTTGGAATTTTCTTTTTGCTAAAATTATATTTTCAATGCCTTTTTCCGCATCAATATCCCTTTTCAGGTTGTGCACTTTATTCAACCCATGCATGGTAATTGTTTCAAAGTGATGTGCTTTCAACGGAGAGCAACTGCGGAAGATTTCCACCCCCTCCCACACACCCCTGCCTTTCTTTCGGCACACAAGAGGAACTTTCTTGAAATGCCACGATATTTCATTACATTTTCCATTGAGAAAACAAAGTGGAATTGGTGGGAGTTAGGGGTGGGTGGGAGAGTTTGACGAAAAGGGTTGTATTTTATCAATAGACCGTGTATGTGTCTCCTATGGAGTTTATCTTGCACATTTAGAACTCTGTGAAAGTCGCACATGAGGAGGTTGTTGAAAAAAAAAGAGAACCCACCCTCTTTTTGCACACGACTCACTTCTCTTCCTCATTTGCTCTGATCAATTAGTTTACTGTTCACTGAGCGAAAACTGATCAATTGCTCGTGCTCAAAAGCAATGGCATTACACCATGTATGCATTTTAACACGGTGGATAATTAAAATATGAAATATTTTGACTTAGCTGGAGGCTTTGGTTGTCAATGAGGTTCAATATTGCTACATTATGTATGATAAAAGGGGTGGAAATAATCAACAAACGAAATTTCTTTTATTTTTGCAGCATTTTCATTCAACAAACATATCAGTGTTTAAATAAACTTCAAGAAAATGGTTAGGGGATGAACGTTAAGTTCTTCCTAAAAATTCTTGGATAAAAAAATCCTCACTAAAGCAATAAGAAGAACTCTAAAATTTTGCAGAAAATCCAACACTTTAGGAATGAGAAGAGAAATAAAATTACCACACCAGAGTGGATGATGGTAAAAAATCTAATAATCAGAGGTTAATTTTTATCTCACCCCCTGCATACAGGGGAATCCACTCTCTTCTTATATGGTGCAAATTGGTCCGGCGTGATAATTGTAAAAAGTCTACGTAATATATGATGCGATCGTGACAATTTTCCACCCTCTGTGCACAAAAATTGTCTCTCTGCTACCATACCATTCCAATTTTGCGGCAAATTGTTCATTACGGATGCTCATGCTCATATCCGGTGCACTAAATGAGGGCCTGAGGGTTGGTTCTGGTGCGCTACATAGCGCCATGTCAATTGACATGAAAAACAGGGGGGCAGGGTGGTTTGAGCTTTTTGGGCGGGGGGTGGCGAAGCAAATGCTGAAGTGACTCACTTGCCATAGACACATTTTACCACCACCCCCATACAGTGCAACAATTTGTTCGTATAGAGGGGTGATGGCACATTTTCGGGCTCAATGGGGACGCCTAGTGCAGTGTAGGAGGTTGCCAAGAACGAGATTGAAAGGTAATTCACATTTCCGGACGTCGCATGCGAATTCCTCCATCGTACCATCCTTCCCAGGAATTCCCTGGCAACACTGCTCATGGATGGAGGAAGCTTTCGGCTTCTGTTTACACTTTATACCTGCAGTAGATGATTCCTTTTGACTGTGGGAAATATTTCTGTTGATATTTGATATGATTTGTGAGGTCTGTTTGTGCTTGAGGTGCTTCAAGAATCAAGAACAAGCTTGAGAGGAATTCCAAGAGATGCAAATGGAATGGAAAGTGTTGAAATGTTAATTTAAATCTTTAAATATCAATTTATTGCTAAGAATATTGATTGAATTTAAAATTGTGGTGCATGATTTTGCTGAATCTTTTACAAAAATGAAGGAACTTTTAACCCTTTGAGGAAAAATTAGTTTTTTCAATGATTAAATAAAAAGAATTTTCTCGTTGAGTTTCGTTACGTCCCTGGAAAGACAAATTCAGCTCCACCACTAAAGCTTTTAATTTCTTTAAAAAAAGCTTTTAATTTTTTACGTATCACCCTGTACGTTAACTAGCTTTAACCACATTAAGCCAAAAAAAAATTCAATAAGAATGAGTCAATAAATCCGCATAAAAAACATGCTATTTAAAAGGAAAACAAACATTTTTTTCATATAACAAAACAACAAATTACCTATAATATACTACGTAGGTAAATAAAATAAATATAAAATACATAATGCTGGCTGAAAATAAATAAAAGCGCTGAACGAAAGAATATAAATCAAGAAAAGTTCTTTTAGCAAAAGTATATTGTCTAAATTGCGAAAAATCTTTTTATAGACATCCCCACATTGTGCGAGGGAAATTTTATTTTTAGTATATTTGTTAATTGATTGACATATTTGGCGGTAATATTAGTGTCTTTACTGCGTTTTTTCGTATAGCGCGTTAACACTTTAAACGTAATTATTTACTCAAGTTTTCCGCAAATTGGAATCACTTGTATAATCTGTTAAAATTTATTCTCACACGCCATGAATCCCTCTTCTATTGACAGAGAAAATAAAAAAAACATCAATAAAACTCGATGGATTATGAATTGGGATGAAAGGCTTTGAAGAAAATAATACAAACAAGTGGAAGAAGGTTGAATCAGGGGGTTATTCATTATGATCACACCTTGTGGATCTTTTATGACGCCGTATACATTGCACGAGATATTTTGACCCATGCCTCGTATCGTGTTCTCATCAAATAGACATTAAATTTTGATCCAATTGACGCCAAAATCCACTAACAAATCTCGCTAATTTTCACCGCATTAGCACATTTTCACCCAATCCCTCCCCCGTTTGAATTCTGGTCTGTTACCCAAACTAGAATCCCATAAACTCACTTTAGTCGCTCCAAAGTATCCGACAGAACCTCACGGATTTTTTAAACAGAATTTTTGTGCTTTAATAAAATAAAGAATAAATTTTAAAAGAAGTAATTGTACTATAAGAAACAAAAGGAATAACTTTCAATTTAGGTGGGAGGAATATTAGTGAACGTTTCAACGAGGGAAAAGGAGTATTTTAGTGATTCCCTTTATTGAATGGATACAGTTGTCGAAGAGACGCACAGGTACAGCCAAAAACAACCCTTCCATTCATCAAAAGTTACCCAAACTCTTGTAAAAAAATTTTCCTGAGTTTTAAAAAGGAAAACATCTCGTATTAATGTTTAAAAAAAATTGCACAAAATAAAAAAAAAATAGTGAAACCCATCCAATGAAGGCTGAGCAGGTGAGGCCAGGCGGTGATCTGTCGGTCCTCCTGACACCACCAACTCCCACGGCGCCACAACCATCACCTTCGCCCCTGCTGCCAGATACGCAGTGTCTTGTTTCGTACTCTCAGCCTAGCAGTAGAAGGATGACGGGGGAGAATACAGCCCTCCAGGAGATGGTAGCCTTCGCCAGACGCCCATCCGCCGTGATAGCTGCCTTGCGACGAAATTCAACGGCAATGGTCGCCCACAGACGGCTATTTCTGGAGTAAGTAATACAAGAATGGTGATAATTGTTTGCAAATAGCACAACTGGTTTAATTAAAGTCCTATTAGACAGTAGGGTGGCTCTGAGGTGTGGTTGGAAAAACCGCCAAAATTTTCTTAAGAAGAAAAACTAATAATTTCTTTAATATTTTAGGGGTTTTTTTCTTTAAATCTCATAGCTATTGAAGAAATTGAAATATCGAAAAAATGTGATTTTTCTGTAGGTAGTAGGTTTATATACTCATTTAATTGTTTGAGTTTTTGATAATCATTAATTTGATAGAAGGTTTAAATTCAAATTTCGATAGGGGAGAGCGGGGCTAATAAAGTCACTTAAGGGTTTGGAAAAAGCCTAAAATATAATATTTCTTAGCTAGATAGAACAAAATGATCTGAGAAAGAGTTGTAGGGCAGTAAATTACCTAAAAAAATGAGCTATACATTTCGTTTTATCTATTTGGGAAATATGATATTTTGAGCTTTTTCTAGACCCTTAAGTGACTTTTTTAACCCCGGTCTCCCCTATACATAAAAAATCAGGTTTATCAAAATCGAATGAACGATTTATTTAAAAAAAAATTAAATCAAAAGTAATTTATAATTATTTTAATTTTAGCACCATAATCATGATAATTATTTGATTTTTAGTTTTGTTACAACTTTTAAATGATTTTAAGAAAACTTGTTAAAAAAAACTTATCTAAATCGGATAGGGTGCCGTAGGAAATAATATTTTTTTATAATTTGCAAGACTGAGAAAAGTTATTTTGAAAAACTAGGAGTTCTTAAAGGAAATCATTCGAATTCAACACAGAACACCTTGACTTAGCCACCTTGTTGTTTTTGCTTTTAACTCTTTCTTTAAATAAATAGAAAAAAAATCAAAACTCTTCTTCTTAAAAAAAAATCCTTCCTTATCATTAAGCCTGTATCTCCTTTCAAATGCAGCCTCCTACCGTCTCAGAACTCCCCAACGGCATCAGGAAGTAAGCAGTCTCTCAATAATGGCGTAACCATCCCAGACAACACAATGGCATACGAAGCTCGCATGAAAAATCGACGTATTGGAGAGTATGTGCTAATTATATCACTAAATATCCACGCATATACGCTTTATAAACACCCAACCGCGATTTTCATTCAATTTAGCTTCATTATTGTATGGTAGCACAGGGTGGGTGGGAAGCACCACGCAGCATCCATCAAATGTGCCAGAACACATAAATCCAATCTACATTATTTCGTTAATTTATTTAAATAGGGACGCAATTAGTACAGCACTATCTGCCCTGTATGCCAAATTAATTGTCGTCCTCGGCATTGCGCTACCCGTCACGGATATTCTCAGTGTACGTGGCCATGCGTCCTTCTACCAGGGCTTCTACCTCTACCTCTACCTGGTCAGTGTGGCATTCGTGACCTACATGTATGTAGCGCACGTGAGATCGCGTACTCTCTTCACAATTCTCAATTCATACCGTAAGTTATGCTTCTGCTGCTGCCCACCACATCATTTTGATTTTGTGTACATTCACACCTTTGGTTGTACCTGCAGACGAAAAGACTGGCGAAAGTCTCAACAGATTGGGGCTCAAGCAGGAGAAGATTGCTCGATATGGGAGCTTCTATTTGCGCGTTGGGGCTGTGGCTTTTGGGATTGGGAGTATGGTGTACTCAGGCTTGGAATTTGGGCAGTATTTTGAATTGAAAGGTAAGTCATTACTCAGTTTTGTTAGTTATTCAGCTTTTAGCTAAAATACTTCGACACTCGCTCATTAACGAACATGCCTTCGGTTCAAATCCACGCTCTTAGCGCCCTCTTGAGCAATTGAATTTAAGTTTTTATATCAATCGCCATGATGCTTTTAATATTTCTCAATAAAAATGCATTTATCTCTGGTCTTACAATATCGATTTTATTCATAAAAATTTTAAAATGAAAGACAATTTAAAATCCAAACAAAAATTTATAATAAAAGACTTTTTAAATAATTCTTGCAGGAGAATCAAAATGCCAGAATGTCTTGGTTGCGTTGAGTCCTGCCACAAGGATGATCCTCTCAATTGTTCAAATGCAATTTATCTTTCTCAATACAAAAGAATTCGAAATGGGACGCCACAAAGTCATCGCTCGCTTTGGATTGATGCACATGGTGGCAACAAATCTGTGCGAGTGGCTGTACGTTCTCATTGAGGAGACAAAGCACGAAATTGTTCACATCGTCCATCAGCACTTGAATGATGTACCAGTTGAGAATGTATTCCCGCGAAATGTCACATCACCCCATCATCTGATGAAGCGTGGTACCTCATGGGAGATTGTGGTGGAGTGCCGACGTACCAACATCATGGGGAGTCTCGTGCAGAATGCATCACCCTTCCTCTTCCCATGCACAATTGAGTACTCCCTCATCTGTGCGGTGATTCTATTTGAGATGTGGAAGAAAATTAAATCTCAGTCAGACATCAATCGAAGCCGTCGCAATTCCCGAAAGCCCCAAACTCCCGAAAATGCTCATCACTTCTCCGTGGATTGCGCCCGAGCACATCGTGGAATGTTTGGGGGCATTCTCATCATTGTACTGACCATTATCTGCCTCATAATGTACTTTGTGCTCACGGAGCAGCAGCACCCATACAAATCAATGGCTATCCTGGAAGTTACCATCTCAGAGATTATTCTGTACCTCGTCACAGGGAGTGCTGTAGTTCTTGCCTTCCTGCGAATGCGTGATCTTAAGTATTCGAAGAAGCACGAGAATAGTGGCATTGGCTTGGATTGTACGCTCTTGCTTCTTGCTCAGAGTGGTGTCTACATTTACGGCATCTTCAGCATTATTGGGAACTTCTTTTCTATTTCCGATGGATCAGGTGAAGGCGGAATGGAAGGATTAATTGCTGAGGTGATCTGCCTCGGGGAAACGAGCCTTCAGACTATCTTCATCCTCAACGCATGGTGGCGACGCTGCAAAGGTGCTCAGCAGAATAGAACTAAACCCGGAAGGGAGATTGTAACATTCCTCCTAGTCGCAAATATGGCCATTTGGTTCTTGAACACTTTAGTCAAGAATCGTGCCTCATTTCGACCAACTCATCTCAGTTTCTTCGGTGTCTGGGCATGGACGATCATTACACACGTCTCCATGCCACTGGCCATTTTCTATCGCTTCCACTCCACAATCTGCCTCTTTGAAATCTGGAAGACAGCCTATAAAGTTAAGAATGAACACAACTAAATGGATCTACTGTGAGAGAGAATTTAGTTATGATTCCAATCAAACTTGATTGTTGATCAATCAAGCTTCTACCAGCTGGATCATTGATCTGCGATCAGTATGAAAAACCAGCGAGACCTGTAATGCTATTGCAAATAGATTAAATTTTATTATAATTATATAAAGATTTAGTATTCCTGCTGAGAAGGAGTTCAAGAAGAAAAAAAAATTAAAGTAGCAAAACGAGATTCGAACCCACAACTTGGGATTTATCAACTAACGTTCTTACCGACTGATCTAAAGATAAAGTGATTGCAGAAGTGGTGGGATTTATTTTCTATGAATTTGTTTGCAAATTATTCTTAAAAAAAACCAAGAGAATTCTTCGGAAATATTCGGAATATTAGAAAAAAATTCTGTAAAAAGCAAATATTCAACAGATAAGAAAAACTTTTGGAGAAATTCCAAAATGACTTTCTTGCAAACAAATCAATAATCTAACCACCCTGTATCTCATTCTATGCCCTCGTGCATCTATTTTATGTTTTCTCAATTTTTTAGTCATTATAAGACTATCTTTTAAGTGTGATAACACCATTTCAGTGCAAGATCAAGGAAGTTTTGTGAGATTAACAATTGTTATTTTTAATTAAATTGTAAGAAATGTAAGAAACGGTTGAAAAAAATATACCTCAAACAAAGCTCAAAATAATTCAAGAAAATCATGTTTTTTTCTTCATCTAATCACGATTAATTCGCGTATAGAAAAAAATCACAAGAGCAACACGTTTCCATTATTTTATTGTTCCTCAAACACACTGGTCCGATGTCTACGGGCTGTAAATCATAATCGAGTGCTTCTGTATCGACCGATAAAACGCTCTTTTTTGTTTCGTGGAAATTCTAGGCTTCCCCACTCGTCACACCGCAGAATTTTGCCGGAAAAGACTCAGTCATTGCTAATTTAGACTTCAATCCCCAGCCAAGAAAAAAATATATTTTTCAACATAAATAAATTTTTTGTTTGGAATTTGTGTATTGATTTAATTGTCTGATTACAACACCCACCCTAATGCATCGATTTTTAATTACACTTTTCCATCAATGGAGGAAAAAACACAACAAAAGTGACTTCCATGCGGAGATTCCACAAGACGATAATTGTTGAACTCATTAGAGCCCAATTACTGTAACCAAATAATCTCGCACTCTCATTGCTCGCACCACAAGGGAGTCACATATCACAAATTATTGTGAGAAATAAGCTTTGGTGGGTGATTAAAAGAAAAAAATCTTCCGTCACCCATTGAGTGGCAATTCATCAAGTATTGGCGCATGAAAATACCATAAATCATTCCCACCATTTGGCCCGTGCAAATGGCTTCCAGCACGTGAAATTCAGACACACTGCTCGAGTTTCGTGGGCAGCTGATGGTTTATTAGAAATACGATATAGCCACAAACCATCGTTTTCAGAGGCAAAAGACCTTTCTATTAGAAAAAAAAATTACCTTATCTCCTCACCTTTAAGTACTCAAATACCCAATCTTGAGCAATTTCAATGAATTTAATTAACCTCCTATGGACAAGTGAAGTTATATGAAAGATAATTCTCAAAAAAAAATTTCTTATCATTTTAACATGAAAAATTTAAATTTTAAATTTCATATGGTGTCAGGCGTGGGATTGCATGATTGCTTTTATTTCTACCTCCTCTATGGGACTCCGTAACGCTCATAATTCAACTAGAACTCCACACAGTGCGACAGCACGAGATCAAAACACAGCCAGATAGAGCGGCAATTAAATTAGTAATTTGTCATGCGATTTGCTTTACATCGCTCCAACTTAATCTATTGAGTCGTAAAGATGGAAAAATGCCTCAAAGACACGTGAATTAGAATAGAAATGCACGGTGGAATTCAGCTGAAATGAAATACTTCTACGGTGCACTTAAGTAAGCATTTAAGTTGCATTTAACATATTTCAGCACTCTATTGACTCTACACTGCTACAAATGGATTGATTCTTCCCTCAATGAGAATTTAACACGCCTCTAAGTCGATTGTACCCTTATTCTGAAAACCAATGTTATTTAAACGTTGAAAGAAGTTTCGTTTCTTGGAGAAATAATAAGAAAACGGTTAAAATCTTTGAACGATTAAAAATGAATGAATAATTGACAAAGAAATTTTACTCAGGTTCTACAAAATCATTAAAAAAATATATTTAAATATATTACAGACAAATACAAAATGCTTCAAACGATTTGTATGAGTGTACAAGTGGAGGCTCCAATAGCTATAAATTATCTAAAACGCAGTATAGTGCTCTCGTGCAATTCGCATACAAATTATCCAAACATAATTAAATGCACATTTGCAGCCCATAAATCGACGTATTGAGTGGTCTCTCTGTATGAGAGTCAGGCTTGCCCCCACTTTTGGTGCGTCAAAATGTTCTTTTTAGCAGGTTCGTAATACTTTTTTACTCACCTCTCTCGGATGGCAGTGAATTTTCAAAATAAATGTGGCACGCGCCCCGCCATAGGCATTAAATCGCATAATAAATGAATTGGTAAATGAATGGCTTGTGTTGGAAAATCCTCACCAATGTGTCTTTAGTGCTCTCACTCTCGTTGGTCGAGGAAGAAATTCAAATCAATGAAGTTTTAACTCTAATTTCACGAAGTAATTGCTTTTAAATCTTTAAGTGGTTATATACCTATTAATTAATACTAGTGCGTAGGCTATCAATTATATTATCAGAGACTTATTAGAGACTCTTTATCAACATTGACTTTGCCATAAACTTGATTGAAAAACAATGCGAAAATATTTGAAAATTGATTTTCTGTAAAAGAAAAAAAAAGTTGGTGAGAAAAGCTTCTTCCTCTCTTGCACAATGCCCCTTCTCGTGAGCACATAGAATTGGTTAAATGATCAGGTAATTATACCATTTAGTATGCAATATTTGCTGTCGCCATATGAGAAAATGGAGGTGATTTTCCAATACACCACTATAATGCGATAATTGCTACTTTAAATACATCTACTTGCGATTGACCTTCTTGTGTTCTTCCAACTTTTTTAATTTCACAAACTCGCGACAGTCTTTTTCTAATTTTGAGGGAAAAGCATCACTGTTGCCAATCGATATTAATTTTTTTTAGGAAGAAATTATGTATTCATAAGCAGATTAGTGAGTTTTTTTGAAAAATAAATATAGCTCGTGGGAAGAAAATGAGGATTAATTGATGCTAATTTGGCTAATTAACACATTTTTCGCTATTTTTTTAATAAATACATTTTTTGCTTTTGAAGATTATTCAGGAGCTAATGTGCTGTGAGTTATCAGTTTTAAAAATCAGCTGAAAATGTTATTTTGTATTAAAAATGTGTTGAAAAAGAAATTATCGTTGTGATTGAAATTTTATAGTAATGGCTTGATAGTAGTTTCAATTTTTGTCACTAACGCTTTTATCGCATAAAGGAGTAAAGCAATATTAAAAGCGAAAAATAGATAAATTAACTTAATTTTCAAATTATTCTTCATAATCTTATTATAATATTACACTCGTGCCTTGGCATAAGATAGTCTAGGATGTACTGCTCTCGCGTATTGAAAATAATGAGTGTGAAGAGTATATCCTAAACTATCTTATGCCAAGGCACGACTGTATATTTAGAAGCCTTAATCGTTTATAAAAGAAATTATAAGTTGTAGTAATATCCATTAGCGCTGTTGTCTATCTGAATTTAAATTATTACAATTCTATCCTTCATAATGTTTCGCGAATGATCCAACCCCTTCATCAGGTCATCTCATTAACAAATAGGATTACGATAGATTTTTTTTCTTACAAAAAAAAAATTTAATGACAAAATTGAAATTTTAATCATAATTTTGAAATTTTTTAACAATTCTGAGCTAAATTTTCACCTTCCCATTGAAAAGTTCCCCAAAATCACCGGCAAAGCGTCATGTCCATGAATTGTGGCTGTGGAGTCATACTCTTAGATAATACAATGCAAGTAGTATATAGAAGCTATCTGACATCATATCCCAATAAATGTTGTAAATTAACTTTGGACATACTATCATAATCTTGTCACCTCATCTCAACATGTCTAGGCATTCTCCAGGTAAATGTGTCTGAGTTATCAGGTGCCTAAGGTGGGCAAGAAATGGAAAATTGGAACACATATGAGTGAGAAAAGTGCGAAAAGTGAGAATAATTTACATGAACAACCCAACTTCTATTGTATACGGAGCTGTAAATATACACCAAGTCCCGCGAAAAAGGCAATTCTCTGTGCCACACTTCATCTCACATCCAGTCTATACGCGAGGTGTCCTCTATATCGAAGTGCCGTCGTCTCCAGGCTGGGAGTTTTCTTTTCTCTGTGAGGGAAATTTTCCACATCGACAATTTATTGGAAATTCTCTTTATCTCAGGTGCTTATACATTTTCCACTCAATTGCAACTTTATAATCTCACAAGACACTTTTTTTATCTGTCTTATCTCATCGACAAAGCCATATTTGAGCCGCTCTCTGAAGCTCATTCTAATCTCCTATCAATATGTTCAGGTTCACCTTCCCACCCTCTCTCACTCGTTTTTTTTTACAATAGCAATCTCCAAAGCAGACCCGGAGTGATCTCTAGAAATCACCTGCTTTTCTAGGCCTCTCGAGATAAAAATAAAGTAAAACAAACTCTTCTCACGCTTTGGGGCCGCAATCAGTGCTCTACTACGCACGCAAATTGCCCCAACTATCAGTACGAGAGCAGTAATTATGAGGTATCAACATAGTAAGATGACTGTTACTTTTCGGTGAGTACGCAAAAGATCTCTTATTTTAAACCTTTATTCGGATATTTCGCACAACTCGTGGATTTTTTAGCACCCATGCCAATTCCGGCTGAAATTGGTTAACGTAAAAAAAGAAAGAATGAAAGACCACCGAAACTTCTGAAAAAAAAATTACAAAGTCCACAGACGTGATAGAATAATTTCACACTATTTATCTTACTCATGCTAACAAATCCCTCCTACTTTTATGAGCTCGCTAGAGATTTTCGTAGAAATTATCAGGAGGGAAATATCTGGAAATTTTAAAGCTATTTTTTTTTAGAATATTCCATAAATATATAAAATATTTTCTAACTAAACCCAGGAAAACCAAAAGAAAACTTGCAAAACTTAAATGTATAGAAAATAGGTTATGGCTATTTAAACTTATTAAGTAAGCAAAGCGTCCCCTCAAGTGCTCACAGCGCCAATGATTAAAAATTAAACTAATCATATAATTTTTAAAGAGAAAAACAGCATTTTCTAACCATATAAATCCCTCCTGGGCCTACACTTTGATCACTAAAGATCTGCATCAGCGTTGAGTGTGAATGGGTGAGAGATTAACAGACGTTTAGAGCAAAGTGAACAGTAAACAGGCGATAAAAGTATCTCTCCATCGCATTTTTCAAGATTAACTGCACAACTGTATCAGTTCAAAAAAAACCAACGCACTTGCACTTTATCCGTAAAAAATCCCTCCTTAAGAAGTCAGGAATTTTTTTCTCTGTGTGTTATAAGCCGCAAAGATTACAAAAAGCGGTGAGTGCTGGATTATCAAATTACAACCCAATTAATTATTATATTGTCCCATGGTGGTAAAGATTGTGATAATTGGTGCTAAAAATAAACTTCACGTGACTTTCAGAAAAAAAGCCAATTAATTTTCCCTGTGACATCACGAGCGTGAAAATTTATCTATTCACCCCCAACTTTTGCACTTTGCACCACTTTTCTTTGCAAATTTTTTTTTGGCAGTTTGGGTACTTTCAAGTTGAGCTATCGATCACAAAATACGTGGTATTGGTAATCGAAGACCCTATCGCAAAATTCAATTCATCAAATTCGCCACCATCTGATGCAATCGGCTATTTTTTTGCAAGGCAAAAAAAACGCGAAAAAAATCGATGGACAATCGCTTTATTTGATTTCTCGATTAATTTATAATATTTTCTGTTTGTTTTTTATCTCTCTGTATTTTTGCAAATTTTTTTTTACCACCAAACCGCGTGCTTCTAATGAGCCTCCCATAAAATTCCAATAACCATAAAGATATTAACTTATTGGTCTATGTTCAATTGCGATTCCAAATTTTCTTTTTCATTTCTTGCAATATTTTTTTGTTGTGAAAAAATTTATCATTCTTCTGATAAAGAAGGTAAACTTGTGACGTGATGTATCAATGAGAGATGCCTGTCGGCAAAAAATACAATACAACGATTAAAGCAAACATTTACGTAAAAAATTCTCTCCGATGTGTTTAATTAGATGACGTAGCACTTTAAGATTTCAATTTGTATGAATATCGTTTGAAAAGAGATTTTTTGCATAAATGTTACAAACATTTATCGTTCTTTTCTGTTTTTAATTTTTTCTCATTGCTAAAAAATCCCGCAAGCGCTAATGTTTAGTTAGAAGGATTAGTCCTGAAGATTTCTTAACCCTAACTGCCAAAAATTCTATTTTTACTCAAAACCTCTGCAATAATAAAGAAAAGCACAAAAAACAAACATGATTATTTAGATAAGAAGATAAATAAATATTTACTAAATGACTCAAAGAAGCAATTCATCTTTTACAATATTGCTTGAGAAATTCTCTTCTTATCCTTATCTTAACGCATAAAATAATTTTTGAAAGAATTTTCCCTCCAAAATTCTACGCAAAAATCCACAATTTTGACTCAAAATAAAATCTCACTGCTAAGAAAAAAATCCCCCAAAAAGTACTTCCAATCGAAAGTGGATGAATTACCCATTATATTGTTGAGCAAAAGCCTCATCAATCCAAATGCGAGAGCCCTAAAGAAATAAATTCATTAATTGTTAATTAATCCCGGTGAATTTTCTTAACGATGGCAATTTAATTCCACCCACAAAAATGATTGCCAATGCGATTCTCATTCCCCACTCACTCATTTTCCATCCAATACATTATCATTGAATATGTCGTATGTAATTCATTAATCACGGGGCTTGTGAAAAGAGAAAAGCGACCCAATATACGGCCTGTTAATGCGAGACTTTTCATATACATTGGCCGTCGTGGGTGAGAGAAAGAGCTAAAAGAACAAAAAAAGAGACCATATACCAAATATAATAAGACGATTGGCATCTTATCGCAATCCCCGAGAGAGAATGTTGGTCTCACACGTATTTAGATGATAAGACGCGGTGTGGCAGCGGGAAAAAGTCTTCTAAATGTAATACCATCCAGTAAGTCTGTGAGCATTTGTGAGTGTCGGACCGTATAAAAGGTATGTGCACATCCCATCTAACTTCTTAGTTCTATCCAACCACAGCCAACGAGGTACATGGTTCAAGAACAAAAGTGTCTTAACCTTTGGCTTCCGCGAAAATCAGTTTAAATCGCGAAAATTAAACTTAATCAGTTCACGTGCGATCGGACGTGCCACATAACTTCCTCTTACAAGTCAGGAAAATCAAAGATCGTCATTCGCAGTACAAATTATTTAGCACCTCTTGTGTTTTTTTGTGTGTGCTTCTCTACCTTCCTCGCGTCTTCCAATTGTTTCTCATCAATAAGTGAACAAACATCTCGCGAACGATCAGCAATTGTGTGCTAATTGTCTCTTCTTACTCAAAATATGATTGGCGCTCAAATGTGATAAAATACGAATTATTGAATTTTCCCTCCAATATCTCCCAACACAAACCCTTTTCCATCGCTTTAATAAACACGCTATACCCCCCAAGAAATCACTCACATTGAATATCATGTGCGAAGCGGACAGGCTACTCGTCAATCAAAATGTCGAAAGAGGGTAAAGACAATTTTTTTGAAGTAATTTTTCCTTAAAATCAAGCTTCAGTTAGTGCCTGAAAGTCAATGGGAGTTGTTGCTTTTGTGATTTTTCTCTAATCAACATTTAATCGGTTCAAGTGTTTGAATAGGAAATAAAAGAAATTTTCTTTTGTGATAGTGACTCGGCGGAACTTGATAGCGAAGAGTCACCAGAAACTATGACTGCACTCGTGCCATCGGGATCGGCATTGGCACTAAATACCCACCCAAATACACAGCAGGAGCTTGCTCTGTCGGCCAGACGGCCGTCAGTGCTGCTTCAGGAAATCCTCTCAACACGGCGTCCTTCAGCAATAATGGCGGCACTGACGCGACCACAGCGCCAGCGACTGCACCAAATGGATGCTCTGCATGAGAATCCCGACATGCGAAGTGGTAGTTTACGTACCCTAAATGGCTACCTACCAACACACCATCCCCCCGGAGGACCACATTCAGAGCAAGCCCAGGAGTACAAGAGGAAGAATCGACGAGTTGGAGAGTGAGTGTCCCGGATTGAAGTGATCTACCTACCTTTATAGTGATTTCTTGTGCTTAACTTTTTGATCCTTTTGTACAGTGATGCCCTCAGTACGGCCCTTTCGGCTCTCTACTGCAAACTCCTCGTTGTAATGGGAATTGCAATGCCAGTTACAGAGATTCTATCATCGAGAATCCCACCAAATTTCTACCAAGGATTCTACGTCTACCTCTATGCAGTCAGCATTGCTTTTGTGATCTTCGTCTATGCATCGCACGTTAGAACCCGGGCTGTTTTCTCCCTCCTCAAGGATTACCGTGAGTATCTTTATCCCTTCTGTTTTTTGTGATCTTTTTGTTATCCGGTATGGATTAAAATGAAAACCTAAAAAATGTCTGATTTCTTATGAATTTGTCTGAATCAAAATAATGTTTAATTTTCGGCTCGAAGGATCAAAATTTTCTTTTATATTGATGAATTTATCACTTTAAATCAGATTTTTAAGAAAAATTCTTCAAATCACAAAACAAATGATTAAAATTTTTGACAACTTACTGACTTACTGAACACAGCGCCGGCGGAAATTAGTTACAACTCCCGCCAAAAAAATGTCGGCAGCATCCTTTTCTATAAAAAAAAATACTTCTTAATTAATGCAAAAGAAAAAAATTAACCATTTCCAGTGTATATAACAAAACAAATTCACAAAATGGCATAATAAAACAAAATAAGCAATTAAAATGCACACGTAAGAAGAATCTTGAATTAGAATCTATAAATTCTTGCATTAGAAATCGATTGTATTTCCTATTTTGTTCATTGTAAATGGGTTATAATGAATGAATAAAGAAAATCTCATACCGTGAGCATTGTATGTGGCCAAGGGAGTCTGTGAAGTATAATATATGTAGACGAGAGGCGGAATTCCCATTGAGAAGTCACGAAAAGTAACAAGCCTGTTATCAACATTCATTCACAGATGAGAAAGCCAACAATACGCAACACATAAAGAAGAGAGCCGCACACTTTGGGAGCTTCTACCTGCGCGTGGGTGCCATTGCTTTTGCAATTGGGACAATGGTGTACTCCGGCCTGGAGTTTGGACAGTATTTTGAGCTAAATGGCAGTCCAGGATGCTCAAATATTTTCATGGCACTCACACCAATTGCTCGAATGGTACTTTGCATCATTCAGATGAAGTTTATCTTCCTCAATACGACGGAGTTGGACATGGCACGTCATAAAGTCGTTGCGAGATTCGGTTTGATGCACATGGTGGCGACAAATCTATGTGAGTGGCTCTATGTCCTTGTAGAGGAGACAAAACATGAAATCTTTCATCTTTCGCACACATCACATGGTGGCGTGGGTAACGCCGTGGCCGCCATTTTGTCTACAACATCAAGCCCACTATCGCTCACAACAGAACCAGACAGTGTCCTTCTAAACAGCACATCTGTGCATAATATCACAAAGAGATCCCCCATGAGTGAGGATTTAAAGGAAGAATGCCACAGAACTAATATTATGGGAAGTTTAGTACAGAATGCCTCACCATTTCTCTTTCCCTGCACAATTGAGTACTCCCTCATTTGTGCCGTGATCCTCTATGAGATGTGGAAGCAAGTCAAAACGATCCCCAATATTGAAAGATCCCGCAGAAATTCACAGAAGCCACACACTAAAAGCGCTCATCATTTTTCCGTTGACTGTGCGAGGGCTCATCGTGGGATGTTTGCCGGTATCCTAGTCATTGTACTCACCATCATCTGCCTTATAATGTTCTTTGTGCTGCACGATGTGGAGGGGTATGAAATGCTGGCCATACAGGAGGTAACAGTCTGTGAAATCCTCATGTATTGTGTCACTACAATGGCTGTCTTGGCGGCAATGTACAAAATGCGAGATTTGCGGTATCAGCAGAAGATTAAGGGTAAGTTCTTTTCTTACCTCTTCTAATCAACCGATTTATCTACCTGATTTTGTTGGTAAATAAGTGTTGATATACTACGCCCACTGATAAGACTATTTATGTTGTTTACCAATCAGCTTCAAAGACTGGTGGTTGATTCGATGAAAGGACGCGCAGGCCATTCATCGACAGCGCCAATGTTTCATTTTAAGAACTAAAAAACTTATCCGCCATGTTTGTTTTCTTTAGATAATCATCACGCCAGCACTGTGAGCTTGGACTGTACGCTTCTTGTCCTTGCCCAGAGTGGAGTCTACGTGTACGCCATGTTTAGCATAATGGGATGCTACTTTGCAATGGCTTCCGATATTCCAGGAAGTGAGGAGGGCTTTGTAGCGGAAATCCTTTCGCTCCTGCAGACCTCCATGCAGACACTCTTCGTTCTCAATGCCAGCTGGCGACGATGCCGTGGTGCACAGCAAAATCGCACGAAACCCGGAAGAGAGATTGTAACGTTCCTCCTGGTGGCGAATATGTCGATGTGGTTCATAAATACCCTCATAAAAGGGCACGCTGGCTTCCGTCCAACACATCTCCATTTCTTCGGCGTGTGGGCATGGACGGTCATCACGCACGTTTCCATGCCTCTGGCCATATTCTATCGCTTCCACTCTACTATTTGCCTTTTTGAAATATGGAAGTCAGCGTACAAAGTCAAGAGTGACCACTAGGAGGGTATTTGTGGGTGGTTTTGTATTGAAATAAATTATTTATTCCTCAACAAAATCTTTATTTTTTCTTTTATCGGATAATTTTTTTCCAAAACATCAATTTCCATTTTTTTTTTCAAATTTTAATTTCTACCGAAAAACAATTTTTTTTCTCATCCACCATTTTCATAACGGTTAGTTGAAAATTCAAAATATACTTTTCGCCGCGTTTCGCCCTAGTAAACCCGAAGTCCACCCGACTGATGTCACCGAGCACTCGCGAAATTAGATAGAGTGAAGAGGAAAAAAACAGAAAGCCACTAAAAAATTATTTTCCGGCAATTTTCTTTGGTTTTTCGCATCGAAGCAGGGAAATTTGTAGTGAAACACAATGGAAGTGGATGAGGATGAATTCGAGCAGCCCACATCGAGTAGCAACAAGGGCGAGAAGAAGAGATTCGAAGTGAAAAAGGTGGGTGACGAATGAATTTGCACAAAATTTAACAAAGCTTCCCCATTTTTGGGGTATTTCCACGGGAGTTTTTCATCTAATTTGCATCTTTTGCTTTTTCTGCAGTGGAACGCCGTGGCACTGTGGGCATGGGGTAAGAAATATTTGGGGAAAATTGCTATTTTATGCGTGGAAAATGCAAATGGGTAAACATAACCTCATTCGGGCTTTTCTCCCGGACACAGATATTGTCGTGGACAATTGCGCTATTTGCCGGAACCACATTATGGATCTCTGCATCGAGTGCCAGGCTAATCAGGCTTCTGCTACGAGTGAGGAGTGTACCGTGGCCTGGGGGGTGTGTAATGTAAGTTTTTCTTTGTTTATTTATTTTCATTTGAACTGGGCCCCGTGTTGTGGGGTGTCCGGGAACTGATCGAAGGAAAAACCTTTAATATTGCAGCACGCCTTCCACTTCCACTGCATCTCGCGCTGGCTTAAGACACGCCAGGTGTGTCCACTCGACAACCGAGAGTGGGAATTCCAAAAATACGGCCACTAAAGCATCCGCAGCACCCCCTTAAAAATTACCCCAAAAACGAATGATTTTTTGTCTCAATAAAACTTCCTTTGTCGTGGATTTCTCTTCTTTTTCGGGGGGACAACGAACAGAAATAAAACAAAGATTTTCTTTTCTCATTTAATTTCCGTCTCATTCTCATTGAATTCCTAAATTGCAGTTAATTATACATTATTTTTTATCACAAATCATTTTGTTTGCAAAGTTTGTTTTTTTCTTCATAAAATTCTTGTAGCTCTTCGCGCAATTTTTCTCTTTTCTTTTTAAAAAAAAAATCTCGCGTTTATTCTAACATAAAATTAAAGAGTTGAAGGAAATTTTATTCTATCGTTAAAAATATCAACTAAACCTCCTTTTATTTTAAGATTATATAATTTTCTTAAATATTAAGGATTTAGCTAATTTTTTTGTTTTGTAAAATTTCCTTTCCTAAAAATAAACTTTTACAAAAAAAAATTTAAGAAAATGGAGGAAATTATTTTCTTAAGCTCTTAATTTACAAAAAAAAAACCTTAAAGTGAACAGAGAAAAAAATCGGGTGGTAATTCAAGAAAAAATTTCAATTTTTACAGCTTATAAAAACAAAAAAAAAGTTATTCTTATCACCTAAAAAAATTCAACTACACGTGATTGATGCAAAAAATGAATATTTTTTTAATATAAAACAGAGAGATGAAACATTTTCGAATTTGTTTTTCTTTTTTTTTTTTTTAATAATCTTGTATAGCAATTAACTACAATGATCTTAACACGTTCACACACACACGACGTTCTCACTCGCTAAATGGATTTTTTTCTCTCTCTTAATTTACAAAAAAAAGAAAAAAAAATTAAGGATGATTTTACGTGAAAATTAGCCTTCTCTCTATAAATTGTTTTTTTTTTTCTTGTGTTCCTCCCTACACTTTTACATAATTTTTTTATACATAAAACTTTATATACGACAATGTATTGGCAGTACATAGTAAAATTTTTATCCTCATTCTCTTCAATTAAATCCTTCCAGAAATTGAATTTTTTATCTATTTCTTTTTTTTAATTAGTTTTTAGTGTTTATTTTACAGCTAATCATGGATTATTTTTTTGTGTAATTTCATCAAAATATTTTTACTTTTTATCTATTTTTATATTCATTTTTTTATTATTTATATTTATGTTCTTCCTGCTCTGTGTGTCCCACTCATTTTGCCCCATTTAATCTCTTGCGGAGGTGGTGATACAGTGAGGGGGGCACGTCATTTTGTCCGGGAAGCCCTTCCGGTGGTTCGCTCTTTTTTACTGTTTTTCAAAAAAAGCGATTTTCTCTTAAAGCGCAGACGCTCGCAAATGCCACGATTTTTTGTTAAGACAAATTAATCTTTTTAGTAAATTTCTTTAAAGACGCTGATTAAGAGCATCAAAGCCGCCCTTTAATTCCCCAAAAAGTTGATCTTTTCCCCTTTTTTTTTAACTCTTATAAGCCTTCAGTGTCTAGATGGCATGAGATAGTCATGTTAGGAGCTTTTCGACAGAACTCCTTTATTGGTTTAAAAGAAGACTAAAAAAAAAGAATTTTTAACCCAAATTTCTTTTTCTTGAAAAAAAAATCTGAAAATTTATATAAAACTTTTAAAAAAATCTTTAATTTCATGTCATTGGGGTAGATTTTGATAAAAATCTTTTATTTTCTTACAATTCTTTAGTCATAAGATTTTTGGTATTCTGAGAAAAATCTTGTAAGATTTTGACATTTAATTTCTCTCTTAATTCGAGTTTTTAAAGGAAAGGAATTTATGCCCGAATGTATGAAGGATGATCCTCTATCGCAGAACAATTTTAACCCATATCATCTTGTAGGGGAACATAAAAAATAGAAGAATCGCGAGAGAAACTCCCCAATATCCACTGGGATCATATAGAAAAGTGCAGTGAAAGTACAGTCCGGGAAAACATAACCTCAATTGTGGAACAACATTGAAATGAAAAGAAGGACCTTTATTATGTTCAACCAGCGTTGCATCGGGACCTCTTGAGCTTCTTTATAACCTTCGCAACCTTTCCTGCCTACCCGGATGAAGATTTGAATGATTTTTGCTTCACTTCTGTCTTTCCGGACTTTCCGTCGTTGAGTTTTTTTTCTCTTCTTGGAGTGCGACTCAACGACGAAAAGTCCGGAAAGACAGAAGTGAAGCAAAAATCATTCAAATCTTCATCCGGGTAGGCAGGAAAGGTTGGGAAGGTTATAAAGAAGCTCAAGAGGTCCCGATGCCACGCTGGTCGAACACAATGGAGTTCCTCCTATTCATTTAAATGTTGTTCCCAAATTGAGGTTATGTTTTCCCGGACTGTACTTTCACTGCACTTTTCGATGTGATCCCAGTGGATATTGGGGAGTTTCTCTCGCGATTCTTTCATTTTTTTATGTTCCCCTACAAGATGAGATGGGTTAAAATTGTTCTGCGATAGAGGATCATCCTTCATATACCCGTGCATAAATTCCTTTACATCTCCAAAGCTCTTTCAAGTTCTTTATGACTATTTTCTGGAATAGCTAATTCTTTATTTTTCTCTTATGTCTTTTATAAAAAAAAAAAAAACAACAGTTTACTTGGAGGATCGAGGTTTCGAACCTCAAAAGTTTGACCTTTATTTTCTCTGAAAAGAAAATATTTTTCCAAGTTTTCTTTCGACGATCTTGAAGTAATGAAACTCCCCTATACACAGATGTAGAATTTATCATGAAATATTAAATAGATTTTTAATTCTGTAACGATTGAAAAAAGTCGATTTGGCCACTTTGGCCAGTAAAATCCTCCAAGGGTTAAAAACTCTATCTGTCAAAATCTGATATTAAATTTTTAAGTTGTTAGAAAAGAAAAGGTTTTTCTCAGAATATACCCCATTTTTTTTCAAGTTTTATGACATTTTAAAACGATTTTTAACGTTTTAAAAATATTCATAATTCCACCATCTTGATTTTTTTGTTAAAGGTTTTTTTTTCAAGTTTTCTAGTTTTGATCTTTAATTTTTCTTTTTTACGCAAAATTTTGATGTTTTTCTATAAAATGAAATATAAAATTAATCTATTTTTTTACAATTAAAAATCAAACTGAATTAACACAAAACTATTTGACCAAAAAAAACTTTTAAAAAATCAAGATGGCGACTTAAATTCCTCAACAAAAGAAATTCCTTTCAATCATCTAAAACACTTTAAACAAACATTTTTTTTATACTGGAATTGAAAAGAAAATTTTTCTCTTTATTATTTAAATAATTAAATTAAATTAAATGCTAAACTTTTTGTTCTCAAGCCATCGTCTTGGAGATATTCTCTGACTCAATTCTAACGTAATACATTCCACAAAGAATTTTATATTAACTGAAAAAAACAACAAAGAATAATTTTTTGAACACAAAACAAAGAAACTGAAATGAATTTAGAGCTACAATTTTTTTGCATTGAAAGCACACTGAAAGTATAATTGGGGGGAACTCAGTTCTGTCTACTTGCCCGAAGACGTCGGGAGTATACTGTGGGTCAGGGGCGACGGCGTTTTGGGGCAATGGGCGGCTTGTCACGTTGTCAGTTAACCACTTGCGCAATCGGGGACGCCGTGGGCTCCGCAGCAGCTGCCATGGGGGCCGCATCGGGCGGCGGAATGTTGATGGTGTGAGATTCATTGCCAAAAATGAGACGAAGGCGCTTCATTGGGGGCGATGCCGTCGTCACTTCTGGCGGGCAGGTGGTTGTATGATGGTGTCGGCGATGCTTATCGCGTCTCTTCTTTGTTTTGTGCCTCTTCTTGCGCTTCTGCGGCGGCGATGTATCCGTAAAGTCACTGTGCGTCTCCCCCGTGGTCTCCCCATCTTCATCACCCTCCTCATCGTCATCCATGAGCCCCTCAACGCGCAGAACTTCATACTCCGGCGCCACAAAAGCCCCATTTGGGGCTTCTTCACTCAAACTCGTTCCCGATTCGATGACCTCATCCAAAATGGGGCTCCTCTTCATGCGTAGCGTCAACTTGAGGCGCCTTTCGGGTGTCTTGAGTACCGTTGGTGTCTCACCACCACTACGGGGTGCTTTATTCTCCAACGATGACGTACTATCTGTCTCACTGACACTCTTGGACACTTTTCTCTTGCGCAGTATCACATTCATGTCGTCCTCCTTGCGAAAAAATAAAGGAATCTTTTTAGCAAATCCCAGAGAAAGACAAAGGATTAGCTGAGAACTCACCTCATCCTCATCCTCGAGGAGACTGATCACAGTGTCCTTGTCCGCTAAGCGCCCTCGACGCTTTGGGGCTAATCCCTCAAAATGCGCCGAAAGGTTGAGCCTACATGCTGGGTGGCTCTTTCGGCGCCCTCGACGTTCTTCCTCCTCATCCACACTCCCTGAACAACTGCTGGCATCATCAGTCGCCGCTGCGGAGGAACCCCTCGTATTGTACCGTCCTCCACTCATTTTGGGGCTCTTCTGTGCCGCCGGCGGTCGCCTCCCTGAGCTCCCACTCGCCGTTGTTTCCTGCAATCGCGTACTCTTCCGTGTATGTTGCCCATTTTGACGTGTGTTGTGCCCATTCGTCGCCGTTTCTTCATGCTGCTGAAACATCTGCACATCCGGATGTTGTGCCATAATCATCTCAGCATCGTACTTTGTCATTCCTTTAAAAATAAATTCCCAGAAAATTAAAAAAAAATTCTAAACTCAAGAAAAAGTCTTTTTTCTCCTTCCTACCTTTCTGCCGTAACTCACTGAGCGTCAATGGAGCCACAATCTTCCCATTTGACGATTGCTCCTTGTCCACACCAACCCCATTAGCTGGGTTCTTACTCTTAATCCTGTTAATCCTGTTGTCAGTCTCACGCAGACGATACCCGCTCGCCGGCGATGTCTCCTCCGTGGTGGTTTTCTCTTTGGCAAATGCCCCCATGCTGCGCCTTTCGCACGTCTCGCACTCGCAGTAGTCGTTGTTGTCGCCAAAAAAGTCCTCACCGTAGAAGCATGTTATCTCCTCACCCACCTCAATGTCACGCAAAACCTTCACGCACGCCGTATCACGTCCCGTGGCGACAAATTTACAATTAGCCCGGCAATCGTGATTAATGTACGCCGCCGGGCCAAGCCATAGCTGCGCGCAATTCTTCCGGCAGCTGTACATGACGCTAAAATCATTCTTTCCCGGATGCAGAAGCATCGCCTCCTCGGCCTCCGTGAGTTCCGCAATGCACCCCACGAGGTATTCAATCTTCTCATTTTTGTACCATTTGCGCGTTGAGGAGATTTTGGCGCCTTTCTGCCCTTCCAGGGAGTACCGATAGCACGGCTCTATCGTGAACCCGGACTCCTTGGCGAATACACGGAGGTACCGATAAATCTTTAATGGAAAAGAAGAACAAAAATTAAAGAAATTTGTGATAAATTTATTGTTTTGAAAGAAAAACTTTTTTTTTAAGGTGGATTTATTCAATTTATTGCAAAAACAAAAAAAAAAGAATTTTTATATCACAGAATGTGTCTTGGATAAATGTTCTAAAAATCTGTCAAATATCAATTTTCTTTGTTTACTTTTTCAAAGAATATGTGAAAAAAAACTTTCAAGCAAAGATTTGTAAAAGATTTTTAATAAAAAATATTTTTACATTAGGATTCAATGAGAAGGCTTTTCAGTTATAACAGAATGTGTCTCGGCTAAATGTTCTAAAAAGAAGGAATCAAATCTTACTTTTCTTGAAAAATTGCATCAAAATCTTTTAATAAATTTTAAAAAGTATTTTCCATCTTTTATTGATCAAAATTATTAAAAGATAAAAAAAACGAAAGCTTTTTTTTTATAACAAAAATGTGTCTACGCTATAATTTATTTAAATGAGTAAATTCCAGTATTTTTTATTGAAGAACTTTAAGATTCCTAGAAATTCATTTAAAAATAATTTTAAATCCTTTCATTTCATATCTTATATTTAAAAATAGAATTAATTTTTAAGTAGAATATTCGAATATCTCTAGAACATTCAATTGGTATCGATAATTACCAGGGGCGGACGCAGAAAAAAATTTGGGGGGGGGGGGTTAAGGAGCCAAATAAAAAAAACTATACCCATCAAAAACTGCAGAAATCTTCAGAAAAAATCTTAACTTTTAAATTTAAAAAAAAATAGATATCAACTAACAAAATCGATGTTTTAGCTGTGTTTCTTTCAGACACAGCCATCCGTTTTGTTTTCGCTATATCTCAGCCCCTGTAATAGCTAAAAATCTGAAATTTTTATATGTTGTAGGGGACATCAAGAGCTTTCCAACGATTGGCGGTATTCTGGGATAAATATAAAGATCAAAATAAAGAAAAAAACCAAGATTTGGTATTCTACTTTAAAATTCCAAGAAATTTTCAGGATAATCTTGGAAATTCAAAATATTTCAAGATTTGGTATTCTAAGATAGAGATTTACGGTCGAACCATGGGTGGTATTCTAGGATAGAGACACCTTTCAAGATCAAGATAAAAATCAAAATAAAGACCAAGACTGTCGGTATTCTACTTTACGACGAATTATCCAGGAAAGTAAAATCAAAATTTGCGTTATCCTACTTGTCAGTTTCTTGGTTTCAGCTTCGCGCCAAGAAAACTTTAGCGATATCTCTTTCTAACGCATTAAATTTTTCTATTGCGCTTTCTCGTTCGCTCTTGGATGACAATTGAACGAAATTTAAACATCCATATTATGATAATTTGGTGGTAACTGGGGGGGGGGGGGGGGGGGGGGGGGGGGGGGGAATGCTACTGAAAAATTTTGAATTTTTCATAGGAATCATGGTCACTTCTTCTTGCTATTGATGGAGTGACTTCCGGATTGGGGATCTCATCCCCGGATTGTCACATCCTGGAAAATCCTGGAATGCTGGTACAAAAATGTTTGTTTTTCGCCGGAATTGTAGTCACTTCTCATTGATAATGATAAAGTGACCTCCGGATTGGGGATCTCATCCCCGGATTTTCACATCCTGGACAATCCTGGGATGCTGGTGCAAAAATGTTTTTTTTCGCCGGAATTGTGGTCATTTCTCATTGGTAATGATAAAGTGACCTCCGGACTAGGGATTTCATTCCAGAATTATCAAGCCCTGAACAATTAGGGATTGCTGGTGCAAAATTGTGGTTTTTTCGCCAGAGTAGTGTTCACTCCAACATTACTAATGGGAAGTGACCATAAATCGGGCGAAAAACCCACAATTTTGCACCAGCATCCCCTAATTGTCCAGGACTTGATAATCCTGGGATGAGATCATGAATCTGGAGGTCACTCCATCATTACCTATCAGGAGTGACCACAATTCCGGCGAAAAACCCACAATTTTGCACCAGCATTTCAGGATTGTCCAGGATGTGACAATCCTGGAATGAGATACCCAATCCGGAGGTCACTTTATCATTACAAAGGAGAAGTGACCATAATTCCGGCGAAAAACCCACAATTTTGCACCAGCATTTCAGGATTGTCCAGGATGTGACAATCCTGGGATGAGATCCCCAATCCGGAGGTCACTTCACTATTACAAAGGAGAAGTGACCACAATACCAGTGAAAAACAAAAATTTTTTCACCAGCATCCCCTATTTGTCCAGGATTTGATAAGCCTGGTACAACCCGGAGGTCACTCTATCATTAGCAAGATGGAGTGATCACAAATCCGGCAAAAACCCGTCATTTTGCATCTGCATGCCTTATTTGTCCAAGAGTTTTCATATCTCCCATATCGAATTACATTGCCTTTACCTCATTTGAAAATCAATTTTTCAAAGGACCCCAAAACCGTCTTGGAATTTCACATAAATCCAAGACAATTTACGTTATAATAAGACCGTAAATCTCTATCGTAGAATACAGAGTCTTGGAATATTTTTATCCAAGTCTCTTTTGACAACTCATTTTGTAAATCTTGGTTTTGATTTTGATTCGTATCTCAGAATACTAAAAGTCTTGGAAGTTGTATGAAGAAACAAGATTTTTAGGTTAGGGTTCGACCGTAAATCTCTATCTTAGAATACCAAATCTTGAAATATTTTGAATTTCCAAGATTATCCTGAAAATTTCTTGGAATTTTAAAGTAGAATACCAAATCTTGGTTTTTTTCTTTATTTTGATCTTTATATTTATCTCAGAATACCGCCACATAACCTAAAAATCTTGTTTCTCCATACAACTTCCAAGACTTTTAGTATTCTGAGATACGAATCAAAATCAAAATAAAGATTTACAAAATGAGCTGTCAAAAGAGACTTGGATAAAAATATTCCAAGATTCTGTATTCTACGATAGAGATTTACGGTCTTATTATAACGTAAATTGTCTTGGATTTATGTGAAATTCCAAGACGGTTTTGGGGTCCTTTGAAAAATTGGTTTTCAAATGAGGTAAAGGCAAAGTAAATTCAGAATGGGAGATATGAAAACTCTTGAACAAATAGGGGATGCAGATGCAAAATGACGGGTTTTTGCCGGATTTGTGTTCACTCCATCTTGCTATTGATGGAGTGACCTCCGGATTGGGGATCTCATCCCCGGATTGTCACATTCTGGACAATCCTGGGATGCTGGTGCAAAAATGTTTGTTTTTTGCCGGAATTATGGTCACTTCTCCTTTGTAATGATAAAGTGACCTCCAGATTGGGAATCTCATCCCAGGATTGTCACATCCTGGGCAATCCTGGAATTCTGGTGCAAAATTCTGGGTTTTTCGCCGGAATTGTGGTCACTCCTGATTGGTAATAATGGAGTGACCTCCAGATTGAGGATCTCATCCCAGGATTATCAAGTCCTGGACAATTAGGGGATGCTGGTGCAAAATTGTGGGTTTTTCGCCGGATTTATGGTCACTTCCTATTAGTAATGTTGGAGTGACCACTACTCTGGCGAAAAAACCACAATTTTGCACCAGCATTCCCTAATTGTCCAGGGCTTGATAGTTCTGGGATGAAATCCCTGGTCCGGAGGTCACTTTATCATTACCAATGAGAAGTGACCACAATTCCGGCGAAAAACAAACATTTTTGCACCAGCATTCCAGGATTGTCCAGGATGTGACAATCCGGGGATGAGATGCCCAATCCGGAGATCACTTTATTATTACCAATGAGAAGTCACACCAAATCCTGGAAAAATTTTTTTTTTAATTCCCCAGAATCCTAGGATTGTCCAGGATGTGACAATCCTGGGATGAGATCCTTAATCCGGAGGTCACTCCATCAATAACAAGAAGAAATGACCACGATTCTTAAGAAAAATTCAAAATTTTGCAGTAGCATACCCCCCCCCCCCCAGTTACCCCCAAATTATCATAACTGGAGGCAGAAAGCACCTCTTCGACAATATTCATTCTATTCCCGGAGCCATAATGCCTGGGAATAATAGCCGAGATTATACAATCAAGGCTCATGCATGTAATGGTCATAAGGAAAAAATTCCCATAAAGTGTTTAAATTTCGTTGAATTGTCATCCGAGAGCGAACGAGAAAGCGTAATAAAAAAATTTAATGCGTTAGAAAGAGATATCGCTAAAGTTTTCTTGGCGCGAAGCTGAAACCAAGAAACTGACAAGTAGGATAACGCAAATTTTGATTTTACTTTTCTGGATAATTCGTCGTAAAGTAGAATACCGACAGTCTTGGTCTTTATTTTGATTTTTATCTTGATCTTGAAAGGTGTCTCTATCCTAGAATACCACCCGATACCTCATTTTCGAAAATCGGTCAGGCCGTTTAGTCAATATGGCCGCCACAATTTTTCATCGAAAATCGACCATAACTCGACGAAAACGGCTTGACCGATTTTGATTAACCTGGGGTCAAATGAAAGCTCTCAACAAACCCTACAACTATCTAGAACCTCTAGAACACTCCAAGTTTTAAAAGTGACCGCTAGAGGGCCAAAAGTTAAAAAGAAATTTTAGATGAGTTTCGATGAATATCTCGAAAACGCCATTATCGATTTGCTTCATTTTTTGATATATTATAGCCTACTATAACAGCGTTCCAGTTTTCCCGCACAAGAGGCATTTGATTTCAGTTCTGACCCCAAAACCCCCCCCCTTGGATCCGCGCCTGATAATTACAAGAAAGGTAAGTAAAAAAATATCTTTTTATAAAAATAAATCAAAATATTCCTTTAAAAAAGAACTTTAAATCAATTCTGAAACTACATTAACCAAAAACAATAAGTTTTTAATTAATAAATCAGAATTTTAGCCCGCTGACAAAAGGTTCTTGGTCTACGCTTTGAACATTCTTCCCGAATAAATCGATTGAATTAATAATAAAATTCCAAATTAATTCCTCGCCAAATCAGAGAGCTCTCATTGAGTCCCAACAGTCTGGTAAGATTGGCCAGCAAAGCCAAGAAAATCAGCACAGCTCAAAGCTCGAGTGGGGGCTCTTGAGAAATCCCATAAAATTGCACAAGAAATATTTTTACTGACTTGCAAACATTTTTTTTAGAAGTCAAAATGTGAAGAAAGTTGAAAAATTGATTTCTCTGATTCATTGAGCTTTTGCTAATTAATTGAAATTGATGCAAATCTCTGCTTTAAGACTTATAAGAGGACATTGAGGATGTTACTCACATGCTCCTGGAGTCTCTTCTGTGCCAATTTGCTCTTGTTGTGCACATGCCGGGGAATCCATTCGCCTTTAATGATCTTTCCGTAGGCTTTCTCGTAGTTCTTCGTCTCAATGAATTCCCCCACAATGCGCCTCAGTTCGTCGCGATTGGCCTTTAGTGGACGGTACTTGATGTTCATTTTGTGCGTGACAAAGCCAAGGAATGGGTCCAGGACGAGGGATGTTGCCAGATCATCATTCTCCGACAGCTCCTTCGGTGTCATGCCCGCTGGCTGCATTTTCGCGTGTCCCGATTGACGATGTAGCGACTCAACAACCATTCTGTGTATGCCCCAGAAACCACCCACAACTATCACACACCGACAGGCTGAAAATCAAAAGGAAAAACATCATGTTAAATCTCTCAAAAAATCCTCAAAAATAAAAGATTTTTTATGCAAAATCAATAATTTTGTTTAAATCCCGCGCACTTTGACGCCATCTGGCGGATGATTTAGCTACAACGGTGACAGCTTTAATTGATTTTCACACACAGCAATCTTTTGCACTTTCCTCGCTAATTTTTTCGCAAAAATTCATACAAATTCCACCCCAAAATCACCTTTTTTTACACCTTTTAGCGATTATCTGATATTTTTAGAGGAATTTTTCTCCCTAATTTTTTTTAAATGGGAACTTCTCCGCTTGAATGAATGGGAAAAAATCAATGAGAAGATTGATTTGAAATGAAAAAAAAAGTCACTTTTGCTGTTTTCTCAGGAAAATCCCCAAAAATGAGCATCACGGAGGGTGCGAAGAGAGGCAGAAAGTGGCGGTAATTGAGAGGGCTCAGCCCGGGAGTTAATTGGCAGTGAGATGGGAAGAATAAAGGTGCGTCTTTGGACCCTCGGCGGTGCGAAGAGAAAGAGAAAAATCAATGGCGGGCGGATGGCCTGCCTTTTGCGTTGTTCCACCATGTCCGTGAAAATGTCCAAAATACCCCCTGGAATGCCGGGGAATCACCCCAATTTGACACTATGTACCCCCATGGGGTGTTTAAGGGGACATTGTGGGAGCCCCATCGAGATTAATGGGGTAAAATTTGGCAAAAAATTCCACAATCTATTCCCCCAAAAGTTTCCAATCGAAATTTTCACTTCACTTTTTACCCCTATTCCCGGCACTTTTTGCACCTTTTCACGCCCACAATGTACATTTGGGTATGTAAACTACCTAATAATTACCTTTAATTTAGCTACAGACATTACTAAGAGGGTGAAAAACGCGTCGAAAAAAATACTTTGTGATTTATGTGGCACTGAATTGTCGCCGCCATATATTTGTCAAAAAAATCCCACATACATTAGGGTGTCCATGGTGCGATGCGCGCAAATGCTGTCACTTTTTTGTGCATATTGACGCTCAATTAGGGGACATGTAACAAATTTATTTTCGAGCTGAAGCATTGTCTGCTGCAAAAAAGATCAGTTTTGTCGTAGCTTTTGTGGTGTGGTGATATCAAGCAAAGAAATAAATTAGAAGCACCCAAGAAAGCAAGTAAGGAAGCCACCGAAGTAACTCCAAGTGCAAACGAAAGGTAAGAAAGGGAGAAAATTGGGGAAAAAGCGAAACATTGGGGGGAAGCTTGCAAATTTTCTTTGTGGAAAATTTTCAAATGGCCGTCATTTTGCAGCAAAGAAATTTCGACTCACAAAAATGCCGATGATTAAGCTGCAATCTTCCGACGGGGAGGTGTTTGACACAGATGTCCAGATTGCCAAGTGCAGCGGGACAATTAAGACAATGCTGGATGACTTGGGGATGGATGAGGGAGAGGATGAAATGGTGCCGCTGCCGAATGTCAATTCAGCCATTCTCAAGAAGGTGCTCCAGTGGGCAACGTACCACAAGGATGACCCCCAGCCGGCCGAGGATGATGAGAACAAGGAGAAGCGCACAGATGATATCTCCTCGTGGGACGCGGACTTCCTCAAAGTTGACCAGGGCACGCTCTTTGAACTCATTCTGGCCGCCAACTATCTCGACATCAAAGGCCTCCTCGATGTAACGTGCAAGACTGTGGCCAACATGATTAAGGGAAAGACGCCAGAGGAGATTCGCAAGACGTTCAACATCAAGAATGACTTCACCCCCGCTGAGGAGGAGCAGGTTCGCAAGGAGAACGAGTGGTGCGAGGAGAAGTAAAGCCTCCTCCCCCCAGAATTCCCTCCATCGCTCGAAAACTCGTTCCATGCCACAGTAAATGTCCCCCCAACAAAAAAAATGAATTTCTAAACTAAATACGGCATTTTACTGTGCCAAGTAACGAATTCTCTTTATTTCGCTCATTTTTCTGTGTAAACATATTTCACATTTTCACGTGTTTTCTGTTAAATCATAATTATAATGTCCTGAATTACGAAATAAAAGAAACGTTTAGTTTAGCATCACGAATGAATTTATTTATTTGTCTCAATAGAATCCCCCTGAATCCCTAAAACAGACGCCATCCTCCACAATGGCCAAATAGATTCCTACCCAGAGACTTCCGATGGCAACAAGAAGGATGTAAAGCCCCTGAATAATGATCCCGTTACCCTTCCGGATTGATGATTTGCGAATTTTGAGCAATGCTGGAACTTCCCGGCGAGCTACATCCATCTGCCGGATGACTGTGCACACAAAACGACCTTTGGGTAGCTTCATATGCCTCTCCAGGGCACCTTTTTCCTTCCTCCACTCGTCTGGGGTCATTATCATTTATTTTTATTTGTTCGACTGGGACGCCTACTTTTCCAGGAAAAAAAATTGTGCATTTCCTAGAAGTAATGAAAATTTCATTAAGTCTTTAGTGAAATTTTCATTATCTATTGTGAAAATTTCTTTTGCAATTGTGAAATTTTCAAATAGGCAGGTAGATGATATTTTTCGAAACAATTGATTTTGACCATCTTGAAGTTTTGCTATGAAAATCGTCGACTTTTCAGTAAATATGTTTTTTTTTATATAATTTTGGATAATTTCGATAATTTCTTTGAAAGAAAAATTAAGCAAAAACAGACTAAAAATTATTTGTTCTGATTTAGGACGAATAATTAGATTTAATTTTATAAAATCACAGATTTTTCCGGATTTTCGGTATGCAAAAAGAGCGCGAAAAAAAAGATATCAAAACATAACCTCACTTTTCATTCCAATTCATTTTCAAGTCTGGAAGGAAGGTATCGAAAAATTTCATGGATCCCCTTGAAATTGATTTTAACATTAAAGAGGAAGTCTTCCCGGAGATGGAAGTCATCTGTCGGCTCTGTGCTGAGAAGTCATCAACATATTCTTCAATCTTCAATGAGAATCTCCATGAATCTCTCTTCCAGAACTTTGGAGTATCTGTAAGGAATTAGATTTAAGGTGTTTCCAAGAAATTAGCTTAAGAATTTTTTGTTGTAACATTTCAGATTGATCCTGCAGACAATTGGCCAAAATCTGTGTGTCAACATTGCAAAGATACGGCCAATGTATGCCTGGATTTCCTGGAAACCATCTGGAAGGCTATGATGACTCATCATGAGCTTCATGGGGATCTTGCGGTGACTTCAGTAGTAAAATCAGATACTGAGATTACGGATGAGGAGGATTTGCATGAAAATTTTCAAGTTGACGATGATGTTCTTCACTCAGGAGACGCGGAAGACACTGAAATTTCCGAAATTCCTCCCAAAAGTTCCAAACGAAAGAAACCAAAGGAAGCTCCTGAAACATACACTACTGCTGGATGTGAGACAATGGCGAGAAGGAGTGAAAGAATTTTACAGAAGAGACAGAGAATTCAACCAAAACCTCCGGATGATGTTGTAGAATCAGCAGAACCCGAAGCAGCTGAAGAAAAGGATTCAGAGGATACAAAAACAACAATCAAAGACCGATCAGAGCGTTTGGCAAAGAGGAGATCACTGAAAGATAACATGCAAGACGAGGAGGAGAATGAGGTGGAGATAAATCGTCGTAATCCGGAAGATTTGGCGGAAGAAGATGAAAAGATTAGGATTTTCTTTCAACTCCAGTGTTCAACGTGCGAGGAATCCTTTGAGAAGTTGCAGGAACTGAGCAATCACTCAAGACGGGTTCACAAGAAGGAGGCCTACCTTGTTTGCTGTGAGAAGAAGCTCAATACCCGGGAGAAGATTGTTAATCACCTGAATTATCACACAAATCCCGATGCCTTCAAGTGCAAAGAATGCAATAGATCCTTCCTGAATGCCCAGAGGCTGAACAATCACACTTTAAATACTCACACGCCGAAGGAGCAGCATCCCTACAAATGCGAAGAATGCTCAAAAACCTTCATGCAGCGGAAGAACTACAATTCGCACCTTCTTCAGCACATAAGTGACGACGAAGAGAGATTCCGGTGCAAGACATGCAAGAGAATATTCCCTACAAAAAACTCATTGAGGATGCACATCCAGGGTGGGCATGAGCTCGGGCATAAGGATGCAGTTGAGCGTCTTATCTGTGACATTTGCGGGAAGGGAATAAAGGGAAGGCATCAATATAAGATTCATGTGGATAGTCACAAAAAGGGAGTTGGAGATTTCTCCTGCCCCATTTGCGAGAAGAAATTCAAACAGAAACGCTTAATGGTGGATCACCATGCTCGCCACAACGTCGAAGGGAAAATCTACAAATGCGACATTTGCGGGAAGATCTCCCCAAACGAAAGGGCCCTGAAAAATCACATTAAACTTGTCCATCTGCAGGAGCGACTGCATCAGTGTACCCTCTGCGATAGAGCATTCAAAGTGAAGGTTGCTCTCAGGGAACACATGGCTGCCCACTCTGGTAACGCCATACTCTACAAATGCCTCTTCTGTGAAAGACAATTCAACAGCGGCGCCAACATGTACGCGCATCAGAAGCAAAAACATCCCGTTGAGTATCAAGAAATGCGCAAGAAGAGGATGCTCAAGGAGAGAGGACTTCTCAATGAAGAAAATGATTAAAAAAAATGAGAAAAAGAGGATTTCTGTTTTGACCAAATTCCTCAATATTCAAATAACTATAAAAGCCTTGAAAAAAAAGTCAATCATAACGCGTCCAGTTATAAGAGTTGGTATACCACAACGCGGATGGGTCAGTCTATGCGTTGTAATTTAATTTCTGAGTTGTATTAGTAGGCAAAACTGATTTTTTGTGTGAAAATCAGTAATTTGATGCATAAAAATGGTCATATCTCTGGTTCTATAAGACCTACAGAAATTTCTTGACTAGTTTTGGAAAGGTATTAAAACAGGCTATAAATTGACATAAATTTTAATAATTTTCAAGGTCACCTCCAGAACATAAAATGGCGGATTTTTGTTTCACCAAAACAGTTTTTGGCATTTTTTATCCTGAAGGAATAGTTCTAGAGGTTTCTGATGTTCTAGAAAGTTGTAGATAATTGTAAAACCTTTAATTTGATACCAAGTTAAGCAAAATCGGACAAGCAGTTCAGGAGATATAGCTCTTAGAACTTTTAAAATTCAAGAATTTTTCAAACTGCGATATCTTCTAAACGGCGACATAGAATTTCTTCATTTTCGGACTGGTACAAGATTATTAGTCAGGCTACAACATATCAAAATTTAAAAGATTTACCTAATGGGGATTCGGAGATATTGCCTCTTAAAGTTAGGCAATTTTTGATTTTAGCGCCTCTTGCGGATGTTTTTGGAACTTGGAATGTTCTACGCAGTTGTAGGGCTTCTTGAAACCTTTCATTTGATACCAAGATGATCAAAATCGGTCAAGCCGTTCTCGAGTTATATTGAAAAAACACTTTTTGCTTTAGGCCGCCATATTTGCTAAACCGCTTGACCGATTTGCAAGTATGAATAGTCGATGAAAACGTCTTACTGAGCTCTACAACATACTAAAATTTCAGACCTCTAGCTGTAAGGGAAGTGGTTGACAGTATTTCAAAATGGCGGACGGCGGCCATCTTGGATTTTTAAAATGGGAAAAAATGAAATTTTACACCTACATTTCTATAGAAAACTTCAAACCGGAAGTCTCTATCTGTTACCGTTCTCGAGCTATAAGGCAAAATGGGGACCAACGGCAGGCCGGCAGGCCGGCCGGCCGGATCAAAAATTTTCCACCACCATTTTCGTAATGTGGGATGTCTAAAACGTGCTCATACCAAGTTTGAGCCCGATCTGAGGTGGTCGGTTTTTCCGACGATTACAATACTTGGTATGCCACGATTGTGGTATACCAACTAATTATTGAATTCTATTTAAACCATTTAAACGATTTCTGTGTGGTAATTTTTCGTCATTAGTTGCACACGTAATCACTTTTTGAGATGGAAGTAAATAAAAATCGCCTATTTAAAATAACAATAAAGGGAGAAACCGAAGTTTCATTTTTTATTGCCCCTATCTAGCTGATAAGAACGTGTAGCTGAACGAAGTGTTTGATATTCCTTCTTTGGGATGTTTAGTGTGGCAGTGACTGTGGCATTGAAATAAACTCTGCTTCGTGGTGTGTTTGTTAGTTAAGAGAATGGCGATACATTCAGCAATTTCCTGTGCAAAATGCCTTCTAGGTGAGTTCCACCACAACTGAGAGGAGAAGATTCTCTGTGTGGTCACAGCATTATTTATTTGTCTTCTTCTCCCTCCCGTAGAATGGATAGTTCGTGGATATTTGTGGACTTTGGGCATTTGCTTGGTGATATTTATTATTCTTGCGATCGCAGCAAATCTTGGGAATCGTCGGAGCAAGTATCGATTTCTCGCTAAATTCATTATGATCTACTTTGCCACAATTATGGGAACCACACTCCTCATCCCAGTTTTCCTCTTTCGCCCCAGAAATGTGATCAACTGCAAGTGAGTAAATACAATTTAATTTACCACAAAGATTGTCTAAAGAAAAAATAATTAAATTTTAATGGCTCTCTGCAGAATTGTTGGATGGTTCATAAGAAAATGTTCGTATTTGTTGGAAATTACGTGGGAAGTGCGTGGAGCTCGTCTTCTGCAAGATAATGTTGGCGGTCTCATTTGTGCTAATCATCAGTCATCAATTGATATTCTAGGTAAGCTCCATGGGGATTTACTTCTATATGTAGGTACTCATATGTACAATTTTTGGGATTAAAGCTCATTTTCCCAACTTACTGATAACGTTGCGCACACGAAGCTACATTTGTGGGGGGAACTTCAACAAATTGAAAAGCAAAAAAAGAACAAATATTGAGACTCGTGTGGTCAAAAAAAGGAAAGAGATTTTACAAAACTTTCGATTTTGATCACACCAAAAGGGTACGCGCGCGAGATACTTTATAATGACCTATTACGTCATGCGATAACGCCATGCGAGAGATTGATTATTTCAGCACAATCTAATCACAATTTATGATTAACTATGCTGTTTTTTTTTCTTTAACTAAAGCAATGTTTAACCTTTGGGAACTGATGGATCGTGTGACTGGAATTGCTAAGAAGGAAATGTTCTACGTATTTCCATTTGGACCGGCTGCCTGGTTAGCCGGGTTGCCCTACATTGATAGGCAATCCCCTAAATCGGGATATCAGACACTCGGAAGATGTGCAAAGCTCATGAAGGAGGAAGATGTGAGTAATTTCCTTATCTTCTTATATAAAAGTCTTGCTACAGCGTAGCCCCGTAGCCCAGCGAAGGTCTAATCACCCTAAAAGATGAGACAGATTAGGAGCTTATTTTTTGAGGCGTCAAAAAAATTAATTTTGGGAAATTATGAAATATGAATTTAAAAAAGGAATTTTTAATGTTATTACTAAACGTTAAGAAAGAAAGATGAATCGTCAAACATTAGAATTACTCTCAAACATAAGAAAAAATGCCAAAAGTTAAAAAAGAAAATCAAACATTACAAAAAATGCCAAATAAAAGAAAATAAATATCAAACGTTAGAAGGAAAAAGATAGTAAACCATCAAAATAAATGACAACTGATGGAAAAGAAACGTCAAACGTTAGAAAACCAAAATCAAGCGTTTAAATTTAAATTTAGAGTCAAATATTGAGAAAAAACGTCAAACGTTAGAAATGAAATGCAACAAAAAACCTTTAAAAAAACTTTTAATACATTTATAGCTACGTTCCTGTTTTGCTAGAGAAAAAAAATAGAAAACAAATTTTCTAAAGAAAAATTCTCATAAGAACTTTATTGGAAATGCAACATCTATCCCCAAGTTCCCCTAATATCTTTTTATAACATAATAATACCGATAAAATTATAATTTTCTCATTTTATGATCTGAAAATGTTCGAATTTCCCTTTTCTGTCATTTTCTTCTTTTAGTATATTATTTTCTTCTATTAATCTACCATTTAATATCCTTCGTAATTAATTTGCAGATTAAAATGTTTATTTATCCGGAGGGGACACGAAATAGCAAGAGAGGTTTGCTCCCGTTCAAACGTGGTGCCTTTAAGACTGCAATCACCGCCAAAGTACCCATTACGCCACTTGTTGTTTCGCCATATTACTTCATCGACGCCAAGAAGTATATCTTCGACAAGGGACATGTAATAATTTCCGTCTTGGATCCCATTGACACGGCTGACCTCAAGGACACAGACACAGACACCCTGATGACCAATTGCCGAAATCTCATGCTGGAGGAGTATGAGAAACTCGCCCGGGAGGTGGATTCAAAATCAACTGATGCAGCATGGCGAGATAGGAATCGACCTAGAATTGTCTTCAAGGATGAATGAATGGGTCATCCCCACCCCGTTCCCCACACCCACGTGTATGAAGGGAAAAATACTCTGCTGTGCGGCAAATTACTTTGCATTAAGAGAGAGAGAAGAAAAAAAAATTATGGTGTAATTTATATTAAGTAAATTATTTTTGCATTTTGCAAATGGCAAATCTTCCACATTGTGTCTCGTGATTGCGATGGATAACGTTGGGATTTTGGGGATTTGTCTCACAATTGCTATACTTTTGCTCTCAAAATTCTTCGTGAGATTAAGAAGTGTCCTAAATTATAGCATCTACATGGTGTTTTGCAATATTGTGGCTCTATTTCCACTACTTCTCTTCCCATTTCGCCCATTTGACTCGAGAAATGCTCTGTGGGCTGCTTCTTTGGGGAGATTTGTTGCCCGTCTTATGGGTATAACGTACAAAATCGAGGGAATGGAAAATGTGAAGAGATCCCATGGAAGTATTATTGTAATCAATCACCAGAATGTCCTCGACTTACTCGGTATGTGTGATTATTTTACTAATCCTTTTATGTTGAACAGAATTACTTTTTGTTGGTCCCACTTTGAGAGTTGATATGAATGTAGATAAATTCATACAGAGAAGAATTCTTCTTCTAATGGAAACTTAAAGGAAAACAAATCGTTTCTTATCAAAACAGACTGTAATTAATTAAAATTAAATGTGCAATGAAGCTCAATTAGTTCAATTTGTGCTTATATCAAGTTTCTAATATTCTTCCCTTACAAATTTTCTATTTTTACGTTAAATTTGCTTAGTTCAGCTACTAATTTGCTAGATAGTCCGGTTTTTTCTAATGATTATTATGGGGCATTCTACATATTCACCCCTCCGTCCTTTTCTATATTAATTTAATAAAAAAAAATACATAAGATCGTTAACACCCAAGAATCTAATTTTCTTTTCTTAAAGATAATTTTCCTTTTAAATTTCGCTTTCCAAAAAAATATTCAAACCCACATTAATTTTTCTCTGTGTAATTAATTAAATTTTATCTTCATATCCACTCAAATTAGTATTCTTCTCAACTCTACATAAATTATGTATATATTTTCTACTCACCCCCACAGTGTTGGCCTACATTTGGCCCCACATTGGACCAGCTTCGGTGGTTGTGAAGAAGCAATTAATGTACTATGCAATCTTCGGTGTAGCTTCATGGACTTGGGGATCCCTCTTTATTGACAGATCAAATCCTCAGCGTGCCTTCGAGAGCCTCCAGCGACAATCGGAAGCAATTGCGGAGAGGAAGGTTTGCGGAAAATTTCGTAATCAGGCATCACATCATGGAATTTTAGCACCAATTCCCATATATTTCAGATTAAACTGATTTTCTTTCCGGAAGGAACACGCAATAGGGGTGAAAAATTGCTACCATTCAAGAGGGGTCCCTTTAAGTTGGCACTGCAGTGCCAGTGCCCTGTGCAACCCATTGTGGTGTCCCGGAATGATTTCTTCCGCCACACATCTGATGAGGGGAAGGCACCCGCTGGGAGAGGAATTATCAGGATTCTTCCGGAAATTCCAACAAGAGGTCTCAACACCAATGACTTGGCGGCATTCATTGAGGGAGTTCACGATGAAATGGATAAAGTGTACATGGAGTTGAATTGCTAAAAATAAGGGAAAATATTATTTAGCCGGTTAAATGTGTGTTGGTTTTCATTGAAAGGTAGACCTTCCAGGTGGGCTATGTGTAGTGAAAATGAGGGGTTGTTGGCCGCGACGAAGTGACGTTGGTCGGCAGTTGCTCAGGTGGAAGTTCAGTGCGCACGCACAGGAAAAGTCTTCGGGTGCACGCCGACACACCCTTCGACATTTGGGGGGTTGCTTCCGTCTCCAAGTGCCACCAGCCATATAGTTGGGTTTCGTTTTGTGTTGTGTAGCCAACACATGGCTGGAGCCTCAATAGAGCCATCATTTCTTTAAGAAAAAAACACCCACCAATTTTTGCTCAAACCTTCCATCATCCCACCCCCATTTTCTACATACAACCAAAAAAAACCCTTGTAAAAAAAACTCCATTTTATATGGCTTTTCTACACCTTTATACGTAGTTTTTGTATGTTATATTGAATTCGTGCTCAAATCAGGAATAAATTGGACCGAAAGCGGCGTCGGCGTAGCCGTTGTTGTTGTGTGTGTTGAAGCTACATTATTCTTATCAGTGAAAGTGAATTGCATCAATTTCTTCGGGCTCATTGACTTCTCGACTTATTATGACTCTGTGCAGATGATTCTGATGAGATAGGGAAGAATTTTCTGGACCATTTGCCCCATCATTCGTCCTCGAACATCCACCCTCACTCCGCGCAAACGGATAATTTGTGCACAAAATGACGCCGCTCTGCTGAAGGAGACAACATAAGGTTCGTACAAACAATGCTCTTCCGTATCCTCTTTTATTCTTTACACTTATCCCCTACCCCCATCTGCAAGGGATGAGTGGAATAAGTTTAGTTTTTGGCAATTGGAAATTTTCTCCTGCTGAGAGTTCCTGTACATCCTGAACAAGTCCTGAGACTGGAGTACAGCTGTGAGAGAGTTATTTCAGAAACCCCCATTTAAATCTCCTCTCCAGCAGGTACTCCAATATACATATTAATCAGGAAGCTATATATATTTGTGAGTTTATTCAGGAAACTTTCGGCAGGGGTGGAAAATATATCAAGTGAGCGACAGTGTAATTATACCCAGTGACTATATTACTTCTGTACATAGTACACATATATAGTAAAGCATATTTATGCGAATTACTTCATCTCTTGCACCACAAACGACCCTCTCTTTCGTGCCTTTAGTAGTCCCTTTCCGGGATCAGAGATTGAGAAAAGTGTCACGTACATTTATCTTGTGCCTGGGCGCTTCTCCCCCTCGAGAGATTTCATTCCGCCCTCGTGTTAAACTTTAAATGCCATTTTTTTTTTGCTTTTCTTGCTCATCTATTGATCGAATCTCGAGGCTCTCATGGTTGTGGCAAAAGGAGCGAGCATAGTGCTTCCTTTTGTGGGAACATTGAATAGTTGAATAAATAAGAAAATATAGAGACAGAGTGGGTTCATTGAAACCTGAAACTCTTGTTCACTTTTTATTGTTCCTCCGCCGCAGTGTGTGGTGATTAGAAATAAAAGACAGCTGGACCGGAAGTGAATTAATCAATAACTCCGTCTATACTCCTCTCCCCCAGTTCATCAAAAATAAACAGAAAACGATGAATGAATAGTACGACAAGTTAATAAAGTCCACCCACACTCTTCTCCAATCTCTGTTCTGCATCAAATGATTGAGAAATCAGAGGAAAAAAATCTTTCAAGAGGTGGATGCATTTCATATATCCCTAATTAAGAGAAAAGTTCATTAATAATATACTCCAACTATTTTTTACGCAAAGTACCGGCAAGTCGATAGATTAGTGAAATATTTCTTACGCTATTGGATCAGGTCTTGTAGAATTTAAAAAAAGACTTCTACGAAGAAAATGATTATTTTACTTTTCTTTACATTTTTTTTAAGAATTCTTATGGATTGTCCAGTTTCTTGTGTCCCGTGGGGTTCTAAAACTATTATTTTCTGTATTTATTATTATTATTTATTGTTTAAGGCTTCGAATTTTTACATTCTGTAATTTATTTTCTAGTTTCTTTTTTTTCCCAAAAATATATTTTATTTTGTTACGTTTTGCAGGTTTTTATGGTTTCTCGTGTTCTACGGAACTAATAGTTTGTTTAAGATTTCCATGTAGTTTGATTTTTTTCTATTTTTTTCATATTCTATGAAACTGACTAGCTTCAGATGTTATGTGTTCAAGGAACTAGTGTTCTGGTTTATGTTCCACATATCCAGCTTAGGATTTTTTTAAATGATTTTTAGTGAAATTTTAAAATCTTTTTAGTTGTTTTTGTGCAGTCTCGAAAGGTTTAAGTTTTTTTTGTACTGTAGTAACCAGGCGTCTCCATTGCAATTTCCGTCATAACAATTAAACAACTACAAAGATTAATTCTCAAAAATTTTAGACATTTTTTTAATAAATATTATTTAGTATCTATAATGTAATTAATTTATATAAAAAATTAATAGAATAAAAGCTCATTAGCCACAAAATTCCTTCTTTATTCATTTTTTTGTTAAATCTCTCGTGAGTGCATTTAAATTTATTTCATAACATTGCGCGCATAGCTTCTTATCCAATTGTAATTTATGATTACCTAATGTTCGGCACGCAATTGATCTTTGCATGCGTACATGCTTATCATTGAAACTACATACAATTCTTTGTGGTAGAGAAAAAAAAACATATTTGAAATAAAGTGCAGTGGAGATGATTTATATGACTGATAGTGCATGAAAATTTCCTTACGGGGGAACCCACAATTCCCATTCATTTTATTTGCCCTCTTTGGTATTTATCACTTAATGAGGTGTTTTCCTTTCTGTTTGCCTTTCAGATTAGTCATCCACTTGTCAAATAAATATCAGGGTGGTGGATTCCCCGCCTATTTATTGGGATATTCTGTGACGAAGGATATGGGAAGTCTGCGTGAATCATGACGGAGAATAATAAAAAGTACTCAGCTTCCGAGACCATTCAGGTGAGGTTTTCTCTCTTTTTTTTTTCTTTTCTGCCACCCGGCATATTAACTCCCCCACACACCGCTTTCCCGTCCACTGTCATCATCCCCTTTCGATGCGGGAGAAGATGTGCGAGCTCTCTGGGCCTAGACGTGCGCATTTGGTATGATCCCAAAAAGGGAGAGACGCGACGGGGGAAGGCGAGAAAATACAATATAATGTTAAATGGAATTGCCAATGTAGTCACATTGTGATGCATTTTAATGCTATGGATTTACCATTATCGACTGTGCGCATGTTCAGCACGTGGTTTCATGAATTTTTTCCCTCAATCTCCCTTTATTTATAGCCCATACACATATTTTGGGAATGTGCTGTAGGAAAATTTCCCTTAATATGTCTCTCACACTGAAATAACATTTCCCCCCCCCCCCCCCCCCGACATATTTTATTATGAACAGCGATTTTCACATGAAAATCCATGTCAATTTATCATTTGATCCAACCCCCATACAGTCAAAAATTGTATGTATATAGCATAGCCTAATGGGGGATGGTTGAAAATGCATAGCAATTTTAATTAAAGTAATTTCCAAAGAGGGGGTTTAAATGACATTGATATGCAAAATGAAATGAAGGGGATTTTTCGCAGAGTGTGAAAGTCCCGGGAAAACGAACCCAATCATTCAACTCAGCATCCCTCTTCTCGTCCCTTCTATAAGTATTATTGTTCATCCCATGAAAAGGCATCCCAGCATCATACAATTGGAGTCGTTTTGTAATCCACACCCAACCACTTTTTCTTCATTGCACCCTCACCCACAATAAAATACTGTGTACACGTGTACAAGAAGAGATCACCATAAATAGTGGGAAAGGAGATGAAAATTCCTCTATTCCACCCTCAATGGAACCTCCCGTACAATGTGGTGTTTTGAAGCGTAATAGAATTATTTCCGCTAATGTATTGACACCCAGGCATTCCTTTTATTTTAAATGCAAACATTTTTTCAACACCGATTTTATATTAAAGACATATTTTTCGTCCCCCGTTGTGGTTGAAAAATATGCGGAAAATGCCATTCTTCGCCTTTCTCCCTCAGAAGTGGATTTTCTCATTCATCCATAAACAGCTTGATGGAGGAATAGCCAAAAGCCCATGCATATGTGAAAGGAATGGAATTCTTTTTTTCCATTCCAGCACAACTTATTTTCATGAAAAATATTTATATAAAAGCATATGGTGTAAGGGAGATCCTAATATATCGCATAACGTACATAATACGCACTATACTAGGGCTTAGATAATACATATTGTTGACTTCTTGTTGGAAAAGAGTTTTGTAACTGACTTTCTAGCTTTAAAATGTGTTTAAATGTTTTTAACAGGATCCATGAATATTACATAAAAATTAATAGGATTGATGGAGAAGCGTTTAAATAAAATGTAGACAAAGGTTTTATAGGTTTTTAATAAAATTAAAAAGAATCGTTTTATGATTATTCAAGTTATAGATTCGCTTAATCTTTATATCTTCTTCTAATTAGGGATCGATTTTGCCAAAAAACTCTTTGAAAATTAGAGTTTTTAACATATTTGGTATTCTCTGTAAAATTTGCAAGATTTTGAGTTTCTTCTGTAGTTTCTGAAAGAAAAAAAATACTTTCCATGTATCCTATTAAGAATTTTCTAAAAGATTTATGGAAAGGATATCTTTTATTTTTTTATTTTTTAGTACGACAATTGAATGATTAATTAATTAAAACTGTCAGAATTTTACAAGAACTTTCGAGTTGTAAAGAGAATAAAAGATTTTTGACAGAATCGACTCAAAAAATATTAAAAATTCTTTAAAACATTAATAAATCTTTTTTTTTTTAAATTAATATCCTTCAGTCTAATAGGGTGAATAGAGTCAAAATCCTGATAAAACTTGATGATTCATTGAGGTCGAATTTCCTTCCATTTTTTTTTCTTTTTTCACCAAAAAATAGAAAAAAAAACAATTAAAATTAATACCATTTATTTCAAAAACTTTAAAACCTCCCAAGAAACACTTGTTCCCATTCACTCCAATTTCCTGTACAGACTTCGTATAAAGAACTCCCGAATAATTAAAAAGCAAAGCATAAAGAAATGATTTTTTTTTCTGCCAAAAGAATTCAAAGGATTGTAAACGTTAAAAGGACTTTTGCATGTGATTGTGCAATTCCCACCTTTAAATGATCTTTCCGTGTTTGTAGATTTATTTTTATGTATACCCTACGTAAGTAAGGGAAAAAAGGGAAAAGCGAGTCCTTGGCATATTTATGTTCAATCTGGCAGGAAAAATAACGTCCTGTGTGTTAGCACAAATCCAAGGTATAGAGGGCGGAAATCTTGTGTTGGGAAATATTTATGTTTCGCTTTTTTGGTGCGATTTTTTGCGGGTATTGTGCCATGTGGAAATGCCTTTGAACTCTTTTAGCCATTTCACATCGACCCTTACTCGCCTGCACTTGAATTTTGCCATAATCCATGAAGCACCCAGAGGAGCCCGAGGGCTTGTATAGTAGGATGCGAATTCCATGAGAGAGGGTGTAAGCCATGAACTTGTGGGCATGAAAGGGAGAAAGTACTGTTGTGTGAAAGAGGGGTGCCAAAAACTATATACAACACAACATTTTGTGTGGAGCAATTTGATGGTTCTGCGCATATCTCCACTCTCTGAATAACACAGCCTGGATAGGAATTGTACATACATATAAATGTAGGTATATAGCGAAGGGTGGAAAACGTCGGGAGACTTTTCTCATATATAGCAGTAGCAAATGTAATTGCGGACGGTGTGGCTGGGTTTTTCCCTCATAAAGTATAAGCCCAACGCGAGCCCAACCATGACGCATTTCTCCTCAGACTCATATTGAGCACTTTCACTGCATTTTGTACGTTCAGTGTGAATAATCGAGTGGTTGGTTAAACATCATCAAAGGACTACAATAAACCGCCGCCCGTCCAGGTGAAAGGTGCAAAATTTGCGAGGGATGATTGGGGGATGTGTGTAAAGGTGTCGTGTTTACTCTCTCATCTCATACAGGATCAGTATCTCCGCATTATGAAGTGGTTGGGTTGAAAGGTGAACCGCATTGGGAGGTTGTTCAGTGATGTGATGTGTGTGGGTGCAAAAAAGGGGGATGCTCCTAAAAAGCCAATTTTCACGTAAAGTGTGTGTGTATAAGAACAATTCTGATTAACATGCTCAATTTTATGCTTTTTATGCAAATAAATTTGCTTTAGTGATTGCTCTCCCTTTTTTTCTGTGAGGAAGGATTCCATATAGAATAAATAATGTGGTGTGTGGGTGTGTTATTATTGCTTTTGCAAGCACAGCAGGATGAGGGTGTTTTTCTCATTTCACCAAGTGCAATGTGAGTACGCGGGGGTGTGCGGAGGAAATGTGTAATATCACCCTGAGACGTCGTTCAATCAGATGATTCCGAGGAGGGCCCTGCATCCCCTTTCGAGGAAAAATCATCGTGTTGAGAATCCCAAGGGGCCGTCGTATGACTGGGATTCCCCTAGCTCATCGACGGGCACAATTAAGCGGAGACCCTCATCGGCACCCCTTAGTACCCCACGGAGGTGCCTAAATCGCCAAGATGCTGAAAATCCAAATTGTCGTAGTACATCAGCGCCGCAGGAAATTGAGGGAGGAAATTGCTTTGCTGATGCGCGACGTAGTAGAATTGAGGGCAGCCAGGAGAGGTGCATCAAATCAAATTTGAGATTTCCCCGTGTGACGTGGAAGCAGCAAGAGGAAAAAATCAATACGCGACCCCAAAAAACATGTTTGCCACTGGGGCCACCCCCGAAGGTGACTCTGAACAAATCTGAGAAGACGCCAATTAGGGTGGCGAAGGCTGAACAACGCACATCTACTTTCACATTTCGGGAACTCTTTCGGGATTTTCCGTCTACCCCAACCGCCACACCGCCACCGTATCGTCATCCACCCTCGGTGCTGGCTAAGCAAACAAAAAGTGAACTAATTGAGTTACAACAAGGTGGCAAGCCCCCCATCAAGAGGTACTCATCGAGAATTCAGAATGAGTACATAATGCTTGGGCCCCGTGAAAGAGCCACCACCCCAACCGCCACCATGTCGGGGATCCCACAGACCAAGGGGCGACTCACACCCCATAGGACAATCCTCAAAAATCTCCCTGTACGCCCGAGGAAGGGAACAGTGAAGCATATGGAGAACTATTGCCTCTTTGACCCGAACGTTGATTTCATTAATGAGAAACAACAAGCATTGGGCGCAGTCAAGGGGAATGAGAACACGCAGCCCGAGGGGAGTAGTAGTGAGTGCAACGAAGAAGTGATTTATGACCAAGAGACGGAGAATACGGACAATGGTGTCAATCTATCCCTACCAAAATCAATATCGGGATCCCTTGACTCCGGGGACAGCATTGCTGGGCAAATTGATAAGCCACCACCAATGTTGGCGCCACTCTCCTTCACTAATCGCTTCATGGCCACCAAAAGTATCTATGCACGTCCATTCTCATATCACAGCGATGGCGATAGTGGCTTTCTCAGTCCTCTAACACCCGAAGAACCACGCTTCGATGCACCCATCACCCTACTCGATCACTGCGACAACATCCAGGGATATATTGAGGTAAACACTCCTTGATGATGCCAAATATATTTTGCAATCTCTGCATTTTTCCCATTGCATAATGTTTTCTCCTCTGTGGTTGTTCTTCTGTGTGCTGTGTTAATAAAAGACACGAAGGGGAATTAAATTACACGCTTGGCGCCAAAAATGTCCAATATTTAACTCAATTTGTTCATCAGACAATTTATGTAGCAATTGGTGTTCACTCACATGTTGGTGTGGCACCTTGCAATTAGTCATTCACTACGCGTGTCGATTACCTTTTATTTATGCTCCAGAGAACATAATATTGGATGGCCTATTACATTATTTTTATTAAACTATTAAATAGTTAAATTAGATTATTCGATTTAAATTTTTTGTGGGTTATGCAGAAGTTTTTTCTCAATTTTCTGGAATTGATTTTCTTTGAGTAAGTAAGATTAAGTTAAATTAACAAAGATAAACATGAATGTTTATTTTGATCAAAATTTGATTATTGATAAGTTAAAGAAAAAAGTTTATCCGCTTGGATCTGCTGGGAAAAGTCTAGAAAGATTTGCCTAAAAATTGAAACAATGACGTCACTACTCTGTTTTTTGTGTCTCTTCATGAAGTTGTTTGTACTTTTGGCAATTTTTTTTCTGTTTCTCTCAATGGAAAATAAAACATCTCTTTGACGATTCCTTAATAGTTTTTTTTATTCTCTCTGATGATGCGTTTTTAAATTGTTTCTTTGTACGAAATGTTTTCCCATACAACATCGCTTAAGCTCCTTTTTCATCTAAAAAAAAAAGGAATTATCCTAATTATATTTTTTTACAGTGTGCTCATTTCCATTGCTACACTGCGGGTTCCTGCTGTAGAATATTTCTTTTAATTTTATGCCTAATAAATAGACTTTATTAAACCAAAAAAATCTAAGCATGAATTTAAAGGACCTATATCCTTAAATCCCTGTGAAGAATATTCTACACGGTATAAAATACGTCTGGGGTGTATCAAGTTGCAGTATTTTGTGGTAATTAAGCATCTCTTTCCATTTATTTGGGATTTTGTTGTTGCGACATCTTCTCTGGTAGTCTAATTATAGTCTTTTATGCTCTATATTTGCCGTATATGTTTGTATAAATACAAAACAGGGTGAATCAGTTGAATATCCCATTAATTTGATCTTTGCTTTCTCGATGAATTCTGAAAGCAAAATACTCATTTTCCATCTCTGCTCATCATTTTATGCAGTCTACGAGACAAGATGAAAAGTCTCCGGAGAGAATAATGATGATGTACGAACATCCCTATATGCTATATACTCATAAAGTTGATTTTTCATCTCGTTTCCACGCATTTTCATTCACTATATACACATTGAAAATATTGTGTAGTGTTGTTCACATGAACTTTCCATCGTGGCGTTCTAAAAGCGTACCATGGTACTTGGTGGAGGCAGTTCAGTCGTGCTTGTCGTCTCGTGAGGACCATTTTCAAACATTTTAATTTCCTATTTCGAAATATTATATTCTGTGTACATTTTTGTGTGTGTGCCATTTTTTTGTGCTCCTTCCTGACAAATGTTGCACGAGAGCAGTATAAATATTTGTCACCCACCCATTTTGCCATTAAATTCACTCGCTCATTGACTCATTCCCGAATTTTTTTTGGCCAAGAGTTTTTTTTTTGTAATTCTCCATCCATTGTTTGTTGATTCTTTCTCTGATTCGTTTTGGAGGCAGACGATTATCATGTGAATGTGCTCGGAAAATGAGAAAGGAAAAGTTTTTCTTTCCCAACAAAAATATGGTTGTATTTCCCTAAGCAGTGGTATTCGATTACGCAGAGTACTTAATCGAAGCATTTTAAAAACGAAGCAGTTCTTTTGCAGTGCTTCGAATACGCTTCGATGCTTCGAATCACCGAAGCAGTGGTATCAACGTTCAGAGTACTCGAAAGTCCGAGCCCTCGTACTCACGTGAAATCGTTAGCTAAATAACTTTGGGATTTGAGTGCATGGGCACATGTGCATTCCGAATGCGTGGTAAAGTTCAATTACCTGATGTGAGGGAGGTACCCTAGAGGAGGGAAAAAAAGTTTCCTTCCTTATACCGATGTGTGTTGTAAAAATCAGATATTTTTGGAATTTAATAAACATCATGTGCCTCAAACGAGTCAATCTTGCGATGGGGAAGAAGATGGAGCGCGTGCCCCGGGTGCATGGATGAGTTGTGTTTCATCGTGTATAAATTAATATTAAAAGACATAAATTTAGACGCAACTATTGAGATAAAATCGGTGTGTGAGATACATCGTCGGGCAGGGAAGGGTATAAAAAAGTGTGAGTTTTGCCGCTCTTATTCCCGCTAAAATGTTAATTTTAACGTAAAACTGAAGCGGCGCCAAAAAGTTAGTGAACCACTAAGATGTTGGGGAAGTGCGTGAGTGCCCAAGGATCGTCAGACGATGTATCCATTCACTACCCAAAAAATTTACCTCAGGTCCTCATAAAAAAAAACACACTAAAAATAAATCTTTCAGCGATAATTAAAGCTTTCTTCTCTTTCCCACTCATGCAGATTTACACGGATTGGGCCAACTACTACCTAGAACGTGCAAAATCTAAAAGAAGAGTCGCAGATTTATCTGCCGACTGTAGGGATGGTCTTCTCCTTGCGGAAGTTATAGAGGCTGTCACATCCTTCAAAGTACCTGATATTGTTAAGAAGCCCAAGACACAGCAACAAATGGTGAGGATATTGTATATCTTTTTTTATTACATACCCTTTTTCTTAAAGAACTGCACAGCATATTGTTCTTCCACCTAAATATGACTCATTGCCATTCTTGATGAACAATATATTGGGTGCATACAAGAAGCATGACACATTGCCCCATTAGAGAATTGCATTATTGAGTAATTTTGTACAATTACTTATTGAATTTTCTCAAGAGATTAACGATAAAATGTATAAATGTTCCCAATAGGAGATCATACGTCTGGAATTTTCTCAGAAGTTATTCAATATTTTTGCCAACAAAACTCTATGCGTTGATCATTATCTAGATTTTACTTCGCTAATATAAATTCTTTCAAGACATTTTCTTATTAAAGAAAAAGTTTGAAATTCAAGAAATATCTTAATTCTTTCCCAAGAAAAATTAAGAAACTTTTTTGTCGGTCTTTCTTTTTTCTTCAAATCGATGGCACACGACGTTATCTTAAGCTGGAATTTAAGGGGAAAAAAACATCCACAGAGAAAAAATCAAACGATTCGTGACCTATAAAAGACCGTAATAAGGTTCTCAAAGCTACCACGAGTGATGTGTCAATAGAAGATTGGATATAAAAATACGGATCAATTAATCTTGTCATTCTTGAAGAGTTGATGAAGAAAAAACGACGATAAAGCGCTCATCAGTCTCTTTAGGGGCAATATATTAAAACGCATACGACATAATCTTTCACAGTTTAGTAAAAAAAAAAACGTATAACAAGAAGTAAGCTAAGAACCCTTTGATGCGAAAGCGTTCACAAGACCCTAAATTTAAATTTTTTTGGAGCTTCATTAGAACCAAAAATCAGCCTAAAAATAGCATGTAAACGTCTGATGCTAAATACATGCTCAAGATTGCATCACAGACTGCAAAAGATGCCAGAGCGCGTGCGATATTAAGCCAAAAATGAGGTCGTCTACATGAGGATTCAGTTAAACAGCATGTTTTTATTATACTCCAATCAATTTTCTTTTTATTCCACGCTGGGCTTACGAGTTGTTCTTTTTTTTTGAAGTGAAAAATAAATTTCATTGATCCTCCCATGTGTAGAGAATATGATGGTGTATGCCTATTGGAGTGTAAAGAAAGATAAAATGGATTAGACGTGAGCTTCCCGCATTATTGTTCCATAATACATTGGGTGCAATGAAAGTTTTAGGAATTTCTCTATATACAGTGAGATCCCGCATGGCGTAAATTTTTGTTTTTGGAAAATGTACTTTTAAACCTTATTTACGTACCTATTAATGTGATGCCTTTAATTCCCTTAAATTATTCCCTTTTAAAGGTTAAGGTAAAGGGTTTGGATTGACGCCAAAAATGTATCCGTGACGTCAAAAATGTATCCGTGACGATTAAAAATGTGTCCGTGACGATTAAAAATGTGTCCGTGATGCCAAAAATGTATCCGTGACGATTAAAAATGTATTCGTGACGCCAAAAAAATTTGTCCGTGACGCCTGAAAATGTATCCGTGACGCCAAAAATGTATCCGTGACGCCAAAAATGTATCCGTGACGATTAAAAATGTGTCCGTGATGCCAAAAATGTATCCGTGACGTCAAAAATGTATCCGTGATGTCAAAAATGTATCCGTGACGCCAAAAATGTATCCGTGACGCAAAAAAATGTATCCGTGACGATTAAAAATGTATCCGTGACGTCATAAATGTATCCGTGACGCAAAAATGTATCCGTGACGCCAAAAATATATCCGTGACGATTAAAAATGTGTGCGTGATGCCAAAAATGTATCCGTGACGCCTGAAAATGTATCCGTGACGCCAAAAATGTATCCGTAACGTCAAAAATGTATCCGTGACGCAAAAATGTATCCGTGACGCAAAAAAATGTATCCGTGACGCCAAAAAAATGTATCCGTGACGATTAAAAATGTATCCGTGACGTCAAAAATGTATCCGTGACGATTAAAAATGTATCCGTGACGCCAAAAATGTATCCGTGACGCCAAAAATGTATCCGTGACGCAAAAATGTATCCGTGACGCCAAAAAAATGTATCCGTGACGATTAAAAATGTATCCGTGACGTCATAAATGTATCCGTGACGCAAAAATGTATCCGTGACGCCAAAAATATATCCGTGACGATTAAAAATGTGTGCGTGATGCCAAAAATGTATCCGTGACGCCTGAAAATGTATCCGTAACGTCAAAAATGTATCCGTGACGTCAAAAATGTATCCGTGACGCCATAAATGTATCCGTGACGATTAAAAATGTATCCGTGACGCCAAAAATGTATCCGTGACGATTAAAAATGTATCCGTGACGCCAAAAATGTATCCGTGACGCAAAAATGTATCCGTGACGCAAAAAAATGTATCCGTGACGATTAAAAATGTATCCGTGACGATTAAAAATGTATCCGTGACGCCATAAATGTATCCGTGACGCCAAAAATATATCCGTGACGATTAAAAATGTGTGCGTGATGCCAAAAATGTATCCGTGACGCCAAAAATGTATCCGTAACGTCAAAAATGTATCCGTGACGCCAAAAATGTATCCGTGACGATTAAAAATGTATCCGTGACGCCAAAAATGTATCCGTGACGATTAAAAATGTATCCGTGACGCCAAAAATGTATCCGTGACGCAAAAATGTATCCGTGACGCCAAAAAAATGTATCCGTGACGATTAAAAATGTATCCGTGACGATTAAAAATGTATCCGTGACGCAAAAAAATGTATCCGTGACGATTAAAAATGTATCCGTGACGCAAAAAAATGTATCCGTGACGATTAAAAATGTATCCGTGACGTCATAAATGTATCCGTGACGCAAAAATGTATCCGTGACGCCAAAAATATATCCGTGACGCCATAAATGTATCCGTGACGCCAAAAATATATCCGTGACGATTAAAAATGTGTGCGTGATGCCAAAAATGTATCCGTGACGCCAAAAATGTATCCGTGACGTCAAAAATGTATCCGTGACGCCAAAAATGTATCCGTGACGCAAAAATGTATCCGTGACGCAAAAATGTATCCGTGACGATTAAAAATGTGTGCGTGATGCCAAAAATGTATCCGTGACGCAAAAAAATGTATCCGTGACGCAAAAAAGTATCCGTGACGATTAAAAATGTGTGCGTGATGCCAAAAATGTATCCGTGACGCCTGAAAATGTATCCGTGACGCCAAAAATGTATCCGTAACGTCAAAAATGTATCCGTGACGCCAAAAATGTATCCGTGACGATTAAAAATGTATCCGTGACGCCAAAAATGTATCCGTGACGATTAAAAATGTATCCGTGACGCCAAAAATGTATCCGTGACGCCAAAAATGTATCCGTGACGATTAAAAATGTATCCGTGACGCCAAAAATGTATCCGTGACGCAAAAATGTATCCGTGACGATTAAAAATGTATCCGTGACGATTAAAAATGTATCCGTGACGCAAAAAAATGTATCCGTGACGATTAAAAATGTGTGCGTGATGCCAAAAATGTATCCGTGACGTCAAAAATGTATCCGTGACGCCAAAAATGTATCCGTGACGCAAAAATGTATCCGTGACGCAAAAATGTATCCGTGACGATTAAAAATGTGTGCGTGATGCCAAAAATGTATCCGTGACGATTAAAAATGTATCCGTGACGCCAAAAATGTATCCGTGACGTCAAAAATGTATCCGTGACGCCAAAAATGTATCCGTGACGTCAAAAATGTATCCGTGACGCAAAAAAATGTATCCGTGACGTCATAAATGTATCCGTGACGCAAAAAAGTATCCGTGACGATTAAAAATGTGTGCGTGATGCCAAAAATGTATCCGTGACGCCAAAAATGTATGCTCCAATTTACCTCGTTAATTTATAATCTTATTGCTTGAAAAAATCAACCTTCTTGTTCTTAGTTGCTTAAATAAAAAAATTAAACAATTTTGGTTACAAAATTATGATTTTTTATCTTTACAAATCAATAAAAAAAATCACAGCTAAAAATTAAAATTATTAGGAGTAGACTTTGTTCAATGCTTCGCACTGAGACAATTTTCTTAGCTGTCCTGCGTGACGCCACTGTAAAATTAATTCGGAATTTATGCTGTTTCCTGAAACTTTCAAAGCAACTTTTGTAGTGTTTTGGGATGAGGAGAGAAAAAAAAGTTGATAACTAGGGGGGAATTGATGATGTTTAATAATAAATTAATTGTAAGGAGATAAACAATAATTAAATGCTGCATAAATATTAAAGCCTATTAAAACAATTTAATCAAATAGGATTTTCATATTTTATTGCCATCTATTTATTCCCAATTAATATATAACTAGGAGATATACATATGTACATATTGTAGGCGTTCTAATTAAATATCGCGCACTTACGGGCTGGGACTGTCGCCCTTTTTCATGCTGGAGAGGAACACAGTCTGCGGTGACGTGTGTTCGCTCTCACAGCATCAGCCCAACTGATCTTTCTCAGTTGAGCTGCAGTCCTCAGCACCGTTATTGGAGAGAGAGGAATTTAGGGAGAGGAGAGGGTTACATTTGACCGTCGAGAGGGCTCTCTTCTCGAATTGGTCAATGCGCTCCTACATTCGGCCATTCTGATCTTGTTGCCGTCCCTTGGCAACTCACAGTGAATAGTAGGAACCCGAGCTAGGAGCGTAGCTCAACTAACCCGTTCCTTTAAACCCATAACACCGCGAGTACCAAGGTCCGTTGAACTCAATCAGAACTAGGCGCGAATACCATTAAAATTCCGCAATTTTATGAGCGCTCAGTTCTACTTCCAGAACTGAAAGACAGAACACATCTGTCAGTGGTAGATTCGGTTCTACCCTAGCATCCCTATGATACTCTACACACAGCAGCTTTAACCTATGAGGCCCAAAACCTTCATTGGTGAACCACTATGTGTAAAACATCACTTCAAATTGGATGCTTCCCTTGGCATGTCACTCATGCCATTGGTGGCTCGTTTCCACCACAACATCCCTTGGCATTCCTCCACGCACACCAGCTAAACTCATGAGGCCCAGTACCTACAAGAGTCAACCACTGTGCGTAGAAAAATACACTGGATGGCTCTCAACTTCTTCGGACCATTCCCATGGAGTCAAGACATATGCGATCTTTCTCGCATACGAAACTTGACATCCATGAGAGGCCCTTTTTCAACACTTTCTTGTGACTTATTGCGTCCTTAATCTAGTGGAAGTTGTCGAACCTTTCCACACGCATTTGTCACAACGCATTCCCATTCACACACTACACACTTAAAACTTTCACCTGAATGGGAATGACTCTATTTGATACCCTTTTATACCTGGCCAGGATTTTCTCTTATTTAACTATTCACAGTTATCTTAACTAACTACACCCTTATCACTGACTACCCTACACAAGGTAGTTAATTTTGGAAAATTAAGAATAACTGGAACTGACTCACCCGATACCGCCAACGATGATCTGCGATGGATCTTCAACTGCCGCTCCTAGGTTACCGATTGTTGAGCCTCTCTGATTTCAACAATCCACCTCTTTGCATCTTCCTCACTAGCTTACTCACGTTTTGTTCCAAACAGCGCTTTATGTTTTGATGTCAGCCGAGATCCTTCTTTGCTTTTAATCTGCCACTTCACTTTTGCAACGCAATTCCTCAAGTCATCCTCTATGACTTCTGTGCCGCCTCCTCAGCTTTGTCGTGTTTGGGGTGCATCCTTCACAACCACTCCTTGTGCCTTGACAGCTTCTCTGGAGTACCTTAAATCTATCGGCATGGAAATCCTCAGCAATTCCGCAGATTCCCAGGATTTTCCACTCAAATTGCCGAGAGATTTGCCTTTCCTCACACAGAGACATCCGTGAAACTTTTAACATCCTCGGTTTATCATCTTAATTAGCATTTCTAGCCAAGGCTAATGATCTAAATTTCCAGCACTCTCAAACACTCTCATTCGCAATGTTCTCCCGGAGACTTATGACATTTGAGTTCAGACTCTAACCAAGCATGAAGTTCAAAGTTTTCCCATAGAACTCTCTATATTGCGCCTCAACGATGAGATTCTTCTCCCAAATGCTTATAAGGATTTCCCTGGAACTTACTTAGTTCGCGCACTTGGAGACGTTTCATCCCAATATTCCTGGCCTCATCCTGTGTGTGACCTTCCAGTATAAACGCATCGCCTTTTCCACGATTATCTTCTCAGATTAGTTTGACGCTCTTCTGTTCATTGTCGGATGGCAGAAAATCACAGCGTTGAGTATAGCTTGCGGATCACCAACTTTTCTTCTTGAGATTGATGACTTGCTCCTCACGCAACAATTTATTCCCCACGGCATCGTAGAAACTCTTCCCCAGTATCTTAAGGTGCTCAACCTCCTTCTCAAGATCCACTTGCTTTGAAAGTCGTGCCATCGCTAACGTGGACACCTCTTCCCATTTCCCATAGCCAGAGATCTCAAATTCAAGTTTCTTTATTCTCCTCCTCGGGAAACGCTTCAAGTTCCTCCTTCACGCTTCAATTTTTGCTGTAGTGTCTCATTGAGGGCAATATCCGGTACACCCGTCATTGACTGCACAACCTCACTCAATTGTCGTTGGAGATCGCTCACGTCATTATTGTAGTCACTACTCGCTGTCCGGAATTTCTCTTTCACCGTTGCCAGCTTCCTTTGTAGCGAACGGACACTCTCCTCGTGCTTTATTCTCTCGTATTTCTTCTCATTTCTGCACTGCACGAGACCTTCCTTGACAATTGCCTCCCTCTTCCGCAAATCCGCCAAGTGCTTCTCAACTTTATGGCATTTCGCTTAAAATACCCCACTTGATCCTTAAGCCCATCAATCTTGACGTGTAGTCCTTCTCCATGTTCCTCCAGATGAGATGCTGGTGCTCCACTTCACCCTGAAGTTGCGTGATATTCGCCTTTGCCACCATCAGATCCGCGTTCATCATTTTCATTTCCCATGGACTCGATGGGTCTGCTGCCATGGAGTTGTTAGCGCTACCAACACTCTAATTGGGAAACTCATCGAGACATCTCTTCTCTCAATTCTTCTCCGAGAGGGAATCTCTCGATTGGATTTCTTCTTTGCCGGATATTCTCCTCGACGGAATCACTGAGGCAGTCAAAACTCAACTTTTTGGGCACAGGAATGGTTGAAATGTCCATCAGGAGCTGATCAAAATCTTATTGATGTCTGTGTGAATTTCTTCCATTGCTTTCAAGCACACCTCACATGCTTCCAGTTCGTCTATTATCCAAAAGACACTCACTAATCCCTCAAGATATACTCGGGGTGGTGACATAGGTGTTCCAAGATGTACCTTTCACTTTCCAGAGAGCGATTCATCTTTCCCACAGCTTTGAGAACAAGTCGCGCAATTGCTCTCCGTTTCTGAAGTTCATCTTATGTGCGCGCATCTCAACACCTTCCACAGAATCGCTGTATTGCTTCCAGAGCATTTGGAATTGCACATCTCCCCGTAACCACCACGACCTTTGTCATCTTCACACGGGATGTCCGCCGTTTTCCTGAAATTAAAACTAAAGCGGAGAGCAATCACTATTCGGAAGATTACATCACATCCATCACACATTAATTGACTCCCGAAAGACACACTCAGGAGGCTCATGAGAGCCATGACTTTAATTCACACTTTCAGTCACACTGGGGCCCCACATTCATTCATACATTCACACTTATACTTCTCTATTGCGATAGATCCTCGAAATTTTCCACTGATGACATTCTTTCGTGAATTTTGCATTCCGCCCGCACAGCGAATCGCACAGCAACCGCACAGCGATTCTGGACATCACAGTAGCCACCCTTCCTCACTGAATATAGCTGCAATCGTCAATTTTCATTGTCCACATCGTCCATTTTCCAGGGATCATCTCGTCACGTTTTATTAGAGCGGCAACCCCTTAGAGAAACCCAAATATTCGTAATATTCATCCTCCTGAGACTGCTGCTCCTCTTTGAGGGAATTCACTTCACCATCTGGCGCCTTTGATCCTAATACCGCGACACCGCACACCATTTTCAGGCAACTTTGGTCTCCGTGGAGCTTCCCATTCCTTTCCGACGTCAGATGATCCTTTACTGCAGCGTCACTGCTTTTCCCGGCACATTTTTGGCACTGGAACCGCAGAGGAGCTCCCTGAGGTGACGCCAGCGGTCCTCCGCACTTAATTCTTGTTCAATCTATCCATCCGCAGCCGACGATCCTTTTCTTTGAACTTCCCGTGCTCATCATTATGCGACATGAGAATCTTTTAGCTGAAAAACATCCGCGGTCTCCCGTTGAGCTCACTCGAGGATTCTCTAGAGTCCGGAACCGCCGCGAAGAGAACACCAAATCCATTCCGGGACCCAATCACGCGATCACGCGTCTTACAGGGTGTCGAGAAAGGCCGCATTGTTAGCCGTGTACGATGCCAATCGCTGAATCTTTCGAATTTCCCACTTGTGTTCTTCATTGTCCGGCTGGAACCACAATGATTATGGCACGTGTTCCCACGTGCGTCCGGAACTCTCTACGCGGACCTTTTTCTCGATCACACACTTTTATTCACCCCGCGGACACATTTTTCGGCACACAACTTTTCCGATGACCACGTGGCAGTCACTAAACACATTTTTCCGCACTATTTCTCCGATTTTCGTGCACGTGGCTCCTTCACATAATGTTTTCTGCCATGATTTTAATGTTTTGATGATGTCCATTTGCAATGTTGTGACTCACGCACGAGAGAGAGTCAAATCACTTTTTTTTCCACTTCACTTTTTCCGCGAACTTGGGAATCAATCCCACTTCTGATATGTAGGCGTTCTAATTAAATATCGCGCACTTACGGGCTGGGACTGTCGCCCTTTTTCATGCTGGAGAGGAACACAGTCTGCGGTGACGTGTGTTCGCTCTCACAGCATCAGCCCAACTGATCTTTCTCAGTTGAGCTGCAGTCCTCAGCACCGTTATTGGAGAGAGAGGAATTTAGGGAGAGGAGAGGGTTACATTTGACCGTCGAGAGGGCTCTCTTCTCGAATTGGTCAATGCGCTCCTACAATATGTTCTCTTCCACCAACGATTGTTCAAATGATTATGTATTATGTAATATATAAGAGTATTATAGTGTTTGAAATCATCTGTATAAGTTCTCTGTGTCCATTCCTTTATTTACTGTCTGATCAGTCAGTCCGAAGAAAATAAACTGTTGAGGAGTGTTTTAGTTTAAAATCAACTTTCGATTGAGAAGGTTGTCTCCGGTTTCACAAATCTCACGCGCTTCATGTGCGCTTCTGCTCAGGAGTTGTACCGCGTTTTTTCTTCAACTTTATTGTTAGTTATTTGTGATCTCCAAAGTGATAAACTTCGTGTATATTAGCAAACTCCAGTGAGATTTTTTCCCATTCTGGAATTTCCTCATATTTATTACCCGTGTACACAGACAACAATTTTTTTTTCTTTCTAAAGTCATTCATTATTCATTATCTTTTCAATTTTATTCCACTTTTTTTGTGTTGCATGACTCTCGCTTATTACTATTCATAGCATCGTGGTCTCGCAAATATTGCCATTGACCCTGACAGATTTGTCTGTTAAATTTTATTACATATAGAAAAAAGAATTCACATTCAGCTGTATAAAAGGAGAATCAAGAAGACAATAATGAGTTCTTATTCAGACAAGAAAAGGCTTATTAAGCTATTTGTATATATATATATATATTTTTACCTACATATTTAAAGGAATTTTCACCTCCGTTACATTGTAGCCTTTTACGATGTGTGACATTTTAAATTATGTACCATATTTCCTGTCACGAACTTAATTAACTGTTTAGAATTTCTTTTTTCAATATATTTTCAATACAAACCACACACAATGGTGCGATGTGGCATCAATTGTTTCTCTCTCACCCTCTAAAGAGATTCAAGAACAGAAAAGGTGTGTTATTTAAATTAAAGACCTGCATCGTGCTTAAGAGTGAAGTTCAATTCCTACGGAGTTTTTAAAATTAAGGATTTCCCCATTATTTTCCTTCAATAAGCGAGAGTCTCATGAAAAAGTTATAATATCTTGGTCAACACGTGGACACTTGTTGATTTTCTCCATGCAGAGAGTTACCTTTCTTTGCAATTTAATTAAAAGTTAAATTAAAATTATTTATTTAAAAAAAGTGTTGCAAGTGATTACATTAATAATATCGCAAATTGAATTTGTAGAGAAAAGTTGTATAAAAAAAGTGTGTAGTTCTGAATGGAATGTGAATAAACAATTATATAATTATATATATTTTTATTTGTTTAAAATATAAATAGACAAAAGCTAAGCTTTAAATGTTGAACTCATTAAAAGAATGTAAAAGTGATCGTCAAAAGAACATTCCTGCTTGGAGATTTATCTCTCGTTATTTTTCTTTAAACACCTCGGATTGAATAAAAAGGTACGAATTTTATTAGGTCATTGGTATTTTAAACAGATACTTAAATAAAGGAATTAAATTAAATTGTTTTGTTTATAAGAAGAGGAATGGAAATAAAAGTGAGTTGAATGTTCTTAAATGTACGTCATTTTGTTCAAATTAGTTGGAGAAAATTTAAGATTTATTAGCTAAGAGTCAAGCTTATGAGCATAGAAAAACATAGTTCAAAGGATTCTTTTCATTAGGATGATTTGTAAAAGAACAGACATACTTATGCGATTTTTTTATTCTCACAATTGATTGAATTTTCTTCCCTAATAAGATGTGTTTTATTTTATAAAAAATGTTATTATTTTAACAACTAATCAATTAATCAATACCAATACTAAACCACCTACAAGGCACCCATGCCGAGTTTCAATAATAAAAATTGTAATTCAATCCCATTCATTGGAAAATTCTTTGGTGTCTTGAGAAATATAATCATGTTAGAATATCTTATTTTATGATTGAAGCTGTCTGTGTTATTACAGCAGTCATTTAATCATGAAATTACATACACAACACATCACTTTCCTCGTTAATGTTAGATTGCAATTCCATAAAGCTACTCTTATGCAATTATTCCACTTAATAGTTTTCCATGTTTTTTTTTGTCATTGTTGTTGGGAAACTAAAATAGAATAATCTTTATCAATTTCTTCTTTAAATTAATGTAAATAAAATATGTATTGGTTGGAAAGAATTTTTTAAATACTCAATACAATACATTGAGGTTTTCCACGGAGTCTCTTCGTTCTCTCTCAACGTTCAACCTTATTTTCTATTGTTCTTCTATTTGTTTTCTTTTTTTTGTATTTCCTCTCGCTCTGCCTTAAAATATGCATATACAGCCTGCATAGAGAGATGCACGAAGAGAAGCTGGAAATGAAATTCAATTCCTCCGTAATCTTCAAAGACAGCATTTTTTTGTACGTTAAAGAAAACAAAAAGTAATATTATCTGTGTCATGACTACGAGAGAAGTTAAGTAATGTATACAAACAATTTATTACTGTGCACAATTGAATAGTTATTTACAGTGAAAAAGTTGTGGAGCAGTATTATGTAGGTATATAGCTGAGCGCATCAAACTTGCAAACAATTATTTGTTATGCAAAATGTCATCTTATAGCAATTATATTGCGTGCTCAGGCATTCTCGATGGAGCATCCGATTTGGGGTTTATCAAGAAGGTGAAAAATGCAACGTGTGGGCTTTAAGCGGAATTTTGATCATTTTTCCTCGCCGTGAATTGCTGTGTGTACCATTGGGGCAATAATAAAAGATATAGAGTAGGTACTTTTAATATGTGCGCTCTCACAGTGAGTTGCAGTGAAATATGGGTCCAAATAAGGAAACTTGCACTTTGGCTGGGTAATGTCACATCGTACATACATATATGAGACTTTTGCCCGCGCAAGAAGAAATAAACCATCAAGTTCAGACGCCACATGAATCATGTTCACTGCGCTCTGTGAGTAGGACCATTCTGGGAATTGTTGAAAAGTCCACATTGTTCGCGCCTCACGATGGGGAGGACACAAGCAATGAATTCATGTATATTTTCCGGCTGTCTCTCAACATCTCATTTTTCGTTTTTTGAATTTTCTTCTTTCCCTCCACCCAGATTTTGATGGATATGTCCCATTTTGCCACTCACGCAAGTAAATTTACATACACGGTACGCCTTATTTATTGTTATATTTTGTACCTTTTCTCTGCAGCACGACAACGTGAAAGCGTGCCTGACCACACTCCGGTTGAACTGTGTCGGGGGATTGGATGCAATAACGGCCACAGACATTCAAAGTGGTCGTCTAAAGGCGGTGCTTTCGCTCTTCTTTGCCCTCAGTCGGTACAAGCAGGCAACAAAGCAGAAAGTCTCCAATACGGGTGTTCTCGCTAAGCAGCAGCAGCAGCAACAACCGCAGCAACAGCAGCAACATCAGCAACAAGTAGCACCACCACCACCAATGACGAATAGGTGAGTTTACCCCGCACACACACACACAAAATACTTCCCTTAAAAATATTTGGGGCAAAATTAAAAGAATCACACAAAAAAAAACTTTTCAATGTTGAAAAATTAAAGATTTCAGTGTTTCTTTAATTTCTTTAAAGAAGAAAAAGGTAGTTATTTTATTATTTGAACAATATTTTTTGAGAGAATTGTTTGTACGTTCGTAGAGGGGAAAGGATTCTTCTCACATAGAGGGGAAATTCTATACAGGGTGTACTGAAATTATTTTATACTGATATTTATTTACTTTTTTAGCTGGGAAAGATTTTTTTGATGAAGGGTTTTAGGTAATTTTCACTTAAAATATTTCTTAAAATCTCTTAAAAATATTGATTTAAATCCCGCAAACACCTAATAATTCTCACATGATTAAGTTTGCAACATTCTGAATGAAATAAAATTATTTCTTAAAACTTTTCATTGATATTGAAAAAAAAAAATTTCAAAGAAAGTAAGTTTTGATTAAAATTTTAAATGCTGTTCTAACATATTTTTCAGGTCAATTTTAATAACCTAAATAAATAAATAAATAAATTCATACAAATTTTCAATAAATTTAACCAACTCTTGTTGCAAAAATTAAAAGCAAACAACCATCTGCCACTGACTGAGAATATTCGTTATAAAACCCCTCCTGGTACATATTTTATGTACATGTACATAACAAAACAACAGTTTGGCTAGGTCTAGACGAAACATAAAATTAGTATTTAATACACATCACTAGTAAAGCGTTAAATATGCAACATCAATCACTAAAATTCATGCGAAACATTTGCTGCGTCGTTTTAATAAATCAACAGCATGTGTTAACTATTTCATTGCATATCGCTGTCGAACAGCGCGTTGAGGGAATCAGAAAAAAATCCAGTAAAATGAATTTTAAGTATTATTTGTTATTTACAACGTTATACTGGACAAAATACCCAGAAAAAATCTTATAAATTGCATTTTTTTTTAATTAAGTAGTTAGAAGGGAATTGAAGGATACGTGCAGGACGATAAGGTCGTCTTATGGGCAAGTAGGGGAATACATAAAGGACATAAAAAGGATTTAATGATGATGGTATGATTAGCAAAATTAACTTCCATTTGGTATCCAAGATAATTCTTCTTTATTATTCTGAAGTGAGGTGTATAGGTAGGTGCGTTAGTGATTACTTAATATAGAACTTTGGCAGGAATTTAGGTGAGAATTTAATTTAATACAAACCACTGCAAGATATTATTCTGTCTTCAATTTACATTGGAGGGTGGTACGTACGTACAATTTTAAGCTCAATGCGGAAATTGCTTGTCCTTGTGTTTTAGGTTGAATGATAAAGAGGTCAATATCACTTCTAACTATCATCTACCTTTTGGCAGTGATAACCATCTGTGGAAAAGGGATTACATATCCTCCTGTGAGTGTCCACCATTAGGGTAGAAATTGACTCTTGTATCGCAGAGGGTGGGTGGAGCACAGAGGCGCATCTGCTCAACTTATTAATAGAGATCAATGTGCCTATAATGGAAATTTTGGCACACGAAAGGGTTACAACCAAAGGGGCGAAGCGCATTAGAGAAAATTAACGACCTAGATTGGATGGTTGAGATTAGACACCATGCAGACCTTGGATGCGGTTCAGGAGTTTTCTAATAGGCAAAAAATAAATCCAAAAGTCTCTCTAAGGGTGTAGGATGTAAAGGCAAACCCTCATATTACAAAATATAAACAACAAAGATCTTACATTCATGTTTATGGTACACATACTTATGCTTTGATGGGAAAAAGAAGCCGAGTTTATGTACAAATAGAAATAGAAATGGTAAATAATGTGTGAAGATGGCAATAACAACAGAAATGTTGTGGGTTTGTTCGTATATGGAAACTGAAGTCGCGCGCTTTTACAATCACTTTCTCTGTTGCTGGCAGGACTTGAAATGAGTTCTGGAGCGCATGTAGTGTCGCCTCTTTGTGCCAACTACCATTCCCAAAAATTTCCCAATAATTCACCCCAAATGATCGTAAATCTTGTGCGGCATATGTACCCATTCGCCGTACATTACACATCATACACATACACAGTGTGCGCCACACACCCGGCTCTGCCTTTTAACACGGAACCATATATACATACTTTGGTCTTACCATTTGGGTATAAGGGGGCGAGATGAAGCAGGACCAACGAGGAGGGTGACAATACACCACACTGAGCAGGAGCGACACACACTGGGTTTAATAGGGAGCGCGCCATTTACTTCTCTCTCTCTTTACTCCTTCACATGGAATCTCTGGCGGTTTTATAGTGCGGAAACTTAATATACTGGAGCTAATTTTCACCAAATGAAATTATGTACATTTTCCATGCGAGGTAAAATAACATTTTCCCCCATTTCCACGGAAAAGGTTTTTTTTTGGATCAATAAAATATTTTCAATGAAAAGTTGTATTCCTGGGGGAAAAACTGAGCACAGATTATATGTAGGTAGATTCTTAATTAAATTCTTAAGATAAATCTGTTCAATCTTATAAAAGAAGGAATTTTTCTTCATTATTTTTTGTAGGTACAAATATAATTTTTAAATTAGTCCTAATCCTTACACACATATTAACCCTCTGTATGCCAAGCAGGGTAAAAGATCGACCCCCAGGGCTATGATTTGTGTTATTATCTAAAAATGTATTGCAGAAAGTTCGTTTTCCAATTGCTGATGTCTCAAATATTTAATTCTAGAAATCTTTGAAAATTTTTGAAAAAATATTCTTTTGATTAAGAATTTACAAAACATTAAAAAAAACTATAAAGAACTATATAAAGAAAACCTGACTCTTTGTTTAATTTGCGAAAAATTGTGAGTTTCCATGATTCCTCCTCAGTCTGGAATCAGTAATCTACTAAACACAACACTACTAAAGTAATTCACACCCGGCATACGGAGGGTTATTCTCAATTATTATAAAAAAAACTAACATTCCTAATGAGTTTCTTGACAAGTCGTGAGCCTACCAGGGTTAATGAACCTAATATTCTTACTCTTAAAATTCTAACGAATAATTTAAGAATCCAAACAATAATTTATAAAAATGTAAAATTGCTACTCGCGGTGAAACATCTGTACGAAAAAAATTACATATTTATGATTATAGATACCGGAAATTCTTCATTGTTGAAAAATGGGAAACCTATTGACCTTCGAAGACATGCTAATGCTGTCTCTTCGGTATTTCCGACAAACCTATAGTGTCAAAGAGACCTGAAATGCGCACCATTCTCTCTGTGCAGAGCTTATTCCTCAATGGGTGTGAACTCTATCCATGGCAAGGAGAAAATTCCATGGTTGGTGATATTGTCAGTCAGTAGCAACTTGAGCCGTGCGGTGCAGCATTGTGTATATTTCATAACGTGGAAAGATATCGGAGGAGCACAGTCTCGCTTTGTGCCTCGGACTGTTCACGCGCTCGAGAATCGTTCTGGAACGGATTCACACTACTTGATGTTTTTTTTTTCGAGAGAAATCTCTTGAAGTGTGTTCTGCTGTTTTGGGAAGAAGTACCAAAAACAACAGGAGAAAAAAACACCCAACGATGCTCTTCCTCGAAGAATTCAATCTTAATTAATTTTCTCCTAAAATGTGATATATAGAACAAACGTGTAGAAATTTTTTTTAGTTGTGTTGTGATTCAAACTCTCCTCTTGTAATTTATATATGTATATAAATAGTTAGATTTTCACAAAGAGAGAGTTCCGCTCTGTGTGTGCGTTCATTTGGTCCACGAATTTTTATCGATTTTTCATCCCCGAAAATTTCTATGAGGGGTAGCATAGGAGGGTTGACTGAAATAAACATCGACTCCGACGCTCATTTCTCTTGTAAATTCATAACTCGCCAGACATTTGTATAAAATATTAAAATTTATTTCATTCACGCATCATAAGGAATGAAATTATGGAAATAACTGCGGTTGGTACTTTTATGCGTTAGGTATATACTTACCAGGATAAAAGACTAACTACCTATATTATACATATATTATTTGTGAAGCTGATGAAGTTAAAGAAAAGACACGGTGCGGTGTGTGGTTGTAAATGATGTGCGGTGGTTTAAATTTAAGCGGCTTTTTGCCAGTGAATATTATATTATAAAATATTATTATTATGCTTTCTGCTGGAAGCATGTCTTTTCGCACACGCAGTGTTTGTTGGTACCTTTTTGTTTCGTCAGAATCTCGTGCCCACAAAGTGTTCATCATCCATTCCAGAGAACTATTTTGAGATGAGCAATAATTCTGAGTTGTGTAGAGAACATTACAACAGCGAGAAAGCAGCTATTTTATTTTGTTGTGCCAAGTGAAAGTAAATACAGTGAGAGAGAGCAGGAGGAAGGAGAAAAATGGGAAATTCTTCCTCATCATCACTCCATCACAAAGGCAGAAAGTGCCATAGTCTTCCCACTTCACCCGATGTCAGAAGGTATTAGGAGGAGAGTCTCATCACAACTCTTCCACATAAAAAAAACCATCTACAGCAAAAATATTCTTTGTGTTCAATACACAACTCATGGTGCTTCATGCTGAATAAAAATTCTCTCTTATGCAAATTTCTTGTTTATCCCGCTCTTTTTTTTTCAATTTTCACCTCACATTTTTTTAAGCTCTTCTCCGATGATACCTTTATGCATCCGCAGAAAAAAATCCAATACCGTTTTTTTATTGCAATTTGCAATTTAAAATTATAATTGAGAAAAAAAGTAGGTTTATGATGAAAAACTTTTAGCAATGGGAAATTGTCAAATAAATTAAGTTTTTTTTATTCTCCGTAGAACTTTTTCATCAATAAAAAAATCTTTTGTGATTAGATTACGAATAAATTTACATTTAACCCTCGGAATGCCAAGCTGAATTCTGAAGAAGGGTACAGAAATGACCCCTGAAGTGCTTCAAGTATTAAAAAAAATAAAATAACATTTTCCGCATACTTTTTCATGAGTATATCATGAAACTCTCTCCTAGACTCTTGTCTTGCATTTGATGCACGTAAGATTACTTTTGAAAGTTGTCTCACGGGAGTTTATAAAATGTACAAGAAGAAGTGGAAATACAAGCCCCGGGTACGCCTACGATTCTTTCCAGTGTTCTTTGCATGCTTCTCAGTTTTTATGCATCACCAAATGCATTGGAGAAAAACATAAATGACAAGCATTCAAATAGATAGTTTCACAAACACTTTTTATATGTATATCATTTACGTGAGATGGAAATAAGAAGAAGGCAAAATCGCATTTCGTTTTCTAATAAAAAGAAAAGAAAAGAAGCAGCAGACTCTCTCTACTAAATAATAACTAAGTAAGTAAATTAATTTTCTTTTTACTTCTCTTTCATTGCTCACAGACAACTTCCTCTGTCGTATGCCAAAGCTGGTCCGAATGGTGGTACGGCCATTCCTCTACCTGCCACGGTTCTTGTTACGAGGAGGTGTCCCCCGGACAAGGTGCGACCACTGCCACCAACTCCAGGCCAACAAGCTTGTAAGTGATGCTGTGTAATATGTATGCAAGTCTTTTATATTTAACCTTTAAAGGGCAAGCACGATAAATTCAGCTGTGTGTGATATTTTATGTTAAATTCACCGTACATTTCTCACCGTATGCCCCAGTGAGGCCTCTCTAGGTAGGCAAAAAACCAGTGGGAGGTCCAATTTATATTAATATTTATTGACAATTCAATTTACAAGTAAACTATTAAAGCTCATCAATTAATTTCTCTCATACCCAGCACAAAACTGCTTGTGTACTGTATGGAAAAAGATGTCTCGTATTTTATTACTCACAACTAGACTTTATTAATTTTATTTCTTTATGTAGTTCAACAGCTTCGACAGCATCTTCCTCTATCTTCATTGTATTTTAGACTTTCCTCCATACAATAGAAAAGTCAAAGGGAGAATTTCTATTATAGCAAAAGGGAGTAGTTTCATATTTAGTATCATAAGGAAAATATTTTATATAGTCCTTTCAGTGTGGAGTGGAAAATGAGGAATCTCTTCAGCTAAATGTGTAATAAATACATTCCCTTGAGAGACATTTGAAAGACCCTTCGGGGTGTTTCATGATTTTCTCTCATCTCTCATTTAAATCCAATATTTTTGGAGACCATGACGATTTTACAACACTCAAGAGGAAGCAAAAAAAAAGAGAAGAGATTTCTTGGATGTTGACAAGAGCACGCATTACGTGTAACAAAAAAAAAGAGAATCCTCGTGACATTTTCATAAAGTCCTAAACATGGATTTCACATAAAACGCATGAAATATTTTCCAACCATTTTCTCATTTTCATCACATTTTGCACATACCGAGAAAAATTATCTTGTACCAAATTTATCAACGACATTTCTTGGAATTCTCACACTATTCTGGATCATTTAAATTCTTACATGTTGATGGATTTATTGCATGAAATGATTTTCTTTTGGATTAATCAGAAAAAGTGATAAAAGCTATCGCTATTAAAGATGTAGTCAAGAGATTCTTAACTTAATTTATTTTTATTTTTATTTAATTTTTCATTATGTTTAAGTTTTAAAAGAAAATGAAACAAAGAATTTGACTTTTAGATTGTTTTATATTTAATCAATATACGATTTTTCACAGATTTCTGTAAAATCCCATGATTTTCCTGGAAGGAAAATTTTAAGAGCAACACGAAGAACGAAGTAAAAACATCTTTTGCTCAATTTTGATTAATCTGAGTGATATTCTGCAACATTTTTGTGTTTAATCTGAGACAAAAATGCTGAGAAAAGTAATGTTATTTATAGATTTCTGTCTTGTACTCCGAAACGACGATGTGCCTTAATTTATAAAGATATGCTCAATTAATTACAATTGCTTTCATTAAATACCTACGTAATTACATAAGTAAGTAATATTATGTATAATGTGCATCGTTTATGTTAAGAATATATAAGCATATAGCGATGTAATTAGCTCTTACGTACCTAAGGAATTTAAAGTAATTGAACAAAGTATAAATGAATAAACTGCCAAGAAAAACCACTAAAAATTATCCTTAAAATCCTTTTAGCTCAGCATTATGGAATATCATATTTTCAAGCACTTTGCAAGAAATCTTTTCCTTTTTCTGCCATGCAGCAGTCTTCCTTGCTATTTAATGTCCTTAAGTATGTACATTATGTCATAGGATATGCTAGGAGCAAAAAAAAATGAGGGACTAATGGGACTAATGCGTTCGAGTGCGTGTGTCAATTAATCACGGGTGGATATCTTGATTATGCTGTGGGGGAGGATTTGCAAAAAGTAAACTGCCACATCATCGTAGAATCCCCTTCCTAGAGGCAGAGAGGAAGAGAGCGAGAGCAAATCACTGATGATGGGTTAAATGTGTGGATGAACTTTTTAGGAGACTTTAAAGTTTTTTTTTCTTCTTACTTCGCTATTTTTTTTTTTTAAGTTTTTATGCATTTTATTTTGCAGCCGCTACCACATTGTCTAAGCAGTCAGGTGCCATTGCTGGCGATGGGGGCTCACAGCAATCCACAGCATCCAACTCTCCGCTCCATAAGGGAAACAATAGGTACGGAATCATGCAATTTGCATAAATAGAACATTTTACCCTGGCAAATATTGTAGCAACATTTACCAATTGCCTTGCATTAAAATGCTGTGTTTGTATGATTTCAGTCTGCGTCATTCGCAACCAATGGTGAAAGCCCCACCGAGTCCCTACTCCAGTCAAAACTCCATCCCCAATGGGAGTATTACGGGGAGTTTACCCACCGAGGGTGGCCAGAAGCAATCCATGTTGCACAAATTTAAACTCTTCAACCGCGAAAAGTCCGACCGTACGAAGCAACAGACGTCGAAGCGCACCAGCTCCAGCAGTGGCTTCTCCTCGGCACGGAGTGAGAGGAGTGATTCCAGTCTCAGTCTCAACGATGGGCAGTATCAGTGCAATAAAGTGACTGGACCGGGTGGGAAGAAAGGCGACCAAAAGTCCCAGAAAGTGGGTAGCACGAAGCAGCCGGCAGTTGCAAAGGCGAACAACGCCAATTCGGTGAAGACAAAAGGGGAGAAGGGGACGTCTGTTGCTGGTAGGAAGGAGTCCGACACTCACATCCCGGCTGCACCGAAAGTACAAAAGAGCACAGCACCACTAAAGGCGGAGAGTGTCACATCGGTGGGGAAGAGTAAGCACGCAATGCAGAAGATTGAAGTACGTTCCGAGAGTCGCAACAGTTTGTCGAGCATTTCAAAATCCAGTGTGAGCGTGAATGCAAATACGGGCATTCCAAAACCCATGGCAGCAATTAAGGGTACAACAAAACCACCCGCTTCCGCTGCAAAGGCCGAAGATGCAGAAGTGCAGAGCAAATTGGACATATCCCCGGCGCCCGTCAATATCAACAAACATCATCAGGCAAATGCATACATATCAGCCTCATCAGAGGTGGACCACAAAACACAAGTAGTTAATCCATTAGAGTGCGAGAAGGTGCCCATCCAGCCGAGTGCAATGCCCGCAAATCAGCATCCACCCAGCATTGCTATGACTGATTCCACCCACTCCAGTTCCACACACAGCACCTCTACGGGTCTCCACTCAAATTCCAGTGAATCCAGTGTGATATATCGCCCCAGTTCAGAGTCGGGATCGGATATTTTTCATTCACGTGCCTCCTTCATACAGTCACCCCTGCGAACAGTTATCCCCAATCGCAAAGTCGACAAGCTTCCACCGCATCCAGCGTATCGTGGTGCATCGGAACCCCTACGTGGTGATCAAAAATTCCACACGGTTCCTTCGAAGCAATCCCTCGGGGAGGAGGAGAAACCCGTGGCTGTGGTACCCATGAGACCACTCCTGCGTGGCTACAACAGTCACGTGACACTACCCACGAGAGGCTCAAGGAGCCATCGGCAATTCATTGTGCAAGGACTCACGGAGGAGCTAACAAATCAAGGCTACTGCAGCGATAGCGATGGCCTCAAGTCCCTCTCTAGCAAGTACATGGAGATTGATAACGGATACTTATCGGAGGGTGGCTCCCCCGGAAAGCATCTCATGAGCGTTATTCGACAGAGACAAATGCTCCCAACGACAATTGAAGAGAGGTACGTTTGATTCTGATATATTTATACTGCCATAAATGTAACGATGGTGAAGCAGATTTTAGGGGTGAGAACGTGGGTGGGGTGGATGAGTTTTATCAGAAGGGGTTTGTTGAAATATTTCGAAAATTTACCTTAAAATCCCTGAAAATCTTTGAAATCTATAAAATGAGTAAAAAGAATTAAGAGGAGTTCCTAAAAACTTTATTTAAATTAACTTTGCATCGAGTTTCCACCTTTTAAGCAAGCTGTAGCCAATAAAAATGCTTCAATTGAATTTATCAGCCAATCAGAGCTCTTCTTTAAAATACCGATTCTTCTTTTTTGTTCGTTTTTATTTGATTTAGTTGATTTGAATAGATTATAATTGAAATTTTAGGAAAAATTCAAGTTTTAAAATTGAAAGTCTTTTCTTTCGTGAAAATATACAAATTTCCTTTTCTTTTCTTTCTTAAAAAATTGTTTGTTACATTAAAGAAAATTATTTTCTTCTTTCATAACGAAGCGATAACGATTTAAAGAACCAATAAAAAAAAACCTTCCCACTTTTATTTTTCCCATTGAATCATCAATCTTATCAATTCATGAAAATTGATTATAAGTATATTCAAATAATGGAAAGAGAGTCCTTGTGTGAAAATTTTCCCATATTTCATTGAAAGTGCAAACCTTTTACAGAAATTCTGCAATTTGGATATATTGTGTGCGTTCAAAATGCTCCCTCCACCCCCACCCCAATGCCATTATATAATGTAATGGGCCTGAAATTCAAGTTGCCTCCCCCGCACTGTATATATGCGAGTTCAATCTCTTTCAATAGCCCTACATAGGGAGACATCATCATTGAGATTGTACCATGGCTCCCCCCAGAAATGCTTCGTTTTTATCTTTTGTGAATACACAACCCCCCGCAACTTGTCATTCACCCAAAATCTTCCTTCCCTCACCGCATTACGCAGCCCTTCGTAAAATATTTATGCGGCCAAACCCTCCATGGTGAATAATAGGTTGTGAGTAATGTGTAATAAAAGTTATCATTTGTTATCGTTTACACATGTGCATTTATAAACATCCAACCCCCGCCGCCCATGCGGAGGGAAGCTTACAATTTGCAAGCACTACATAATCCTTTTCCAGGGCCGCACCACCATTTCACTGCCAAAATTTACAAATGCTCACTGCCGCAGAGTTAAACTGTTAATTAATTCACGCCATTGAATACAATATAATCCCCGCAGTATATCCAGGATATAATGCATAATTTCCACATGGGAGGGTGGTGGAATTTCAAAAGCGGAAGTTATATGGGGGCTGTGCCCGAAATTCCCGCGCGACTACATTTTGCGTGATGAAGTTCCAAGTTGGAATGTGCCGGAAATACTAACATACATATGTACATAACATCTCCTCTCTTAACAAACTAAAAGCAATATCCATAATCTGAGGGGAAGCTTATTGGTTATTGCGAGGGGCAAATAATTGAGCGAAAATGAGCGAAATCACAAATTTCGATATTTTTGCTCCTTGCGCTCTCACAAAATTCGGTTCCACTCGTTTTGCTTCGGCTCGACGCACACCATGCACCACACTAAAGTTTTATGACGGCAGATTTACAAAATTTTTGAAAATTGCGGAAATAAAAATTTCGAATACAGATATGTTAATTTTATTTATAAAGCAACTTTAAGGAATTCTTTATTAAAGGTACTCCTTAAAATTGAAAGTTTTATTTTAAGGAGTTCTTTTTTAGAGTTAAGCTACTCCTTTAAATGAATTCTTTTCTTTTAAGGAGTTCTTTTTTTAGAGTTAAGCTACTCCTTTAAATGAATTCTTTTCTTTTTAAGGAGTTCCTTTACAAAGTTAAGGTACCCTTTTAAATGAAACCTTTCTTTTTAAGGAATTCTTTTTTAGAGTTAAGCTACTCCTTTAAATGAAAACTTTTCTTTTAAGGAATTCTATTTTAGAGTTAAGCTACTCCTTTAAATGAAATCTTTTCTTTTAAGGAGTTCCTTTACAAAGTTAAGGTACTCCTTTAAATGAAATCTTTTCTTTTTAAAGAGTTCCTTTAAAAAGTTAAGGTACTCCTTTAAATAAAATCTTTTCTTTTTAAGGAGTTCCTTTACAAAGTTAGGGTACTCCTTTAAATGAAATCTTTTCTTTTTAAAGAGTTCCTTTACAAAGTTAGGGTACTCTTTTAAATAAATTCTTTTCTTTTTAAAGAGTTCCTTTACAAAGTTAAGGTACTCCTTTAAATTATTTTTTTTCTTTTTAAAGAGTTCCTTTAAAAAGTTAAGGTACTCCTTTAAATGAAATCTTTTCTTTTTAAGGAGTTCCTTTACAAAGTTAAGGTACCCTTTTAAATGAAACCTTTCTTTTTAAGGAATTCTTTTTTAGAGTTAAGCTACTCCTTTAAATGAAAACTTTTCTTTTAAGGAATTCTATTTTAGAGTTAAGCTACTCCTTTAAATAAAATCTTTTCTTTTTAAGGAGTTCCTTTACAAAGTTAAGGTACTCCTTTAAATAAAATCTTTTCTTTTTAAAGAGTTCCTTTAAAAAGTTAAGGTACTCCTTTAAATAAAATCTTTTCTTTTTAAGGAGTTCCTTTACAAAGTTAGGGTACTCCTTTAAATGAAATCTTTTCTTTTTAAGGAGTTCTTTTTTCAGAGTTAAGCTACTCTTTTAAATAAATTCTTTTCTTTTTAAAGAGTTCCTTTACAAAGTTAAGGTACTCCTTTAAATTATTTTTTTTCTTTTTAAAGAGTTCCTTTAAAAAGTTAAGGTACTCCTTTAAATGAAATCTTTTCTTTTTAAGGAGTTCCTTTACAAAGTTAAGGTACCCTTTTAAATGAAACCTTTCTTTTTAAGGAATTCTTTTTTAGAGTTAAGCTACTCCTTTAAATGAAAACTTTTCTTTTAAGGAATTCTATTTTAGAGTTAAGCTACTCCTTTAAATAAAATCTTTTCTTTTTAAGGAGTTCCTTTACAAAGTTAGGGTACTCCTTTAAATGAAATCTTTTCTTTTTAAGGAGTTCTTTTTTCAGAGTTAAGCTACTCTTTTAAATAAATTCTTTTCTTTTTAAAGAGTTCCTTTACAAAGTTAGGGTACTCCTTCAAATGAAATCTTTTCTTTTTAAGGAGTTCCTTTAAAAAGTTAAGGTACTCTTTTAAATGAAATCTTTTCTTTTAAGGAGTTTCTTTACAAAGTTAAGGTACTCCTTTAAATGAAAACTTTTCCTTTAAGGAGTACTTTTTTTTAAAGTTAAGGTACTCTTTTAAATGAAATCTTTTCTTTTTAATAAATTTAATATGGTTAAGCGCGCAGCGCTCACGAAAAAACCAAACTACGAGAAAATGAATTTTTTTTTATTTAATTTAATATGGTCAAGCGCGCAGCGCTCACGCAAAAAACCAAACTACGAGAAAATAAATTTTCTATTATTTAACTTAATATGGTCAAGCGCGCAGCGCTCACGCAAAAAACCAAACTACGAGAAAATGAATTTTTTTTTATTTAATTTAATATGGTCAAGCGCGCAGCGCTCACGCAAAAAACCAAACTACGAGAAAATAAATTTTCTATTATTTAATTTAATATGGTCAAGCGCGCAGCGCTCACGCAAAAAACCAAACTACGCAGAAATGAAATCTTTCTTTTTAATAAATTTAATATGGTTAAGCGCGCAGCGCTCACGCAAAAAACCAAACTACGAGAAAATAATTTTTTTTTATTTAATTTAATATGGTCAAGCGCGCAGCGCTCACGCAAGAAACCAAACTACGAGAAAATGATTTTTTTTTATTTAATTTAATATGGTCAAGCGCGCAGCGCTCACGCAAAAAACCAAACTACGAGAAAATAAATTTTCTTTAATATGGTCAAGCGCGCAGCGCTCACGCAAAAAACCAAACTACGAGAAAATGAATTTTTTTTTATTTAATTTAATATGGTCAAGCGCGCAGCGCTCACGCAAAAAACCAAACTACGAGAAAATAAATTTTCTATTATTTAATTTAATATGGTCAAGCGCGCAGCGCTCACGCAAAAAACCAAACTACGCAGAAATGAAATCTTTCTTTTTAATAAATTTAATATGGTTAAGCGCGCAGCGCTCACGCAAAAAACCAAACTACGAGAAAATAATTTTTTTTTATTTAATTTAATATGGTCAAGCGCGCAGCGCTCACGCAAGAAACCAAACTACGAGAAAATGATTTTTTTTTATTTAATTTAATATGGTCAAGCGCGCAGCGCTCACGAAAAAACCAAACTACGAGAAAATGAATTTTTTTTTATTTAATTTAATATGGTCAAGCGCGCAGCGCTCACGCAAAAAACCAAACTACGAGAAAATAAATTTTCTATTATTTAACTTAATATGGTCAAGCGCGCAGCGCTCACGCAAAAAACCAAACTACGAGAAAATGAATTTTTTTTTATTTAATTTAATATGGTCAAGCGCGCAGCGCTCACGCAAAAAACCAAACTACGAGAAAATAAATTTTCTATTATTTAATTTAATATGGTCAAGCGCGCAGCGCTCACGCAAAAAACCAAACTACGCAGAAATGAAATCTTTCTTTTTAATAAATTTAATATGGTTAAGCGCGCAGCGCTCACGCAAAAAACCAAACTACGAGAAAATAATTTTTTTTTATTTAATTTAATATGGTCAAGCGCGCAGCGCTCACGCAAGAAACCAAACTACGAGAAAATGATTTTTTTTTATTTAATTTAATATGGTCAAGCGCGCAGCGCTCACGCAAAAAACCAAACTACGCGAAAATGAAATCTTTCTTTTTAATAAATTTAATATGGTTAAGCGCGCAGCGCTCACGCAAAAAACCAAACTACGAGAAAATAAATTTTCTTTTATTTAATTTAATATGGTCAAGCGCGCAGCGCTCACGCAAAAAACCAAACTACGCGAAAATGAATTTTCTTTTATTTAATTTAATATGGTCAAGCGCGCAGCGCTCACGCAAGAAACCAAACTACGAGAAAATGATTTTTTTTTTATTTAATTTAATATGGTCAAGCGCGCAGCGCTCACGCAAAAAACCAAACTACGCGAAAATGAAATCTTTCTTTTTAATAAATTTAATATGGTTAAGCGCGCAGCGCTCACGCAAAAAACCAAACTACGAGAAAATAAATTTTCTATTATTTAACTTAATATGGTCAAGCGCGCAGCGCTCACGCAAAAAACCAAACTACGAGAAAATGAATTTTTTTTTATTTAATTTAATATGGTCAAGCGCTCACGCAAAAAACCAAACTACGCGAAAATGAAATCTTTCTTTTTAATAAATTTAATATGGTTAAGCGCGCAGCGCTCACGCAAAAACCCAAATTACGCGAAAATGAATTTTCTTTTTAATGAATTTAATATGGTCAAGCGGGAAGCGCTCACACAAGAACCAACCAACCAACAATAATAGTAAAAAGGAAATTCTTTTTCGCGTAGTTTGGTTCTTGCGTAGGCGCTTCGCGCTTAACCATATTAAATTTATTAAAAAAGAAATTTATTTTCTCGTAGTTTGGTTTTTTGCGTGAGTGCTGCGCGCTTGACCATATTAAATTAAATAAAAGAAAATTCATTTTCGCGTAGTTTGGTTCTTGCGTGGGCGTTTCGCGCTTGACCATATTAAATTTATTGACCATATTAAATTTATTAAAAAGAAATTCATTTAATTTTATTTGAAAGATTTCATTTAAAGGAGTACCTTAACTTTGTAAAGCAACTCTTTAAAAAGAAAAGATTTCATTTAAAGGAGTACCCTAACTTTGTAAAGGAACTCTTTAAAAAGAAAAGATTTCATTTAAAGGAGTACCCTAACTTTGTAAAGGAACTCCTCAAAAAGAAAAGAATTCATTTAAAAGAGTACCTTAACTTTGTAAAGGAACTCTTTAAAAAGAAAAGAATTCATTTAAAAGAGTACCTTAACTTTGTAAAGGAACTCTTTAAAAAGAAAAGTATTTATTTAAAGGAGTAGCTTAACTCTAAAATAGAATTCCTTAAAAGAAAAGATTTCATTTAAAGGAGTACCTTAACTTTGTAAAGGAACTCCTTAAAAAGAAAAGAATTCATTTAAAAGAGTACCTTAACTCTAAAAAAGAACTTTTTAAAAAGAAAAGAATTCATTTAAAGGAGTACCTTAACTTTGTAAAGGAACTCCTTAAAAGAAAAGATTTCATTTAAAGGAGTAGCTTAACTTTGTAAAGGAACTCTTTAAAAAGAAAAGTTTTTATTTAAAGGAGTAGCTTAACTCTAAAATAGAATTCCTTAAAAGAAAAGTTTTCATTTAAAGGAGTACCCTAACTTTGTAAAGGAACTCCTTAAAAAGAAAGTTTTCATTTAAAAGAGTACCGTAACTCTAAAAAAGAACTCTTTAAAAAGAAAAGAATTCATTTAAAGGAGTACCTTAACTTTTTAAAGGAACTCCTTAAAAGAAAAGATTTCATTTAAAGGAGTACCTTAACTTTGTAAAGCAGGGGTGAGCTGACAATCAAAAGTGACAATCACGTCTGACGTCTTTGAGTGAAACTATGTTTCACAACATTCACCTTCCAATGAAACTTTCATGGAAATTGAAAATTTCAATTAGGAAGAAATAAAAAAAAAATTTTAAATTTTTAAGCAATTATTTTAATTAAAGACCAAAGAATTAAGATTAGAACAGTGACTAAAAAATGCCAAAAAGTGTTTTGTGATAGTGCTTGTAAAGAAATTGGGAATTTTTTCCAAAATTATTTGAAAAAACTTCCTCGGAGAGGACTACCAGTCGGCATACCAAGGAGGAGCACCAAGTAGCTTACCCAGGAGGAGTCTCAGACGGCTTTTCAAGGAGTACCAGGTAGCCCAATGAGGAGAAATCAATTCCCTTACCGAGAAAAGTGACCTGTTGCAGAGAATCAGGCGGTACATCGAGGAGGAACACCAGGTAGTCTACTCCGGAGAAGCATCAGGTAGCCTACTGATGAGCAATCAATGGCATACCGAGAGGAGAGATCAGTGGCCTATTGTAGCAAAATTACCGGCCTACCGACGTGATCACTTCCAGTGCACTTCCAGGGCACTTCCAGGAATACGATGCGGCACACCGATGAGGATCACCAGGTGGCCTACCCACACGGAGTATCACTCAGCTTAACAAGAAACACCAGGAAGCCGACTGATAAGTTATCAGTGGCCTATTGAGGAGGATAAGAAGCGCTCCTTTTTGAACAAAAAAATACGCGGGAAACCAATTAACAAATTCTTCGTTTTGTCATAAGCGCACCAAAAGACATGTCTTTGGCAATGTCACATGACGAAACGGGACATTTTACGTGACATTGTAATATTTCTTTGCAATAAAAATTAATAATTTTTTAATCACACTTAATAACAGCTCGGGTTGAATAGCAAAAAGCAAACCACCTAAAAAGAATTTCTTTTTAATTAATTTAATATGGTCAAGCGCGAAGCAGTGGTATCAACGCAGAGTAACCAAACTACGCGAAAATAATTTTTTTTTAAATTAATTTAATATGGTCAAGCGCGCAGCGCCCACGCAAAAGCCAAACTACGCAAAAAGGAATCTTTTTTAATAAATTTAATATGGTCAAGCGCGAAGCGCTTACGCAAAAAACCAAACTACGCGAAAATGAATTTTTTTTTAATTAATTTAATATGGTCAAGCGCGAAGCGCTGACGCAAAAAACCAAACTACGCGAAAATGAATTTTTCTTAATTAATTTAATATGGTCAAGCTAGAAGCGCCCACGCAAAAGCCAAACTACGCAAAAAGGAATCTTTTTTTAATAAATTTAATATGGTCAAGCGCGAAGCGCTGACGCAAAAAACTAAACTACGCGAAAATGATTTTTTTTTTAATTAATTTAATATGGTCAAGCGCGAAGCGCCCACGCAAGAACCAAACTACGCAAAAAGGAATCTTTTTTTAATTAATTTAATGTGGTCAAGCGCGAAGCGCCCAAGCAAGAACCAAACTACGCGAAAATGAATTTTTTTTTATAAATTTAATATGGTCAAGCGCGAAGCGCTGACGCAGAAAACTAAACTACGCGAAAATGATTTTTTTTTAATTAATTTAATATGGTCAAGCGCGAAGCGCCCACGCAAGAACCAAACTACCCGAAAATAATTTTTTTTTTAATTAATTTAATATGGTCAAGCGCGAAGCGCCCACGCGAAAGCCAAACTACGCAAAAAGGAATCTTTTTTAATAAATTTAATATGGTCAAGCGCGAAGCGCTGACGCAAAAAACTAAACTACGCGAAAATGAATTTTTTTTTATAAATTTAATATGGTCAAGCGCGAAGCGCTGACGCAGAAAACTAAACTACGCGAAAATGATTTTTTTTTTAATTAATTTAATATGGTCAAGCGCGAAGCGCCCACGCAAGAACCAAACTACGCAAAAAGGAATCTTTTTTTAATTAATTTAATGTGGTCAAGCGCGAAGCGCCCAAGCAAGAACCAAACTACGCGAAAATGAATTTTTTTTTATAAATTTAATATGGTCAAGCGCGAAGCGCTGACGCAGAAAACTAAACTACGCGAAAATGATTTTTTTTTAATTAATTTAATATGGTCAAGCGCGAAGCGCCCACGCAAGAACCAAACTACCCGAAAATAATTTTTTTTTTAATTAATTTAATATGGTCAAGCGCGAAGCGCCCACGCGAAAGCCAAACTACGCAAAAAGGAATCTTTTTTAATAAATTTAATATGGTCAAGCGCGAAGCGCTGACGCAAAAAACTAAACTACGCGAAAATGAATTTTTTTTTATAAATTTAATATGGTCAAGCGCGAAGCGCTGACGCAGAAAACTAAACTACGCGAAAATAATTTTTTTTTAATTAATTTAATATGGTCAAGCGCGCAGCGCCCACGCAAAAGCCAAACTACGCAAAAAGGAATCTTTTTTAATAAATTTAATATGGTCAAGCGCGAAGCGCTTACGCAAAAAACCAAACTACGCGAAAATGATTTTTTTTTAAATTAATTTAATGTGGTCAAGCGCGAAGCGCTGACGCAAAAAACTAAACTACGCGAAAATGAATTTTTCTTAATTAATTTAATATGGTCAAGCGCGAAGCGCCCACGCAAAAGCCAAACTACGCAAAAAGGAATCTTTTTTTAATAAATTTAATATGGTCAAGCGCGAAGCGCTGACGCAAAAAAATAAACTACGCGAAAATGATTTTTTTTTAATTAATTTAATATGGTCAAGCGCGAAGCGCCCACGCAAGAACCAAACTACGCAAAAAGGAATCTTTTTTTAATTAATTTAATGTGGTCAAGCGCGAAGCGCCCAAGCAAGAACCAAACTACGCGAAAATGAATTTTTTTTATAAATTTAATATGGTCAAGCGCGAAGCGCTGACGCAGAAAACTAAACTACGCGAAAATGATTTTTTTTTTAATTAATTTAATATGGTCAAGCGCGAAGCGCTGACGCAAAAAACCAAACTACGCGAAAATGAATTTTTCTTAATTAATTTAATATGGTCAAGCGCGAAGCGCCCACGCAAAAGCCAAACTACGCAAAAAGGAATCTTTTTTTAATAAATTTAATATGGTCAAGCGCGAAGCGCTGACGCAAAAAACTAAACTACGCGAAAATGATTTTTTTTTTAATTAATTTAATATGGTCAAGCGCGAAGCGCTGACGCAGAAAACTAAACTACGCGAAAATGATTTTTTTTTAATTAATTTAATATGGTCAAGCGCGAAGCGCCCACGCAAGAACCAAACTACGCGAAAATAATTTTTTTTTAATTAATTTAATATGGTCAAGCGCGCAGCGCCCACGCAAAAGCCAAACTACGCAAAAAGGAATCTTTTTTAATAAATTTAATATGGTCAAGCGCGAAAATGTTCGAAATCTGAAGAGGCCAGTTAGACACCGCAACGAGGGTGCGCGTCTTCTGAACTGGCGCTGAAATGGAGAAAAATTTAAGAGACTTTGTTTACCGTCTGGCGCGCCTGTCTTGGCAGGCACTGTTTTATTACAAAACTTGCTAGATGGTACATTAACAAGAAGTGAAGTTCTTATTCTAACATGAGGTTCTTTTATATTAATTTTTGTCCTCTTCCTGGAGTGGGAGAGAAGCGCGAGTACCCCCCACGAGTACTTCGCTCCGCACTCCAGGAAGTGGGAAGTGGTGCCACAGCTGACCTGAAATGCAGCTGTGGCACTAAATTTTGATTTATTTATTATTGTTTTGACGGTGACTCTTCCACCTTTACAACTTTGTTTTTCTTTTACTTGTTCTGTGCATGTTCATTCTGAACATCTTGGGCCCGCGGCGAGGGTGTGGGTGGTGCGGCGCGTTGCAGCATCTGTCGAAACCTTGTTGCGAGTGGGAGCTCGTTGTTTGCTGATGGCTGGACGTCTCCTAGAGCGGCCTGGCGTTGTTTTCTTCGCTGCACCCCCATCCATCCCAGGATGCTGATGACGCCGGAGGTCAGAATGCCGAGGCATGCCCATGTTGCAAGGGCATGATGGTTTACGGGTTCGATTGTGGGCGTAGGAAACCCGATTTCTTCCACGTTTTCGTATGGCTTTAGCGGCATTATCTGATTCCCTCCCGTGATGGTGATGTGTTTTGCGACTTGTTGATTTGCCAAATTTATTGGGTGGCTGTAACCCGCAACGGCCGACATGGAAGTCTCCATCATGGCCTGCAGAGTAATGGCGTCACCCTCAATTTGGCAGCCGCTCGGGATCCTGACTAGCCCTGCGTTCTGTATCAGGGCTTCCTCCCTTAATCCTTGGCATATGATGGCGATGGTTCTCGGACTTTCTGTGACGTAGAGCCACACGTTTGCCATTGCCATCTGTTTCCATACTGTCCCTTTCAAGTCAAGCAGCGTGGTGTTGCATGCTTTTTTCGGGTGTCTGTTGTACAGTTCGTCTATGACACATTGGGGTTGGTCCTTTAGGTTGTGGACCGCATGAGGAGTACAGATATACTCCTTGTGCGCGACCATGACGCAACCTTCCTTGTCGAATATGAAATACTTTTGGCTGTTGAACTCCAGGGCCAATCTGTCTAACCCTGGATTGGGCAGTAGGAAGCTTCCGTTGGTTGTGTGCAGGGGGATGGGGGTTACTTGCAGTAGCTGGAACCGTCTTCTTTCCAGGATGTCCAGTCGCCCTTGGATTTGGATTCCCTCTTCTGTGGTCTTGATGGCCACCTCGCCGTGGGTCCAGTGCGCTATTGAATACCCTTCCCCTATTTTATACAGTGTTCTATGTGTTACATCATAAATGGTGTTTATATTCATGAAATCTATTAGGCTACCCCTTCCAGTTTTGGCTAATAGTATTTTGCTATAGTGATTACTGATTTCATCTAAATATGCAGCAGCGTCCACATACATCGCGAGGACTTCCAGTCTCAGACGGTTATGATCAGTCGCTCCGCTTGTGGCGCTGAGCTCTTGAGTTAATTTAATGACTTGATTGGTTTTTTCAACATATTGTTTTAGCCTGGCATTGACTTGCTCAATTGTTTTGTCGACCTTAACGCTAAGGTGGAGCATACGGTGCTCTTGTGCCTCGGATTCATGCCTCTGACTCGTCTTCAGGCTATCTAAATCTTTGTATACCTCATCGTTGACACCAAAGACATAAGTGAGCATTTTGCCGAGTACCCCTCTTTTAGTTCTGGTGCTTGTAAATATACTGTCAATCTGAATTAACGCGTCGCTCGCCTTATGTCTTAGATGACGAACGTAATTTTCACAGTGTATATCTTTGGCAAATGCCTGAGCCGCGGCGCATGAATCCGATGTATTTTTAAATGCTTGCCCGATTGCTTGCCTGTCCATCAAAATGCGACGGGCTGAATAATCTATGTCTACGCGAAGGGATCCTCTTTTAATTTTGGCCCACCCGAACTCCTCGATGTATAGGCCAGGTGACGGACTGACCAGTGTGTAATTATGAACCGCGTGAGGAGTGTGAGCCGATCCCATGGCTAGAAGAGCCATAAATAGAAATATGAACAAGGACCGCCAAGAAGTTCCTTTGGAGCTTCTCTTTGGCCTTTCTGTTTCCTGTGTTGTTACCAAGGCGTCAACAGGCGCCTCTTCGATTGGATTGTCCTCTTGGTAAATCGGTAACCGGGCAATCTTTGTTATAGGTCTTCTCTTTGTACCCGTTGCTGTTCTAAGATCAGCAACGCGAGGTAGGCCAGCCTTGTCGGGTAATACATGCTCAACCCGGGCTAAAGGCCATTGTAGGGGAGCCGTGTTGTCATCCATGATTAGCACTAATTCACCTGTTTTTATGGGTTGAGTGCGTTTCTTCCATTTGTTGCGCTCTTGTAGGTGGTGAAGGTATTCCTTCACCCATCTCTTCCAAACGTCTTGCTGTAGCTTCTTTACGAGTCTCCACCGTCTTGTTGGTTCTCTTTCTTCAATAATTTCCTGTGGAGGAGCTAATAACTCCCTTCCGATCAGGAAGTGTCCCGGGCTTAGGGCGGCGAGGTCGTGAGCGTCCTCAGACAGGGGTGTTAGTGGTCTCGAATTTAGCGCTGCTTCCACTGAGGTGAGCACTGTATAAAACTCCTCAAAGGTGAGGATTGTTTTGGTCAGAACTGCCTTCAGGTGTCTTTTAGTGGACTTGACACCTGCCTCCCAAAGGCCCCCAAAGTGGGGTGAGGCGGGTGGTATCAATTCCCAGTGGATGCCGCTTTTTGCTACATGTTCTGCTGCAACTTGAGTGGCTTCTGAGAAAGCCTTCTTGACTTCTTTGTCTAATGCATTTTTGGCACCGACGAAATTTGTGCCATTGTCGCTGGATATCTTTGTGGGTTTTCCGCGACGGGCTGTGAACCTATCCAGCGCCGCTAGAAATGCTTGAGTTGTCAGTTCACTGACTAATTCCAAGTGAATGGCCTTTGTGCTGAGGCATACGAAAAGAGCAATGTAAGATTTGAAAGTCTTGATTCCACGGCCTTTGGATGCCTTGGTTGTGAAGGGCCCGGCGTAATCGACCCCGCAATGTGAGAAGGGCGCGGAGGGTGTGACCCGGTCGGCCGGTAGTTGACCCATCAGTTGGTGAGGTTGGTGTTTTCGGAGCCTGAAGCATTTGATACATTTTCTTAGTACAGAAGACACGATTCCTCGTGAGGCTGGAATCCAGTACTTGTTCCTTGTGTGGCTGAACGTGAGATTCGTTCCGCCATGAAGTGTTTCTGCGTGGGCGTTTAGGATTATCAGCTTGGCGAAGTGAGATTTTGAGGGGATTAACATTTGGTGTTTTGTTTGAAATGGGCGTTTGGAGTTCTGGAGTCTTCCACCTACTCTTAGAATTCCATTTTCATCCAAAAATGGGTCAAGAGTGAGTAATTTATTTGTGGTGGGAATCTGACGCCCTGCACTCAAGAGCTGTATTTCTTTCTCGAAATGCTGCTCTTGGAGTTGCTTTACAAGGATGAGTTCTGCATCATTGAGCTCTTTACTTGATAGATGTGGTGTTTCGGGTTTCTCACCTCTGCATAGTTGTAGAAATCTCTTGCAATATGCTGTTATGCGAATGGCTTTGTTGAGGGAATCGTATTTCATTGTTAATGGGTTTTGTACGGCTTTGTCTCCTCCTTCTGTGCTTAGAGCACATACTGCCTGGTGTCCCATAACATTGCGCTGATCATCCTCCTCTTTTTTGTTTGTGGTAGTGCAAGAGTTTTCGCGATCCTCAGCTTTTGCGGGTGGGGTATCATTTTCATTGACTGGCCACTCCCTTTCATTGCGCGATAGCCAGGAGGGGCCATTCCACCATAATGCATTTTGTGATAGCTGAGACGGGCATATTCCCCGTGAAGCGATGTCCGCTGGATTTTGTGCTGACTCGACGTGTTTCCATACATTTCTGTTTACGAGTTGGTGTATTTTCTCCACCCTATTCGCAATGTACGTTTCCCAATTCGCTGCGTCTTTCGCTATCCAAGCGAGCGCGATTTTTGAATCAAGCCACGCATGTTTTTCTATCCCTGGAATTTGAAGTGCCTTTTCTGTGTTATCCATCAATTCAGCTAGCAGTACCCCACCGCAAAGCTCCAATCTCGGGAGGCTTATTTTCTTTTTCAGTGGTGTTACTCTTGTTTTGGCTGTTAGAATTGTTACTTTTGTTGTCTCTCTGGTCGAGACTCGTACATAGATCACTGCCCCGAATCCTTTTTCCGAGGCATCGGCGAAACCATGCAACTGAACATTGCTGCCTGGTTCGTAACCGAAAAATCTTTCGATCTCAATTTTGCCAATGTCCGGTAGATTGTGCAGAAATGTGTTCCATTCATCTGCGATGATGGAGGGTATGGGATCATCCCAGTCCAATTTCTCTTTCCAGAGTCTTTGGACGAACATTTTCGCAGCAATCATGATCGGGGCAAGTAGACCTATGGGGTCGAAAATGGCTGCGACGTCTGAGAGAATTTTTCTTTTTGTGAGTTGCCCAGCCGTCGGAGCCCTTACTGTGTACTGGATCTTATCCGTGATTGGATTCCATCCAACCCCGAGAGCCTTGAGCACTTCATCATCTGTAAGGTTGAGATATTTCGATTCAATTTGATTTTGTGGAAGGTCCTCAAGAAGTCGGGGATCACTGGCCGTCCACTTCCGAAGATTCATCCCTCCTCTACTCATCAATCCAATTAGCTGGTCTCGCACCTCCCTTGCCTCTTGGAGGGAATGTGCGCCTGTGAGGACGTCATCAACGTAGAAATCTTTCATGGCAGCTTTTGCCTTTGGAAAGTGATGACCCTCATCTATGGCCAATTGCTGGATGACCTTCACTGACAGAAATGTTGCACATGCGGTGCCGTAGGTCACCGTATTTAAGGTGTATTCCTTCACATCTTCCCACTGATTTTCGCGCCAAAGTATGCGCTGCAGATCTCGCTCATGAGGGAACACCTTAATCTGCCTGAACATTTTTTCAATGTCGGCATTAATGGCAAACTTGTGCTTTCTCCATCGCAGCAATATGTAATTTAAATCTTCTTGAATCTTTGGGCCCGTGTGTAGTATTGAGTTCAGTGATTCCCCCGAAGAGGTTTTGGCGGAGGCGTCGAAGACGACCCTTAATTTTGTGGTTGAGCTCTCTTCTTTCATTACCGCGTGGTGCGGAAGATAGAATTTTCCTTCGTTGGGGGCTCCTTCAGACATGTGATCGAGCGCTATGTATTCACTCATAAATTGTGAGTATTGATTTTTGAGGTCAGCATTTTTTGCTAGCTTTTTCTCCAAATTTATGAGTCTTGCTAGGGCTTGGTTACGCGAGTCCCCAAGAGTGGATGTGTCTTTCTTGAACGGCAAGCTTACGATGTATCTTCCGTCCTTATCTCGCTGGTGAGTTTGTCTAAAATGTTCCTCACAGGGGTGAGAGGGATCGGGAACCTCCTCAAGGTGGTCCATTTCCCAAAATTGTTGAAGTTTTTGATCGATTTCTGAAAGTGTGATCATGCTGATCACGCTGCGTTGTGGAGTGCTGCCTTGTGAGTGTGAGCCCGCCAAAATCCAACCAAATTCGGTTTTTTGAGAGGTCAATGACTTGAATTTTTGCATGCCATCCTTAACAATTGCGGCATAAATTTCGGAGCTCAAAATCATGTCTATGGGACCACGTGACATGAAGGTGGGGTCGGCCAAGATCACGTTGTTGAAGTTGAAACCCTCCACGGCAGCTTCATTCATTTCCATCTGTGGAAGATCCCCTGTGAGATTAGACAGCACTAATGCTTGAACGGTAATTTTGAAATTTGAGGAGAATCTTGGCGACAAGTTGATGTTAACTTGATGTCTTGAGGTGCCTGCTGAATTTCCTCCAATCCCTTTGATGGGGGCGCTGATTTTTTCACGCATGAGACACAATTGTTGAGCTGCCTTTTCGGTGATGAAACAGTCACCGGATCCTGTGTCTAGCAAAGCGCGGAGGAGATGCCATGTGCCATCCTGGGCCTTGGCTTTGAGCATGATGGTGGGAAAAAGCGGAGAGCCCTTCTTTGCATGTGAGTGGAGTGTAACACTGTCTACCACTTCTTCCTGATTCTGATCCGTTGATACCAGGTAGGCGCTCGTCTCTTGTGTCTCTTGAGATTCGTCTGTTTTCTTCTCAAAGTGGAGCATCGAATGATGCGATGCCTTGCTGCACTTCGTGCAAACTTTCTTTGAAGTGCATTGCTTATTCTTTTTATGAGATAGACATTTGATGCAGACGTCAAGTTTCACAGCTTGCTCGTGCCTTTTGGTTGGAGATAATTCCACAAACTTGGGGCATTTGATCAGAACGTGAGGCTCTTTGCATAACAGGCATGATACCTTATTAGAAACTGCATGGTAGGAGTTTCTGGGGAGCGACTCTTTCCTATCCCTTTCACCCTTATTATCTTTTACAGTTTTCTTGGGTTGCGCGTCTAAAGATCTCGTGGTGGTGAGCACACGATAGCGCCTCCTCAAGAATGAGGTGAATTCTGAAATCCGTGGAACTTCTAATGGGTCTACCAGGGACTCTTCGAAAAGTCTGAGGGATTCGCTATCCAGTTTTCTAATGCAAATCGCCATGACCGGCAGATCCCAGTGTTCTGTCCGGTACTCCAAACTCTTGAGTCCTGCCATTGCCTCATTCACCCGGTCATGGATCTCTATTAGGTGAAATGGGCTGCGGAAATCCGCCTTTCTTAGATCCATCAGCATATTAAAATAGTTCATGCTGATGTCCCTTTTGTTCTCGTACCTGTCCTTCAACAGGGATATCGCATCCCTGTAGTGGTCACCCACGGGGGAGAGGTGACCCACTACTCTCTTGGCGTCCCCCTCCAAGTATGATAACAAATATGAGAACTTTTCCGTCGTGTGCAGGTACGGATCGTCATGTATGACGTGCTTGAATATCTCATAAAAGCTCTTCCAATCCTTCGTCTTGCCCGAGAACTTGGGCACCTTGAGTGGCGGTAACTTAGGTCTTTGAATGTTCCACCCCTGGTTGTTCCCTGCACGGTTAGGGTATTCATCATGATGAGGGAAAGCAAAGGGGTCTGATGCTGGGATATTGGACGAGCGATTGGGATAGGCAGAATCCCAGGCTGGAAATTTCCATGGATTTGGTTGCAAGGCCGGGCCTGGGAGATTGAAATTTTGTTCCGTCGCATGCTGCGCGGGGGATACTCTCTGAGGGGGATTCTGGGATTTCCAGTAATCAAGGAACCCTTTGAAAAAATCATCATTTGATTTTTGGGCAATAAATTTTTCCTTATCCGCTTCCTTGGGCAAGAAAAAGGTGGCTTCTGTGAGTGTTGGTTCTTTTGAGGTGTCTTCCGTGGTACAGGGGTTCGCTTCTTCTGTTTCACCCCCCTGCGCGCCTTCGTTTGTACCGATGAAGTCCTCTAGTTCCATTTTTAGTTTTTTATAAATTTTCTCGGTATGCTCATAAAGCCCCTTTTGCAAATACTCGTGGTCTTGCGGAAGGAGCCTCGCATGTTCGCTGTGGTTTCTTGAGAACCCGTCCCACAGCTTTGCGAGCTCCTCGAGCCTCCTTGTGGCTGAAATCGTAGTTCTCCTGGCTCCTTCTTTGCGGAAATTGGTGGAGCTTCGCTCGATTTCCGAGGCATTGTACGCCTGATTTTTGAGGAATTCTTCAATCCCCATGGCGGATTTGGGGGGGGAGCGGAACATCTACCAAGTGAACTTCCTAACAAGTGAAAGAGGCAGCGATGGGGAATCAGATGTGAAGCGGGAAAGAGAACAAGAAAGAAAAAGATTAATTGGATTGTCAGAGAAGAAAAAAAGAATTTACTTCAAATCAAAGCCCTATTTGGAGCGCGGCTCCTCTACCCACTTTTCGACGTTACGGAGCGCAACGTCGAAACCGCGCTCGATTATCTTTTTTAGTTTTCTCTCGCGGCGCTCACGATGCTTTCTCCCACCTCGGTGCTTTCCCCTTTTTTTTTTTGGTTGATTCCGAGCCCTGTATTCCTCGATGGTTATCGGCCTCGGTCCCGCCGTGGGGTTTTCCCTTAGGAACTCTTGAAGAGTTGGTTGTGTGGGAGGCTATCGCGGCGCTTGGCTTTCTTGTATCGCTTGGTGCGGCTCCTCCTCAACTCTCTCCTTGATGAGCTTAGGGTTCTCTCTGGGCACTTGAGGGAAAGCAAAAAACTATTGGTTTTTTTTTTTTTACACTCAGCGAGAAGAAAAAGGGAGCGGCCGAAGAAAAAATTGCCAAAGATACTTACTTGTTGTAGCGCGGCTAAATGTCGACTACTTACCAATGGCTGAACTTTTTGATTTATAGCTGATGAATTATATTGACCTAATTCGAAAAATTTTTGTGGAAAGGCGGCGGAAGGCAAGAAAGAATGGAAAAAAGTGCTGAACCGCCCTGAAATGTCGACAAGTTGCAGCCCAGCGTTGTTTTAAGCTGACTTAGCTTTACAAATTGTGAAAATAGCTGTTACCTTGAGCCAAATATCGAAGCGCGAAGTGTTGAAAACCCAGAAAAGGTTTTTTTTTTTTTTTTGACGATGGAAAAAAAGAAACGAGCAGCAGGGTGCACTGAAACAAAAAAAAATTTTACTCCCAGGAAAACGCAACTTGTGCACTATTGCTTTCTATGGGAAAAATTCACACCAAGCTTAATGCTGAGTTCGCTGTCTTACCACCTTGACAGTGAGTAAGAGAGGAGGAAAAATATTTGGTGTAGGTCAGGACACTGTTACTGACCCACGAATGATGGACAAAAGCAATACGTTTGCAATTGTCCGTGAGGTGTTGAAAAATCTTGTGCACTAAGTGCGAATATTTTTTCAACGAAAAAGAATTTTACTGGTTACTATTTAACCTCGAAGGACCATGTTTCGAATCCTCAAATGTTCGAAATCTGAAGAGGCCAGTTAGACACCGCAACGAGGGTGCGCGTCTTCTGAACTGGCGCTGAAATGGAGAAAAATTTAAGAGACTTTGTTTACCGTCTGGCGCGCCTGTCTTGGCAGGCACTGTTTTATTACAAAACTTGCTAGATGGTACATTAACAAGAAGTGAAGTTCTTATTCTAACATGAGGTTCTTTTATATTAATTTTTGTCCTCTTCCTGGAGTGGGAGAGAAGCGCGAGTACCCCCCACGAGTACTTCGCTCCGCACTCCAGGAAGTGGGAAGTGGTGCCACAGCTGACCTGAAATGCAGCTGTGGCACTAAATTTTGATTTATTTATTATTGTTTTGACGGTGACTCTTCCACCTTTACAACTTTGTTTTTCTTTTACTTGTTCTGTGCATGTTCATTCTGAACAAATTTAATATGGTCAAGCGCGAAGCGCCCACGCAAGAACCAAACTACGCAAAAAGGAATCTTTTTTTAATTAATTTAATATGGTCAAGCGCGAAGCGCCCAAGCAAGAACCAAACTACGCGAAAATGAATTTTTTTTTATAAATTTAATATGGTCAAGAGCGAAGCGCTGACGCAGAAAACTAAACTACGCGAAAATGATTTTTTTTAATTAATTTAATATGGTCAAGCGCGAAGCGCCCACGCAAGAACCAAACTACGCGAAAATAGTTTTTTTTTAATTAATTTAATATGGTCAAGCGCGCAGCGCCCACGCAAAAGCCAAACTACGCAAAAAGGAATCTTTTTTTTTTAATAAATTTAATATGGTCAAGCGCGAAGCGCCCACGCAAGAACCAAACTACGCGAAAATAATTTTTTTTTAATTAATTTAATATGGTTAAGCGCGCAGCGCCAACGCAAAAGCCAAACTACGCAAAAAGGAATCTTTTTTTTAATAAATTTAATATGGTCAAGCGCGAAGCGCCCACGCAAAAGCCAAACTACGCGAGAATGAATTTTCCTTTAATAAATTTAATATGGTCAAGCGCGAAGCGCCCACGCGAAAGCCAAACTACGCAAAAAGGAATCTTTTTTAATAAATTTAATATGCTCAAGCGCGAAGCGCTGACGCAAAAAACCAAACTACGCGAAAATGAATTTTTCTTAATTAATTTAATATGGTCAAGCGCGAAGCGCCCACGCAAGAACCAAACTACGCGAAAATGATTTTTTTTTAATTAATTTAATATGGTCAAGCGCGCAGCGCCTACGCAAAAGCCAAACTACGCAAAAAGGAATCTTTTTTTAATAAATTTAATATGGTCAAGCGCGAAGCGCTGACGCAAAAAACTAAACTACGCGAAAATGAATTTTTTTTTAAATTAATTTAATATGGTCAAGCGCGAAGCGCCCACGCAACGCAGCGCCCACGCAAAAGCCAAACTACGCGAAAATAATTTTTTTTTTAATAAATTTAATATGGTCAAGCGCGCAGCGCCCACGCAAAAAACCAAACTACGCGAAAATGAATTTTTTTTAAATTAATTTAATATGGTC